>NW_027069618.1:759277-994008 GCF_002906115.3 Quercus suber
TTCTTTAAATTAGTTATATTTTTTATATTATTTTTTAGGATATTATTTCTAAATAAGGGATAATATTTAACAACTTTTTAAATTTAGGTAAAACATTATCATTCAAATTCTATTCAAACTAAAAGTCTATTACAAAAAATTCTAAACTTCAATCCCAAACAACAACCCACATTTTCTTTCTTAAAAAAAAAAAAAAAAAAAAAAAAAAAAAAAAAAAAAAAAAACCACATTTTGACTTTTACTCAAACTAAAAGTCTATTATCAATATTTTAAGTACAGCTAATTAGTAAATTAATTTTATATTATTTGTTGTTATATATTTTCTCAAGTTAAGGGATAACATTTAACAACTATCTGATTTAAAAAAACTAAAAGTCTACCATCAAAATTTTATAAGCTTAAATCTCACACAACTCACGTTTTTGTTTTGTCCTTTTCCTCAAGTTGCATCTTATTAAATTAATATTATATTAGACTATTAAGTTACATGACTTTTGACTAAGGGATAAAAGATTTAACAATAATTTAATTTAGATAAAATTTTATCATCTAAATTTTAGAAATTTAAATTCTACTCCAACTAATAGTGTATTATCAAAATTTTCACACACACACACACACACACACACAATGTCATGGCTTTTCGATATAATCTCTCTTAACCAATAAAGTCATTCCTATAATTAAATCCTACACAATAGACCCCATGTTGTTGTATTTTTCTTTTTCACTGTTTTTTTTTCTTCTCAATATGCAACTTACGCTTATTTTTAATCTAATAAATTTATTTTACTTATTGTTTTTGCTTATGAATTTGCATGCAAGATATTATGCAAAATGAAGTTTACTCTAAAAAATAAAACAATGGATATTGATTTAAGTTCTTGGTTCGCTTATGTAAGTTTCCTGATGAAGCCATTTTCTCTTCCACATTAAATACATTGTACTAGTTAATCATGCCGTATTAATGATTGAATGACCATTTTAAACAGTGCCCTAATAGCCTGTTAACTAATCAGCTCATCCTCAAAATGAGGAAAAGGGAAATATGTGACAAGTATCTTACTTGAAGGATTATCTACTCTACAAGTGGACCACTAAGATGGAAGCACTAGAATTATAAATAGGAAAAGATCACACATGCTGTGGAATTGAGAATTACCAAGCCTAAGAGAGAAAGAGAGAACATTGTTAACACTTGGGGGAATTTCGTATTGTATTCATGCAATTGTAATAGTGCTCATCGCTATTCTGAGGGGAGTTAATAAATATCAAGATATTGTTTGTCCTTAATCTATCCTGATTCCAAAGTTTCTTTTCCTTATTTGAGTCTATTTTCATTGCTTAACAGTTAACCCAAAGGTTCATCTTTTACAAATTAATTATTTGGGATAGAGGCCTAGCCCAAAGAGGGTTTCTTGGTTTTTAGCCTATACAAAAAATATTACTTATTGTAGGGACTGGGTTTGAGCTGCTTTACTATTGGATGAGTGAACTCAAGCCCAATTAGCCCAATACAATGAATTTGTAGATGATGGGTTTAAGAACTAGGCCTTAGTGAGGATTACAACGGCTAATATAATGGTCAACACTATCATATATAGAGGAACTGAGATTTCTAAGAAAGTTTGTCCTTGGCACATTCCGAGGAGCTTTTTGGTCGTTCTTCCATGAGCCCCCCTCTCTTGGTCTGTTTTTCCCTATTATATAGTCTTTTCTCATAATCTCTTTCTTTCACTTGTTGATCATTCATGCCCCTCCTCTGACTGCCTGTCTCATCAGCCACTTTACTAGCACTTCTGTGAATTGCAGCAACCAAGGCAGCACTGTTCAGAGGTCACATCTCCATTAATGCGGCCATGGAGTTAGGTGTGCGTACTTAAAGTGGAGGTGACAGATTCTCCTTAAATCGTTCCCCTACCATGCTTCTCCGGCTGACACTTTGTATTTGCTCTTTCCCTGGATGCTTTGGAAGGCTACTTTTGATGGCCCGCTGCTTCCTCCTCTCATGGTCTTGATTGGCCGAGGAAGGATTGTCCTCGACAACGTCTCTGGGCAATTTGTACTTTTCTCACTTCGTTGTTGGGCATTTCCTCCTTCTCGGCGTAGGCCTTGGGCTTAGTACGAAGTGGACTGGGGTCACCAGATTCTTAGGCCTCACAGGTTTGAGTCTGAGGACCATGCAATACCTTAGTTCTGTCTAGCACTTGATTTTGCAAAGTAACTAGTTTCTCCATAAGTTTGAGTCTGATGACCATGTAACACTTTGGTTCTGTCTAGCACTTAGTCTTTTGTGGAGTGACTAGTTTCCCCATAGGTTTGAGTCTGTAGACCATGCAATACCTTGGTTCTGTTTAGCACTTAGTCTTTGTTGCTTGGCGCAAAGGGACTTATCCTCAACGTTGAAAAGTCGTCTTCGGAAGGAATAATGGCTTTGGCCTTGCCTTGCTGAGGAGGGGCTCTTCTACGGATTAGGCCCCTAGCCCATGTTGACCTGGACAAGGGCGGCTTGGTCTTCCACTCTCACGTGCGACGATAGCCCCATTGCGCCAATTTTTCGCCGTTTCTGATTACAAGGTGTCTCTTGGCTGTTCGAGTTGCATACCTGATGTTTCGGTGCGCGAGGCATGCCTTCATTAATACCTTTAGGGATTGATGCAAGTTCAGCGGGTAGGTGCCCCTTTGGAAATTGGTTAGGTTTAACGCTGCTCATAACTCTCCCTTCGAATTCCGTGCGGATTTATTTCTAGCAACCTTCGCCTTCTATATAAGGCGCTCTAGGGGATTGTTCTCACACATTCTACAAATCTTTGAGTTCAAAAGGAACTTTAAATTCTCAGCCCCCTAGATATTCTTTAGGATTTCGCGCAGACTGTGATTGAAGCCTAGGGAAATGGGGTGGCTTCGGATGATGGCAAGGGCAAGGAAGCCAAGCCCCTTTTAGGAACCAAGAATGCTGCCCAGATCCCGGACGACGCAGTTAGGGCAAAGGAAGCGGAGGCCGAGGATGTTCCTACCTCTCGCGCCTAGCAAGGAAGAGGACCCACCTTTTTCAACTGAGAGCCGAAGCGGGGGTGAATCGCATCGGATTTTCGGTGCGGCCAAATTCGGATCTAACCTTGATGGTAGGTCATTCGATGGAGGTTTGTAAGATTGTGGGACTGTTGATGCCCAGGTGCTGCCGCCTCCAATGCTTAATTATCATGAAACTAGGAGAGAATCAAGGGAACACCTTAGGACGGGGTCATTAGGCGCTTTTACTCCTTCTCCTTTCTCATCGCCGGTACCATCCATCGAGCGCTCAGAAATTGTTGGTAGCCTTAAAACAAGCCTGCCTCGGCCTCTCTTTTTGTAATTAGTTTTAGAACAAGCCTACCCCAGCCTCTCTTTTGAAATTAGCTTTAGAATAAGCCTGCCTAAGCCATTTAGTATACGATGTACCTTTACTTTATTTAATAAAAAGACTATATTATATATATATATATATATATATTTTTTTTTGCTTTACTTTTTGAATCTTTCATTTCTTTGCAATAACTGCTTCATGAGTGAGTGTGTTGTTGTTCATCCCTCCAATGGGACTTGGAGTCGATGTCGTTGATGGTAATGAAAGAGTTGTTTTCTCGATCTTAACGAAATCGTCGGTGGTATTCAGCCACTAACTCTAAATGGGCTAACAACGTAGTAACAATCAGGATCGTAACTACATGTTCCGTATTGTTGGTTGCACGATCATCAAAGAACATCACCAGTGCGTCGATCCCACCATCATCTTGACCGTTGCGCCCACTAATGCACAAGTTCTTCCCACAGACGGCGCTAATTGTAGGGACTGGGTTTGAGCAACTCTACTGTTGGATGAGTGAACTCAAACCCAACTAGCCCAATACAATAAATTTGTAGATGATGAGTTTAAGAACTAGGCCTTAGTGAGGATTATAGCGGCTAATATGATGGTCAACACTATCATACATAAAGGAACTGAGATTTTCTAAGAAAGTTTGTCCTTGGCACAGTCCGAGGAGCTTTTTGGTCGTTCTTTTTTGAGCCCCCCTCTCTTGATATGTTTTTCCCTATTATATAGTCCTTCTCTCATAATCTCTTTCTTCTACTTATTGATCATCCATGCCCCCCCTCTGACTGCCTATCTCATCAGCCACTTTACCAGCACTCCTGTGAGTTGCGGCAACCAAGGCAGCACTATTTAGAGGTCACATCTCTATTAATGCGGCCAGTGAGTTAGGTGTATGCACTTAAAGTGGAGGTGACAGATTCTTCTTGAACTGTTCCCCCACTATGCTTCTCTGGCCGACACTTTGTATTTGCTCTTTCCCCTAGGATGCTTCGGGAGGCTACTTTTGATGGCCCGCTGCTTCCTCCTCTCATGGTCTTGATTAGCTGAGGATAGGATTGTCCTCGGCAACGTCCCTGGGCAATTTGTACTTTTCTCACTTTGTTTTCGGGCATTTCCTCCTTTTCGGCGTGGGCCTTGGGCTTAGTACGAAGTGGACTGGGGTCACCAGATTCTTAGGCCCCACACTTATTTTATAATTTATTATACTACTTGTTTAATAATTTTGTTTCAATTATATTATAAACAATACAACTTACATATGAATTTTTATCAAGCCATACATCACATCTATATATAAAATTTATAGCCAAAGTTCAGAGAAAATCCAATTAGATTTTAATTGGATTTTCAATTTTGTGCCACATGTCCTATTTAATTTTTAATTTTGTGCCAAGTGAATTATTGAGTGTAAAACTCAACGAGTCCGAATTCAATTAGATTCTAAATTGGATTTTAATTGGAGTCCAATTTTTCACCACGTATTCATCTAAGTTTTTAATTTTTGTAGCAAATGAATTATTTAGTGCAAAATCAAAGAATCTAAAGCCAATTAAATTATATATACGTGTGTGTGTGTGTAAAATGAGAAATCATTACATATTTTAGAAATATATGGTTTAAAAAAAAAGTGCAAGCTAATACTATGTATAATTTGAACATCTTCTAAAAAATATATATAATTTGAATTGTATAATTGTGATTGTTTTTAATTATACCTGTACATATGCATGAGACTACACATTAGTGGTAATAATACTAGTAAATTAAAATAAATTTATCCAGGCATTGATTTTTTCTTTTTAATAATAAAATACCCAATAGGTGTGTGACATAGTGTTAAAAGTGTGATTATTGAATAAACATGTGGGACCCCAGCCTTTTATTGTAGTTGACATTGTATTTGTATGCTCTCATTCCTCAAGAAAATTGGGGTTTAAATTCTCGACCTTCCATTATCGAGGGTTTGAAACTAGTGACATTAAAAAAACAAATTAAAAAAAGAAGAAGAAAAAGTTCTATGTTCACGGGGCTAGGCCTAATAAAATACGATCCATATGACTGTGTGAGACACATATGAGGAATGAGTACTCCATTTAGAATGCACGGGCCAGTATTTTCGGCCCTATTTTTAACAGCTAATTGGGCTAAACTGGTCCAATGGATATCAGGTGGACCTATCTCATTTCATCAATAAAATTTGTGGGAGCTCATCTCTTTCTTGGCCCAAGAATGAGTGCAGTCATACCACATTGCCATGACACAGTTTATTGACTTTATTCAATAGGTGGACATTTTATTAATAATTTTGAATCTTTTTAAAAATTATAAAAACTAGCGTCGTTTTGGGACATATAACTTCAATTCTAACAGAAATTGATGGAATGACTTAATTGGGTAAAGCTAAAAGTTAGAGGACTAAATTGAATGAAATCAAAATTCTAGGATTGAATTAAATTCTATGATTGATTTGAATTTTAAACAAATTTAGAGAGTATAATTTGTAATTTAACAATAAAAAAAAACTAATTCAAGTACTAAATTATTGAAAATTCCAATCAAGTGAATCATGTGAACAATTGAATTGTTGAAGAATCCAATCGACTGACTGGACAAAAGAATGCCGATACAACACATTAAAAAATGTCTACTTGTAAGGTTTCAAGATTTTCAAATAATACATTTTAAAGTAGTAACTTCTTGTGAATAAATTAAAGTGATCCAAGGCACTAATAACTTTTTTTTTCTTTTAATTATATACCAATAAGGCACTTTTTTTTTTATTTAAATACTGGGATTTCAATTAAAACCGCGAAAAAGATTGTACATCTTGGATAAGATCTTGCTCAATGCAGCAAGGATTCTTTTCAATCCAACTAATAAAGTCAGCAACATTAGATGCTTGCTTTGCTAACAGGTGTGCAAGGACATTCCCTTTTCTACAGACATGAGAAAAAGCAATGTTTCTAAACACCTTACTCAATTCTATAATACCCAAAATAATAGGCTCCACAGCAGCAGGTGGATCACAGTTCCCACGTAAGGCATTTACAAGATTAATCGAATCCCCCTCCAACACCACATCCTGAAGACCCACGTCCCTCGCAAAAAGCAAGCCAGCCTCGAGAGCTTTAGCTTCAACCTCCAAGGCGCCCAAAGGAGCTTCCACCTTCTTACACAGTGCAACTTCAACTCTTCCTATTTCATCTCTTATCAGCACTCCTATGCCAGCACTCTTCAGCTCCGAGAAAGTGGCGCCATCAACGTTAATCTTCCACCATCCCATAGCTAGCGGGTTCCATTTCTCAGGCATCTCCATGACCGAGTCAACACTGGCCTACATTTCCATAGCAGCTCCAAACTCCGCAAGGTAATCCAACACCCCCCTAACCAGCTTTTGGCCCGACTTCCTACCTCCGCCAAGTCGAATCGCATTTCTGTTTTGCCACAGGGCCCACGCTATTGTAAGCTCCCTAGCCGCCACTTCGTCGCTGCCACCATCAATCATAAGAAGCTTCCACATCACGTCCATAAAAGAGGTACCCTCCGTCTTTGCTGCAAGCACCGGAACCTTAGAATAACTCCAAGCCTCCAGCACCTTCAAATAGCTCCATAGAGCATGCCCAGATGTCTCCGGCACTTCTTTACAACTATCGCACCAGTCTTCCTCTACCACCTTGCGCTTCAGCAAATTTCTTTTAGTGGGCAAAGCTTCTCGACAAGCTCTCCAACCGAAGTGGCAAATCTTATGAGGGACCGGCAAGCTCCAAAATCTCTTCCAGAAGCGTCTAAGAGGCCTACCATCTGAGCTGCCTCCCCTCACCCCACAGACTGCCAGCTTCAATTGTAATCTATAAGCACTACGCACATTGAACATACCATTCTGCGTTTCTATCCATATAAGCTTATCCCCAGGCAGCCGAGTGCTCAGAGGATTGCCTTTGATCACATCAGCCTCATGGGGAAGAAAAAGAGCATCCACAATTGAATTCTTCCAGCAACCAGAGGATGAATCAATCAACTCTTGGACCTGGGTGTCTTCGTGCAAAAAAACCCGCGGAGAAGTAACTTTGTACGTAGAAGGCACAAGCAGCCACTTGTCCTCCTAGACCCTCACATTTGCACTATTACCTATTCTCCACCTAATTCCTTCCTTTACCAGATTTTGCGCTGCCATAATACTATGCCACGTGTACGAAGGGTTGTGACCCAAAGAAGCATTTATAAAGTCACTCCTTGGGAAATATTTTGCCTTCAACACTTTATATACCAGCGAGTCAAAACCCGCCTGCAACCTCCAGCCTTATTTTGCAAGAAGAGCGAGATTGAACAGTTTTAAATTTTTAAAGCCTAACTCACCACCTCCTTTTGGCTCACACAGATTTTGCCAACTAATCCACGAGATTTTCCTCTCTTCATGCCTTTGTCCCCACCAGAAATTCCTGATCATGCTCGTTATATCATCACATAGGGAGTCCGGAAGCTTGAAGCAGCTCATTGTATATGTTGGGATAGCAAAAGCCACAGCCTTAATAAGAACCTCCTTTCTCGCTTTAGACAACATCTTCTATTTCCAACCGGCTAGCTTCTTCCCAATCTTTTCTTTAATATCATTGAAGGTGCCTCTTTTATTCTTTCCCACAAGTGATGGCAGCCCTAGGTATTTCTCATGTTGCTTGATAACTTGGGCTCCAAATCTCCCCTTGATCCCTCTTTGATTCTCATGGGAGTGTTTCTACTGAAATAAAGTGAGGTTTTTGCCCGATTCAATTGTTGGCCAGAGGCTTTTTCATAAATTTCAAGCACCCTTTGTAGAGAGGCACACTCCTTTAAGGAGGCTTTGCAAAAGATAAGGCTGTCGTCAGCAAAGAAAATGTGAGATAATTTCGAGCAGCCCCTACATATAGAAATGCCCTCTAAGTGCCTCGAAAAAACAGCCGCTTTGATCAAAGAAGATAGACCCTCTGCACAAAGGAGAAATAAGTAAGGTGATAAAGGGTCTCCTTGACGGATGCCCTTTGACGGTAGAATGCGACCTCTAGGGCACCCATTAATCCTAATAGCATAGGTAACAGAAGTAATACATTGCATAATAAGATTTATCCACCTCTCCGCGAACCCCAGCTTCATCATAATTTTCTCTAAACATAACCATTCTACCCTATCGTAAGCCTTACTCATATTAAGTTTAAGGGCCATCTCGCCCTCTTTCCCCCCATTTTTCTGGCTAATATGATGCATGGATTCAAAAGCTAACAAAACATTGTCAGTGATAAGCCTCCCTTGTACCAAAGCACTTTGGGTATCACTGATAATAGCAGGCATGATTTTTTTAAGCCTATTAGCTATAGCTTTGGAAGCTAGTTTGTAAACCACATTACATAAACTAATAGGCCTATAATCTGTGATTCTCTTAGGGTCTTTAATTTTAGGGGTAAGAACAATATGAGTATCATTAAAGTTCGGAGGGATTATACCATTATTGAGGAAATCGAGCACAGTTTTAGTGACCACCGCTCCACTAGTGCTCCAAAAATGCTGATAAAAAAGGGGAGGCATGCCATTCGGACCTGGGGCTTTAAGAGGAAACATTTGCTTCAGGGCTGCACGAACCTCCACACCAGTAAACTCCCGGGTTAGTACTTCATTCATTTCCAAGGTCACTTTTGGCTGGACTGCATCCAAAATCTCAGTAAAGTCAACCGGGTTGCTCGAAGTAAACAGCTCCCTGTAATACTCCACTACTATTTCCTCCACCTTAGATTCGTCCTCCTGCCACACATCATTAGCATCTAGCAACCCCTCTATAGAATTTTTCTTCTGTCGAGCTGAGGCTTTAGCATGAAAAAAACTTGAATTTCTGTCACCCCCCTGAAACCAGTTCACTCTAGATCGTTGCCTCCACATCGTATCTTCTTTTTCCAACCAACAGTTTAACTCTACTCTGGTGTTCTTTAACTCCCGGACCATCTTAATAGAGGCAGGGAGCAATTCCAGTTTTTCAAGCCTACTTTGTAACTCCGATATCTTTCTTCCCACATGGCCGAATTCTGACTTATTCCACTCTGACAAGTCAGCCTTACATCTTTCCAAGCATCTTCCTAACACACTATCCGTTGCTAGCAATTCCTCTTCCATCCAAGCTCTTTTGACCACTTCTTCACATCTTTTGTCTTTTAGCCACATGGACTCAAACCGGAACAACTTCCTAACCCTCCTTTTTCTTTTTCGAAGCACTAGCTGGAGGCAGAAGGGAGAGTGGTCTGAAGCCAAAGAGGAGAGGTGGTAAAGCTTAGCAAAGGGAAACAAACCCAACCATTCTTGTGAAGCTAGAGCCCTATCAAGCCTCTCCCTTATTTTTTCTCCATCCTTCCTTTGGTATAGCCAAGTGAACCTAGGGCCCACGTAATCCACTTCTCTAAGACTACACTAGTCAATGGCTTCAACAAAAATTTCCATTTGTCTCCGAGGCCTCATTCTTCCCCCTTCTTTTTCAGACAGCCCTATGATCTCATTAAAATCCCCTATCACCAACCAAGATAACGAAGAGGAAATCTTCAGTTGTTTCAACTTCTCCCAAGATTCCGATCTTTTTGCTGTTTTCGGATTTCCATAGAACCCCGTTAGGTGCCACCACCCTACTTCAGCTCCCCCATTCACCCAAGCATCAATATGATCATCAGAGAATGTTTTCATGTCTAGTGGAACCCCCTCCTTCCACATCAATGCCAAACCACCCCTGCTGCCTTTACTTGGAACAAAAAAACCATGCTTCATGTTGCATTTTTCCTTTACTACCTTCATCCAATCACCGTTAGACTTAGTCTCCATTAAGAAAATTATTATGGGATCTTCTTTATTTACGACATTTTCTAAGGCTTTAACTGTCCGGAGGTTCCCAAGCTCTCGGGAGTTCCAACTGAGAAGACTCATTGGTCTCGGCGGGGTTGCACAACAACCTCCGCCGTTTCAGAAACACAAGATGACTCAGTTACCTTTGTCTTTTTTCCATACATGTTTACATGGAGTAAGTTTGGATTATAATCTTCAGGCTTTCTTTTTGTTCCTGCCCCCACGTTTAAGAGTGGATCCACTTCTGTAATTGGGCTTTGTCTTGCTCTTCTTTTCCATGACCCACCAGATATGTTGCCTCTCTTTTGCTCCTCACTTTCAACTTTGGGCCTTATTTGTTGTTTCCCTTTGCTTGCCCCCTTAATGGGCTTGCCCGTTTGTGACAGTCCTTTTGAATCTGTGCTAGCCCAGCCCATACAAAATTCGGCCTCTGACATCCTGGTATTCGTGTAAGTCTCCACCAACCCTCCCATTCGTTCCTGACCTTTCTTTCTCCATTCCAGATTTTCCTTTAAGCTTTCGACTTCAATCAAATTTAATGCCCCATTAATCCGGTTTGCCGCCTGTATAGAAGCCGTACATTCAGCATCAGCTTTTACCTCCATTTTCCCAGAACCATCACCTAAAGCTACATCGATCTCCTCTAAAGCTTCCTCGAAAACAGGAATGTGAACTCGTGATTCACGTATGCCCACGTCATGCCCACTTTCACCAATTCCCAATCCGGCACCTCCACCGTTTCTTGTCCTTTGCGTCATGATCCCAGTTTCTGGCATCGTCATGATCACAGTACCAGTGCTTTTACACTCAACAATACAGCCCTCCTGTGTCGAACTCCCCTCACTTGGACTCCTCGGCTTTGACTTCATCCTCAGAGATTGGTCGAAACCTTGCACCTTAACGACCGATCTTCCCCTATGTTTAGGCTGCGAAGCTCTAATCTAAGGGCCGAACTGTTGATCATCAGTTTGTAGTGTTCCTCTACTATTCAGCCACTGGATGCAATCCTTATCATTATGCAAGACTAGTCCACACCAGTAGCATATATTTGGCAGCCGTTCATACATGAACGCTACCCATCCATCTCCTTTCTCATCCCAAGATATTTTCTTTCCCCTGCACAGCGGCTTGGTTATGTCCACCTCTACTCTAACACGCATGAAATTTCCACCTCTCATCTCTCCAAGATCCTTTGGTCGACTCACTTTTCCAATGGTCTCCCCAATGCTAAGCGCCGCCTCTATCGTCAATAACTGAAAAGGCAAATTATGGATTTGGATCCAGAAAGTTGTTGACCTGAACACTAGGTTTTGAACTGGAACCGTTCCATCATATCTCTGCACCACCATTAAGTGCCTGTCAAAAGCCCAAGGTTGCCCTTGAATGACCTTCTCTGCATTAGCTTCCATCTCAAAATCGATTAGCAATATGTTGTCTTTCCCCTCACACACCTCAAAGTTTCCTCTGGTTCTCCATAGCGGTCGGAAAGTCTTCGCCACCGCTTCAATGCTTACTGACCTCTGGGTAAAGAACTTCGCTGCTAACATTGCACCTATTTTCTTTTTTTCCTTCGTTAGGTCCACTCTTGTCTCCTCCTCCTCTGTTAGCGAAAGACTTCGCCACCTGTTTGTCAAGTCTTCCATGCTGGTGATGCTAACCTCCTACCTCTCACCACACTAATCAAAGAACAACTGAAACCCTCCTAGGCACTAGAAAACTAGAGGGACCTCAACATCCTCTCCAGGGAGGGAAACGCGCTACTACAGTGAAGACCTAAGACCCCACCGAGAACTTTTTAGTACTCCAATAAGGCACTTTTGATTTCCCTTACTTTGAATATTCGTGTAGCGTTTCAATTGTTATCTTCATAGGAGAATGTGAGTATTATTTTCCTTAAGAGGGCTACCTTCTCACTTTTCAAATATTATTTTCTTAAACTTTGTTTGAATATGACTCATTCAAGTAATATATTAAAGTGTAAAAAAGCTTGTGGCAAGAACTTTAGTTTAACTCATAGTACTTCATAATATTTCTAATAAAGAAAATTAGGATTTGAATTCCCCTTCTCCAAAATGTAATTATCGATTATTAAAAAAAAGAAAAAAAAGGTAATTGTGGAGATGTCAAAAACAATGCTCTAACGTCACAATTAATTTACGAAGTTTAGATATGAATGAATCCACAATGAGAGATTTAAACAAGGGTAAGAATCTAAGAACATCGATCAAGAACACTCAAGGAAAAATATACTTCTTTATTCTAAAGAAATTTCCATATTACAAACACACATTCTCTCTCTCTCTCTCCATCCTCTTTTGCATGCTCTACTGTTTTTTATACTCTCTTTTGCCTTTCTCTTTCGAATCCTTTGTGACCACGTAGCTGGTGAGATACATCTTGCATTAGACATTTTTCTCTTTCTTTCTATGATGAATATGAATTTTTGGGGCTTAAAACACTGTTCAGGCCAGTCATTCAGTAATAAATGCAACTATATCAGGCAGGTGAATATAATTAATACCGATGTGACTATTACTTTATTAGGAAGCTTGATTATGACTCCTCCTTTCAGTGTCTCTTTGTATCCCTCATCAGCCACTCCGAAAGCTACTTGATGGTGGGGCTGTTTCTAACGCACCTCGGCAGGAGGACATCCTCGGTTCCAAGATCCATCTCCCTTCTATTGGGCTTGTAACCCTATTTTGTCAAGAGGAAATGGGCCAATCTGCCCACCAGGCCCAATGCTTCCAAAGCTCAAGGCCACTTCTGAGTTCTGAGTAATTATCAATTATTATTTAAAAAAAGAAAGAAAAAAGAAGAAAACAAGAAGTACACAAAGGAAGAGTGTATGGTTTCTTTTTTTTTGGTAAACAGGGAAGTAACAAAACTACAGAAAAAACAGGAACAGGACAACGCCTGTTTACAAACTGCCCACGACAGTCAGCCTCCACAACAGAAAGAATGTCCACAGGAGGACTAGAAAAAACAGCAAAGTCCATCTCCATGGACGAGCCAAACTTAGCCAAATGGTCTGCACAGTTGTTAGCTTCCCTGTAGACATGTCTAAAACTTACCTGGGGGATCTGAGAAGCCAATTGCTTGCAATCCTCCATAAGAGGAGAAATAATTACATTAGAGATAGTCTGAGCTGAAAAGGCATCAACCAAGGCTTTGGCATCCATCTCTACAATCAAGGCTTGAACTTGAGCTTGCACACAAAGGGAGAGTCCATCTCTGAGAGACCACAACTCTGCAAGAAAACTATTCACCGGACCAATTTTTCTAGCATAACCAATCACCCAATTCCCCTGATCATCTCTAACCACCCCTCCACCTCCAGCCAGCCCAAGAGAATCAACTGAGGAGCCATCCGTATTAAGCTTTTTCCAGTCGGGCCTAGGCTTTTCCCATCTAATGCTTTTCAAAACCATTCTTTTAGCTGCTGTGTGACTGCTTGCACAGTGAATATATTCCAAGGCTCGGGCCAATATCTCCTTAGCAACATTCGGGTTCTGCACTCCACCTTTGAAGACATAATGGTTTCTATTTTTCCAGATCAGCCATATCGCGAACAAAAACACCTGAAACCAAGGCAGCTGACCTGCTCTGTGACTTGGCTTGGCATTACAATTAGAAACCAACCACTCCTTTAGATTTTGGGCAAAAAACAGCGGGTTTGAAGGAAGCACGCCAAGCTGGTACCAAATGCCTTTAGCCGAGGGGCAGTCACGAAAAGCATGAATAATATTTTCAGAATCGTTTAGACAGATGGGGCAAGAGTTTCCAACTGCAATGCCTCTTGCTGAGAGGCACTCCTTGACGCCGATGCTGTGGTGCATGCATTGCCAAACAAAAAATTGAATTCTTGGCAAGGTTTTGAGCTTCCAAATCCACTTCCCCTTAAAAGAGACTTCTAAGTCAGGCATTAATGTCAGAGAATACGCTGATTTTAAGTCAAAAAATCCCTTTGATGAGAGCTTCCAGGCCAGTTTATCTTCTGTTCTAGCTGCTAGAGGGATAGGTGTGGCTTGAATAACCCTTTTGATATCACTTGGCAGCTCCATCTGCAATCTTCCCCAATCCCACCCACTAGGATGGCCAATCTCCTTAACTTTAATCCCATCTGATTCTTGGGTCAGAGGACCCTGAATGGCCTGCCTTGAAGGGCCAATCTCTAACCAATTATCATACCAAAAATCCAAATTACTCTCAGCCCCAGGAAGCCATCTGATGCCTTTCTTGAAAGTTTCCTCACCTCTCTTCAGGCTCTTCCACACTCTAGAGCTTGGCAGCCTGTTCACATTCCTCGAGTTCACCCGTTGATGAGTACAATACTTCATTCTCAGCACCCTTGCCCACGGCGATTTTTCCTTGGTGTGGAACCTCCAATTTAATTTGGCTAGTAAAGCTGTATTCCTACCCCTGGCTGTTTGGAGGCCCAACCCCTCATCTTCCTTTGGCCTAGTTACCTTTTTCCAGCCCACCCAATGCATTTTTCTATTATTGTCTGAGGATCCCCATAGGAAGTTCCTATTTACTCTATCCATGCCCTCTAGCACCTTCCCAGGAAGCATACAGCTCTGCATCACATAGGACGGAATAGTTGAAGAAGCTGCTTGAATAAGAACTGATCTTCCTGCCATGGATAAGAGATTTTCCTTCCACCCAGCAAGCTTCGATTTAACTTTGTCTAACACGAAATTAAAGTCCTGGTTCGATCCTCCGCGATGTCTAATGGGAAATCCGAGATATTTCCCCAAACTGCTTGTTGATTGAAACCCGAGAATCGAGACAAAAGCTTCTTCTTCATCCTGACCAAAATTGGGGGAAAAGAAAACTCTTGACTTTGCATCGCTTATGATTTGACCTGAATCAGTGCAGAATTTGTCAAGGACTTCTTTGATGGCCACACAGTTTTCAACATTAGCCTTTGCAAAGAGGACCAAATCGTCGGCAAAAAATAAGTGAGAAAAGGAAGGGCCACTTCTTGAAGCTTTCACTGGATTCCAAGACCCCTCTTCACATTTTCCTTGGATCAGCTGACCAAGATACTCCATGCACATGATAAAAATATGCGGAGATAAGGGATCCCCTTGCCTTATTCCTCTAGTTGGAGAAAACGGCTCCATACTGCCTCCATTGAAGAGGATAGAAGTTGTGACGGTGGTAATGCAGCTCATGATAATCTTAATGAGGTTATTAGGGAAATTGAATCTGCTCAACATGCTTTTTATAAAACTCCATTCAAGCTTATCATAAGCCTTTTCTAAATCAATTTTTATCGCCATGTACCCCACCTTCCCTCTCGTTTTGCCAATTGTATGAATGACCTCTTGGACAATGATTGCATTGTCTACCCCCCGTCTTCCTGGAACAAAGGCTGCCTGACAAGGAGAAATAATCTTATCCAAATAAGGCCGGATTCGCCCAACCAGCACTTTGGAAATGATTTTATACACAGAATTACAGAGGCTTATAGGGCGGTAGCTGCCAAGAGTCTCCGGACCTTGCACCTTAGGAATAAGAACAATGTTTGTGCTGTTAAGGTATTCAGGAATTTTCCTATCCCTAAACACTTTCATGATTTCTTCTCTAACCGAGTCCCCAACTATATTGCAAAACCGCTGGAAAAATCCAGCATGAAGACCATCCGGCCCAGGAGCTTTAAAAGCCTTCAAAGACCACAAAGCAGCTGAAATTTCCTCCTCAGACACCATATGACTGATACTATCTTTTTCTTCCTCCGAAAGTTTGGCTTGCCATTGAAGAAGGTAGTTTAGTTCCCCTGTGGCCGACTCCTGACTTGTGGTATACAGCTTAAGGAATCCCTCTCTAAAATAGCTCATAACATCCCCTTCCTCAAATAGCCATTCCCTTGCCCCATTTTTAACTGACAAAATATGGTTCCTTTTCCTCCTAGCTAAAGCTGAAATGTGGTAGAAAGAAGTGTTATGGTCACCCAACACCAACCAATTCATTCTAGCTTTTAACGCCCAAAGCTCTGTTTCTTGGCCGTTCACTATGTCTAACTCCATAAGGAGCTGACTTTCCATCTGAATCAGAGAGGAAGAGGGATTATTTGCCAAAGCTCTTTGAACCCCATCAAGCCGAGCCATGATTCTCTTTTTCTTAGCAAAGATATTCCCGAAGTGGTTCTTATTCCACAACTTGGCCTCCTTGGCAAAATTTTCAATATTCTCCGATAACACTGTGGTTTGCCTCCACGCCTGGTTTACGACTTTTGGGAAAGATGGGTCGGATAGCCAGAAGCTTTGGAACCGAAACAGTCTGTTGAGATAATTCATTCTCCTAGGCAAAGTCTCAAGAAGAATTGGGCAATGATCCGAGTGGCATCTCGTGAGATGGGAAATTCTGGCTTCTGGGTACAGGGTACACCAACTCGGATTCATAAAGTACCTATCAATCCTTTCCTGGATAAAACCGTTGGCATCCCTCTTATTTGTCCAAGTGAATCTTGGCCCATTAAAACCTAAATCCACCATATTACACCTATCTAAACACTCCTTGAAGAGCAGGGATCTGTTAATGCTCACTGGTCTACCCCCCAGCTTATCCTCATCAATTAAGGGCTCATTAAAATCACCAGCTATCACCCAAGGTTTACTATGCATCTCTGCCACTCTGGACAGGTTATTCCAAAGAACACATCTCTCCTCACTTCTTGGACTAGCATAAATTGTAGAAAAAAACCAAGAAAGATTAGAGGAAAGTACCTTAACTTCGACATGGATCTCCTGTTCAGTAGTAGCCAACTGCTCAATTTCCACCATATCTGAATTCCACAGAAGCCATAAGCCTCCAGAGTAGCCAATAGTCTCCGTATGAATTGCACCATCGAATGGGAGCCTGTTAGTGATCTCCCTAGCCCTCTCTCCCCCAAGGCGGGTTTCCATAATCACCATAATTGCCGGATTGTGATTCCTTGCCAAATCCCTTACATGTTTATGAAAATTGGGTTTCAGAACACCCCTACTATTCCAGATAATAAAATTCATAATGATAAGAAGGTTTGGAGAAGAGAACTCATCAGATAAGAGCAATAGTACCACCACTATCCTCATAGTCCATTCCAACTTCACCATCCTTACCTTTGTCCGTCCCCTCCCTGAGCACACAATCAGCCGTAGCTTCAAAACCCCCCTGTTGAGGATTCTTGCTATTGAATTCCTGATGAACTTCCGAATCGGCAATAGCATCTGACTCGGCTTGGCGGCATGCCGGTTTCCCACTTCCACCTCCAACCACTCTACCATCGGACCGGTTTGGGCAATCGGTGAAGTCCTCTCCATCTCCAGTGACAAACTACCGATCCGTGTCAACATCGGGTCCACCACTGCTCTCCCCCTTCGTATAATGCCCCACTTTGGCTTGAGATGGAGCTGTGAACTGAAAAGAAGCATTTGAACATCCATTACTTCCTTCAGTGCTGCGCCAACTCCAAGTCTTAGTGTTTAGTGCGTCTGACTTCATGTGGGTAGATGAAGCCCTACTCCTGGCAATTCCTTTTTTGCCCCTTACTGATGGGCTAGTATTCGAGATGGGCTTTGGCCCCTTCAAATTAGTCCCAACACGGAATGGCCTTAACAGGTTTGCCTTCTTACTGGGTTCTGGGTCTCCTAGCTTTTGAGAATTATTCACCTTGGCCCAACCCATCGACGTGGGCTTCAAGGAAACGCCCAGCCCACTTACCTGCTGCAACCCGGATCCTGTAAGTCCTTTCGAAGCCGCCGCATTCTTAACGCCACGCTGTCCAGCTTTTTTACGTGTCACTAGCATCCAAGGTCCATACAGGTCATCATCCAAAACCGTTCCACTACCTACTGACATGCCACCCCCACTCCCTGTACTATCTATGCCATGCATCTTGCGTGATCCTGCTGAGTCACCAAGAACGTCGTCACCCTCTCCTACCGGAGGAGAAGAGCTCCGAATGATGTGTGGGCAGTCGTCCTTTTTATGGCCTATCCTACCGCAAGCGAAACACAGCTTTTGGATCCCCTCGTAGACCACCGGCTGTTCAAAACTACCAATTAGCATTGTGTTGATGACTGGCTTATTCATATCCACTTGGATACATAGCCTCGCATATTTCCCTCTCGTCTCCATGGCCGTTTGGGCATCAATCTGTAATACATTGCCGATGGCTTTACCAATTTGTTTAAGCACCTCTGTTTCATAAAGTTCCAACGGAAGCGTGTGTAAGCGAACCCACACCGCTATCGATGAGACGTTGGCCGCTTCTGGTTTGAAGAATGGCTCCCACGGTCTGATCGATAAAAATTTCCCTCCGATGAACCAAGGGCCTTTCTCTAACACTGCATCCATATCCTCTTTCAAGGTAATCCGAACGGAGTAGAAGTCGTAACCGAGGTCGATACAATCTAGTCTTCTAGTTGGTTTCCAAAGAAGTTGAAGCTTACTATGAAGAAAGTTAAAACCAACCGATCTTCCGTACAGCTTAACAATCAACGTTTGAGCCCACGGTCCTCGGATTCGTAGTTTCGTTTCCCTCGAGAGCTTCACAACGGCTAGCCCCTCTTGAAGGTCCGTAACCTCATCGTCTGACTCAGCGTCATCCTCCATCAAATCCGTAAAGTCGAAAGCTTTTACGAAAGCTCCTGGTATAACACCGACTAGTTTGTCTCGAAAGGAAGTTTTAGGAGACCCCCATACGTTCTGTTGTTTCTGTGAATGACCGCCTTCATTAAGACCTTCATTGAATTCAGCATGGTGAACGTCCTTCACCTATTTTTTACTTCGCGACAGCTCAGCTTCCTCCTCTCTAGAGAGAACTCGGTGCTTCGAGGGACCCATGTTATTATATGTTTCCTTTAGCAAATTATATGTTTCATAGATGCCAAACTCTCGTGAACGACAAAACTCAGAAACATCATATATTTCAACATTTTTCCGTTAAAAAAAAAAAAAAAAATCCCAATATAGTAAAGTGGACTGGTAGTTTGGCAGGTAGGCAGTTTGTACTTTGTACTTCGTCCCGGGTAAAACGACTAGCCATTAGCCGTAAAACGACACCACTCCATTTCCAAAACTTTCCAAATCCATAAAGAATTCCTCGCACACAGACAGGCAACAGCTATCCAAAACGCCAAAACTGTGTCCAACACAGCTCCCAAACACAACACTTCCCCCAATCCAATTCCCCATTTCTAAATTCTAATCTCTAAAGTAAAAACCCAAAACACAAAACAAATTAACAAACACCTTGCGTGCACGATTTCAGGTTCTCCACAGTACTCTTACTCTGTGTCACTCACACACACACATACACACACTCACTTTGTCTTCCTCGAAATAGTAAGTCAACCTCTTGACCCCTGTGAATCGCGAAAAAAAAAAAATGTCGTCGTGGATAAGATCTGCGGTGAGCAAGGCCGTCGAGGTTGGCAACAAGAACAACCTCACTCGCACCGTCAAGAACTACGCCGACACCGTCGTCCACCACGCCGGTCAAGCCGTCGCTGAAGGCGCCAAAATCCTTCAAGATCGCATTGTACAATTACTCTTCCTCTTTCACTTTTTTTTTTTTCGCTTTCTTCTATTACTGCTAACTTTCTCAGTATCGGTTTTGATTTGCTGTTGTTGTTGTTGTTGATAGTGTCGCAATTTCGTAATATTTGCTGCTCTGTTTGGTTTAGTTTCGTACTTTATGTATAGCTGGAATTGCTTTATTGCTGCATTTAGGGTTTTGAATATTTGTTTTTCGTGGAAATTGAAGAGGAGGCAACCCGAATTAGGAAGTTAATTGAAAATGGCATCTAATTTGACAGGCTGAAAGCTCTAATTTTGTTGGAAAATGTAACGAGAATGGAAAAAAGGGAAAGAATAGATTAGACATAGAAAAGCGAAGAGAAAACAAAGCATATTGTGTTGAACTGTTTTGATTAAACTAGAGGGATAAAACTGTCAAGCCGCCTATGTAAGATGGTTTCTCTCCTATTTTGCTCCCATTTTGGCAAGATGAAAAATGTTAGTTTGGATAGAAATAACTATCTTTCGTTTGTTTCCTTTCTTCCACTTTTACACTCCAACAAACTAGTGAAAATAGCAATCCATTTCCCGCTTCCATCCACCGTGCCAAATGCACTCTAAGGCAAGTCATTTGGGAAGTCCACACGGATCGCTATTTTGTAAAGGAAGATATAAGAAGAAGATTTGCATTACGCTATTTGAACTTTATTTTTTTGATAGGTAAGAAAAATTGTATTAAGAGAAAACTACTCGATTAAAATAATGAAGTAGGCAAAGAAAACTTTTACAAGCGGCAAAAAGAAAACAGAAAATTATGTACAAGAGGAAAGGGAACCTAAGAACAGCAGAAGTAAATCCATCTATTTGAACTTTCATACGTGGTTTTTGAAGTTGATGGGAATGGTCTGTACTATTTTGGGCGATACTTGCCCTTGATGATAATTGTTTGATACAAATGATAAATTACTTTTTTAGCTTGTATGTACAATGTATCTCACTTTGATAATTTGGACGGGTGTGCAGGGGGCTCGGAATTATAGAAGTGTTAAGCTGACTGTTAAAAGGTTGGAAGAGGCTGCTGTTTCGTGTAGGGGCCCTGAAAGAGTTCAGTTACTAAGAAGATGGTTGGTTGTGCTTAAAGAGGTTGAAAAATTATCTGGACTTCCCTTTGAGGATAAAGAGAAGCCCCATGAACAACAGGTTGTTTCAGATGAAGCAAAGGATAGCCCAAGAAGACCACCTCTGGTGAGTAAACTTTCTTTTCTTTATTTGGATTCTTGAAACGACATATTGTAATAATAGTATAAGAAGTTCCATCTTATTTTCTTCGTAATTAGGTGTCAAATTATGTTAAGATGCTCTAGGTTGACTGTACCTTGTGACTGTCTGTTTCATGAATTTGACTGGCTCTGAATACTTTCTCAGCAGCTGTAGGGGTATTTGTGTTATTGGAACCTTTTGAGTAAAGGGAAGTAACCTTCCCACATTGAATTAGTGTCTATTACCAATTGTCAATAGTATATATATATATTTTTTATTATTATTAATTTTTTGTTAATTTTTTTAGTTTTATATTGACCTTGAATAGATTCACTAATCCAGACTGAATTTTGAATTTGTTTTTTTATGCTATTCCCTCTCATTCTTCGTTTTTATTTTACTTTATTATGTTAATGAGAAGACAACACCACCAAATATTGTACCAGTTGCATTGCTTTTATTATTATTTGTTATTATTTGTTGTTATTATTACTTTTATTCTTTTATATCCTTGGACATGTTACACTGGTGAGAAAGCTCATTTCAGTTAATCAGTTATTCTAACAGCTTATGATTGCATTGGTAATAGTTTTAAGAAATTCACCGTGTTCACTGGTTTTCCTTGATAAAAGACCTAAAGGACTACTATGTATTATGTTATTGCACATTGTTTTTGAATCTTAAATGCTCACTGCATGACTGTAAGTTGGGCTGAAATTACTCGTGTGAAACAGTTGGTAATCAGAATAAAATGGGCGTTATCTTTTTTTACTGATTCTCTCTCTCTCTCTCTCTCCCCATCTTCTCTTATAGGTTCTGTACTATGACTCTGATATTGGAGGTGAACCAATGAATTTTCGTGATGTTTTTCTTCAGAGCCAGGCTTTGGAGGGCATAACACTGTCTATGGTATGTCAAACCAACTTCTGTCATTTAAACAGATTTACTTTGACATGTACTTAGAATTAGTTGAAAGTAACTTCATTGTGTCGTATGTACTTATAAGAAACTTCATTCTATTGATTAAACTATGTACACTGGTATACTTTGATGAAAATGGTAAAGAAGTACAACTGGAGTGTTTAGTTGGCCGAAGTTTGTACTGTAAGATGCTTCAAATTACAGAGATAAAGACAGTAATTTCATAAGTCGCCAATAACCTGGCCTATAGTCTATTTCAGTTTATTTATGAAAAATGGTCAGGGAGATTTACAAGGACATTTCCATAATATTACTGTTTTTTTTTTTATGAGGTGGTGATGTGTTCTTAAGTGTTATGTGATTGTGTTATATCTGGCTAGTTGGGGAAAAAGGTTTTTGATGCAGTTAGAATGCCAGTTATGGCATTCAGGAATTGAAAATTTTAAGAAATGGTTCGAGTGTTTAATAAGTTGGCCCTTAATATGCGCACATGAAAATTTGCTTATGTCTGGTTATGTTCAATGGATGATTCTGTTCTCTACGGATATAAAAATCTACTGAAAAAAATTGATCTTATTGATTTTTGTTTCCAAGTATCTAAAATTAATTTATTTTGATATACTTGAACATTTTCACATTGCCAGGACATATTTTGCTACTTTACAGGATTTTTTATTTATAATAATCTATCTAAATATTGAATTAAGGTAAACTTTTGCTTAGGTTGTTGATCAGGACTCATTGCATGGGTTTTCGTCATTATTCAAGCCTTATATAATGACAAAATGCTTTTTTGGGTACAATGTTCCCCTACCCTTTCATATCAACACAATTCTAAAAGAATCTCCTGTGTCTTGTAATTGCTGATTTAGTAGGTTAACCGCAGGTTAACTCTTTTCTATGCCTCAGATTCTTGAAGCACCAACTGAAGATGAATTTTCTCTGCTCCTGGAGATGTTTGGGTGAGTCCTCTCACTATTGCAACTGTGTCTAATGCTAGATCTTGGTTGGAATTGCCTGCATTTATTTAATTTCTCACTGGAATGAAATCAATATTTTTCTTGTTAATAATGTAAAAATAATATCACCTTGGGGTTATAGAATATTTGATAAATTAGATTTTAACATGAGGGAATGGTTTTGTTTTTCCTTCAATTTTTTTTTTTTTGGATTATTTTATTTTATTTTAATTTTTGGTCTTTTGCTAACAAATTTACTAGTGAGTGTTAATAAAATGGCTAGTGAGTGATGGAATGTAGGTTAAGACTTAAAACAAGAACAAAAAGCCAGGAACCTTGTAGGTTTGTCTTTAATTAGTATGAGAACAAGTGGAGGCATCACATGCAAGTTTTAATCACAAATAATTTTTTGTGGGGTTCCTTTAGAGGAGTGTTTCAAATACCCTTTGGTGGCTTGGGAAAAGTCTGTTTACCTCTTGAGTTGGGTGGACTGGGGATTCGGAAGTTGGTGTCTTTTAATCAGGCTTTATTAGGGAAGTGGTTATGGAGGTATGACCATGAAACTACTCATCTTTAGCGGAGGGTTATTGCCATGAAATATGGAGAGGGGAAAGGGGGTGGAGTACTAAAGTTTGTAGGAGGGCCCATGGGTGTGGTTTTTATTGAATGGTGGGAGAGCTTTTCTAAACACTTGAGTTTTGTGGTTGGTGATGGTTTTCGTATTCTTTTTTGGCATGTTAAGTGGGTTAGGGATAATCCTCTCAAAACTCTTTACTTTGGGTTATATGAGTGTTCAAACAACAAGGAATCTCGCGTTTATGATGTTTTGTGTCTTCCAGTGGGTGGGAATGACATAGTCTGGAACTTACAATTTTACATGGATTTCCATGACTCGGTGGCATCTTTCTCTTTTCTTAATTTTATTCAATCTTGGATTCCTAGGGTGTTGGAAGTGACCGTCTATATTGGGGCCTTAATGGAAGGGGAAAGTTTGATACTCGGTCTTTTTACTATAATATTCAAGATGGTCCTACTTCTTTTCCCTTGGAAGGGCATTTGGAAAGTAAAGGTTCCTAAAAGGGTGGATTTTTTAATGTGGACAACAACTTATAGCCAGATTCTTACATTGGATAATCTTATGCTTCGGGGTCGTCCTTTGGCAAATCGGTGTTGTATGTGTTGTAATGAGGAATCTGTAGATTACCTTCTTATTTTTTGTCCGTTAGCTCATTCTTTGTGGGTGCATATGCTTCAGTTGTTTGGGATTCATTGAGTCATGCTAGGTTCTGTTGCTGACTTATAATTTTGTTGGCAGGAATGGCTTGGGAAACATAATTCCGATATTTGGAATTTGGTTCCAGGCTTTTTGATGTGGATTATTTGGACAGAACGTAATCGGTGTTCTTTTAAGGATACTAAGAAATCGTTGACTTAGTTGATAGATTTGTGCCAACGGACTCTCTTAGATTTGTCTTGATGTTGGGGTTTCTTGGACTGTTCGTCTCTTATTGAAGTTCTCTTGTCTCTTAGCATAGCTTCTTGATTCCTGTGTTTCTTTGCCATTTGTTTTGTTGTTCTTTGTTCATTATGGTGAACACCTTGTATTCTTTTTCCTTTTTATTTTTTTAATAATATTACTCTTTTACCTATTAAAAAAAAAAGTTTTAATCACTATATGTTTGTATCAAGGATTAGCATTAAGTCCATATCTCTAGGTATTTGTGATGGATGAGTTCCTTAGATTGATTCGAAATGAAATCGTTTGTTATATGCTTTTTGTAGGCGATATTGTTTTAGTGGATGAAATTTTAGGTGTGAAGTTAATGTCAAGATAGAAATTTGGAGAGATGCCTTAGAAGCAAAGGCTTCTAGTTAAGCAGTACTAAATAGAGTATATAGAATGTAATTTTAGTAAAAGTTGAAAGAAAGATGAAAGAAGTGAGTGCTTTTGATATCTTGGATCAATGTTTATAAGGATGGAGGGATTGAAGATGGGAATCATAGGGCAGGGTTGATGAAATGGAGAAATGCATTAGGAGCATCATTTATAAAAGTTTTCTGCTTACCTATCAAAAAAAAGAGAAATGCATTAGGAGTATTGTGTGTGACATAGAATACATATTAAAGTTAAATGGTTAGTTTTATAAGATTGCCATATAAACCTATCAATAAAAAAAGATTGCTATATAAGATTGGCTATGCTTTATGGTATTGTATGTTAGACTATAAAGAAGCAACTTGTTTATCAAGTGAGTGTAGCTAAAGCGAGAATTTTAAGATGGATAAGTGGAAATACAAGGAAAGATGGATATTGAAATGAAGAAATTCGCTTAAAGATAGGGGTGGCTCCTATTGATGAGAAGACGAGAGAGAGTCACTTGAGATAATTTGGTAATGTGCAATACAGAGTGATTAATGCACAAGTGAGGAAGAGGTGAGTTGATTTAAGCCGAGAGAACAAAAAATAGGGAGTAGAGAAAGACCTAAAATAACATTATTAGAAGTAGTAATATATGACATGTCAATTAAGGAGATAATAGAGTATAACTTTGGATAGGATAGAACGGTGAAAAAGGAATACATATGGCCAACCTTGATTAGTTTGTTGAGGATTTATAGACGACCCCAAAGTTTTGGGACAATGGCTTAGTTGTTATTGTTGTTTGGTCTTTTGATGAAAATGTAAAATAGGTTGTCAGTATCTTACTTGTGTTCACCCATAATCAGATCTTAATCTTTTCTATAATATTATCACTTGCAGGATCTGTCTTACTGGAGGAAAAGAAGTTCATAATGCAATAATGAGCAGTATACAGGATCTGGCAAAAGCTTTTTCAAGCTATGAAGAGGAAGTCTTGGTAAAGAAATGTTTAGAAATATGCAAATTATAAGAAACCACACTTTTAAAATTATTTTCTTTGTATGGGAATCATGCTTAATGATTTTTGTAATGTAGTTCTTGATAAAATATAAATTCCTTAGCAAAAGTGTCATTATCAAGTCCACTCGATGGGGTGGTAGTTTATACCATTATTTCCCCTGTATATTTCTTTTTGTCCCATGATAGGAAACTAAACCTGTTTATTTATTTATTATTATTATTTTTAAATTTTGGGTAGTGAAGTACAACAATATTAAAGGCATCAAGAGAAAAATAACCTATTCGGAAAAAAAAAAAAACCAGGTCACTTTTAAAATAGAGACGCATGATTGTGATAAAAAATTCTTATGGCAATCTCTCTCTCTCTCTCTCTCTCTCTCTTCAGTAATTTGGGAAAAAATAAAAAACACTCCCTAAACTTTAGGTCAAAATCAAAATGACCCCCTCTCCTAATTTGAACTTATAGGTCCTTAAAATTTGATAAATGGCAAAATTGGTCCTTCTGTTTGCATTCTGTTGGTTTAACTAAAGGAATTAGGAATTACTATCACATGCTGTGCGCATAGCTGCGTTTTAATAAATAATTGTTCTTAAATTAAATTTAATAAAACTCTTTTTTAAAATTCTTTTTTCTTCTGGCAGCAATATTGTGATATTGAACTCTGTTTTGACTCTTATTGTTTGATGGGATGATATCTAACCTATCAATTTCATGAAGTATGTCCATAGAGTTCCTACTGGCAGCAATATTGTGGAGGAGTAGTCCCATCAATTCCATTGCGTATTGAATGCACAGAGGAATGCCATGTAAATCTCTAATTCAAAATTATCAGAGAGCAGTGCCATTGCCGAACTATTACAACCACAGCAGCAACATTATCATCCCATACATTTCAGCCATACTCCAGATTATTGTCATACCACTCAAACCCATGAACCATAAAGGCCGGATCAAGCAAATTCCACATGGCCATTCTTAGAACCACAACACTGAGAACACAATTTGATTCAAATCAAATCAAGGCCTAGTTCTCATTAGCACATAAAAATCTCTAATTCAAAACTTAAAAAATTTAAAAAAAAATTTCCCAAAAATTTCTCTGATTCAAAACTGTCCCCTTTTGGCCAATGAAGAGAAGCCTAGCAACACTGCCTGAAATGGATGAGCAACACTACCCTTGTCTGTCTTTGTGCTGTTGCAGGTCAGTCTCAAATCCCAAAAGAAACCCAAAACACACTTCAGTGGCTGTGGCACAACAGAAGTGTGTAACTCGTTGTGATGGTGACACCACCATCCTGAATCATTCAAACTGCCACCCAAAAGCCACAATCACCAGCTGACTTCTCCCATCACCTACCCTTCTTTCCCCCTTTGTTATTTGGATTTTGTGTGTGTGTGTGTGTTTTGTTTTCTCTTGCTGTCACAGAGAGAGAGAGAGAGAGAGTTTAAAACATATTTTTAAAAAGAATTATTTATTAATATGTTGTCACTTACACAACATGTGATAGCAATTCCGCCAGTTAAACCAATGGAGTGCTAACATAAGGGCCGATTTTGCCATTTCTCAAACTTTAGGGACCTAGAATTTCAAATTAGAAGAAGAGGTGTCAGTTTGCTTCGACCTAAATTCAGGGGGTGTTTTTGATTTTTTTCCCAAAGTGTTTATAGTTATGTTATGCTTTTAGGTAGCTCCACTAAAATCATAGCCCAAAACTCTATTATTTAGATTTCTAACAATGAGATCAAATGTCAAGCAGGCCTTAGCATTCAATCATTATGTGTGCATGCTTTTTTTTCCCCCTGTTTGTGCTTTAAAGTGAGGATTTGCTGTTTGTTTTACATGTATACTTGATATTTAGGTGAAGCGGGAGGAGTTGCTTCAATTTGCACAGGGTGCCATTACAGGGTTGAAACTTAATGCTGATATTGGAAGGTTTGTAAGATATAAGAACCTATAATTATATATATCCTTCCAATATTTTCTTTTTCATTTGGCTTTGTGTCTACCTGTCGTTTTATGACTTACAGATGTGTGCTGTTTGCTGTTGTCGAAATGACTGTTCAAAATTTTAACTTGCTCTTGTATTTGCTCATTGGAGATAATGATAGTTTCATCCTTAGGATGATATTTTATTTCATTTTGTTCAGAGCAGTCTTGATTTTCATGTTTAATTGAGTTTTTTACCACTAAAAGTTTTGCTTTATTGTGAAGTGTGAACAGCTTTTCTCATGATTATGTTTCTTTTGAATCCTGTTGTAATTCAGTAATGAAGAATTGAAGATATCCATACAGTTTCTTAGTACAAGATTGTCTAATGTCAATCTCAACTAACCTGAATGCCATATAGTCATGGTCCTGCCTTTTGTCGTTCTTGCTTGTGTGCATGTGATGGACATCCACCTAGTTTAAGGGAACTTGTCAATTTTATGTTAGTAGAACTTTAAAACACTGTCAGTACTTTGGGCCATGCACTTGCCACTAGTTTAGGAGGTGAAAAGGTCAGGTGGGCTGGCGTGTAGTTGGGGAAGGTTCAGGTTTGAATCTTGCTTAGCAAGAAAAATCAGATGAAGGTATTTGGGGTGGTCTAGTGGGAGTTTGCCTTAGTATCCTACACTTACTAGAGCGATGCAGGATTGGGAAATGACTTTCGTATTAGGCCTTTTTAAAGCTTATATTGGGGGCTGAGGTGAGTGGAATTACAGTGGGTTGGTTTCAAACCAATAACATTAAATTTTAAAATGAGTTCTTACTATAAGGTTTCTAAGAGATGGTGTCACGATTCAGGAATCTTCCTTATTAGTAATTTTGGAATTTTAGTGCATACTTTGGTACCCAACAAGGTGGCTTTTCTTTGTGTATAAGGTAATGATTTATTAGTGTCATATATGTTGAGTGGTGGGGAATAATCAGATTATATCTTGTTTTATTGCAAGATTTTCACTTTATTCCATTTTATATGGAGTGAATGGTGCTTCGAAATTGAGGAATGAAGGTGATCATAAGTCAGCTTTTGACAAGTCAAGAAAAGAAGGATGGCCCAAAAAGTGGCACCACTTTGTATTATACAAAGCTTATGCGAGGACAGAACAACTCAGTTGCAGAAACTGATTTTCCTCTTGCGTAGAAAATCTTATTTCCTGACAAGTTTTTTGCTCTGTTGCAAGTGTTAATTTTTCTTCCTTTTTGTCAAATCCCCCTCCCCCTCCCACAAAAAATAATAAAAGGTCTTTGGTGCTTTGTTAGCCAATTGGGGCTTACGTCTCTTGGGTTTATCACTTTTGGCACTTTTTTTTAATGAATTCCTTAATAGAAAAAGAAAAGAAAAGATGAAGAAAGATAGTTGTAGGAATTCCAAGGAAGGACCTTGACTCATATATTTGGTTTGCAGAATAGATGCTGAAGCTGTTAGTCTTAAGAGAAAGCTTGATGAAATTGCAGCTCCCCAGAAGCCTTCAGATGAAGGCCATGAACAAACATCTGAAGAAACAACTTTAGCTACAATAGAGGTGAGCTTGGTTGTGAATAGGCAGGCAAATACAGTTGAATAGAAAATTAGCACAATTGTGGTGATTTTGTTGTTTCATTAAAAGCAGATGATAAATTTATTGCCAATGCATGAATCGTGATTTATACTAACATTAAGTCCTTTTGATTTCCAATTCTGTTGCTTGAATTTTTATTGTTTTTACTCTACCTGAAAGTAATATATCTAACTCTTTCCTTGTACAAAGTGTAGGCTGAATCCAGCCCTTTCTTTATTGTTGCTGATATTAGCAATTGTTCTGGAAAGCAAGTAATTTTTTTACCATTTGTTGAGGGAAGTTATGAATCATAGAGTTTTGTTGTCCCATGTTTGTGGCAGGCTTTGAAAGAAGCACTTGCACAAATTCGAGTTTGTTCTAGATTGGAAGGGCTGTTACTGAAAAAGAAATTCCTAAACAACGGAGACACTCCAGAGGTTCATGCTCAAAAGGTATGCTTTTCTCTTGCTGTTGGGGGCCTTGGGGCATTGCTTGGTTACTTTTTTAAAACATGGCTCTTATTGTTGGTATCTTGCTTGTGCTTAATAGTTATGTTTCCAATTTGTGGAAGTGTATATGATTTTCAATTTAGCATTTACCTGTGGCTGTGGTCCACACGGCAACTTTCAAGATTTAGATATATATGGGGTGTGAATTTACTAGGTTGAACACTTTTTAGCCTGTGTGTGTCTAAAGGAGTGTAGGAAGCAAAAAAAGATGATGGAATTATTTTTCTACGATAAGCGGCGTGTTTCATGAGTTGTATGAACGCCAATATTTGTTCTAAGTGTCTGATGGTGTTCTCTGTGCAAGCTACATTGTTATTGTCTGGAAACAGTCCAATGTACCATCTCTGACAGGGAGAAGTCTCTGACAAACCATAGCACACAGACCTATGCCATACATAGATCATCTCTCTTATATATATTAGCATGATATACACATCAATTCTTCACTCTTGGATACATTTTTCTGACATAATATTTAAATGTAAAACTTATTAAAAATCAAGTGTGGTGCCCATCTACGTATCCACAAACCATAGGTTGGATTTATCTGCTCTGATTGTGGGTCCAAATCAAGACTAAGCATAATGGAGCATAATTTATATGTTCTGTTGTGCCAATTTCTTGGCCTTAATTTGTGCAACTTTCTTTTCCCCTTCTCTCTCTCTTCTTCCTCCCACCCCTCCTTTTTCTCCCGGTGATTTCTATTTGTATATTTTGAGTGCACGTATTTATTTCTTTTCTTTCTTACCTGTATTAATCAGAAAATGCTTAGTTTCAAAAGCTACTGTCACCACTACTATTTGTCTTGTTTCCATGAGCAGGTTGATAAGTTAAAGGTCTTATCAGAATCTCTTGCTAGCTCTGCTGCAAAAGCTGAAAAACGTATTTCCGATCATAGGTATAAATCAAACTAACTTTTCTTAAAGATATTGGGTTATCTCAAATGATAAATTTAAGAGCTAGAAGCTGTTTTTCATTTAGTTATTTTTTTTGGGTGTGAAAACACTTTATTTCTTCTTCTTAGAAATTCAGCTTGTAAATAATTTTTAAAAAGTATTATGCTATCCTGTGGGAAGGACCTATAATTAATTTTTTGAGGCTTTTTATTACGAGGAAGAAAGGATGTGGTATTATACTAAAGATGGGTTTGTATTGGGCTGAACTCTGAGTTGGGAATAACATGTGATAATGAAGATATTGATAAGCCAATATGCAATGATAATTGGTTTCATGTTGCCTTTTTTGTTAATGAAAAGATTAGCATTGTTTTACCAAGATTCTTTAAGGTTTCCAAGTCATCACTTGCTCCCAAAAGAAGCATGGCGTTTCCATGTATTGAACACTTATTGAGTCATGAACATGCCTGGCTCCTTACATTGTATTATTAATTAATTGCTTCCCCAGGGTTTTGGTAAATAACATGGTGTCATTTTACCATTGGAGTAGCTCGTCATTATGCTCTCAGTCAGTCCTTCATGCATGGAATCTAGGATTACTAGCTACTAGTGCAGGCTAACAATATTAGGCTGATTTGAGAATGAGTTAACTATATATCAGTTTCAGAGATGGAAACCTGGATGCAAGGAAAAGCTGAGCCTCATTACATTTCCTTCTGGGTTTCTCTGATGGATACATGATATCTTAAATATAATGAATGGCATGTCCTTTATGCTTAATTTACTGTTGACTTTTTGATGTTAGGTTTATAGACGTTCTTTCCTTGTTGGCAGATTGCAAAAAGAAGAGGCATTAAAAGTTCGTGTGACCAAAGCAAGTGAAGTTTGTGAAAGAGAAAAGGTAATGTGCACCCACAAGCATTGTCTTGTCAGGTACCAGTAGTGACTAGTGCGTAAACTTTAGCAGATAAGAAAAGACACCATTCTTTGGTGTCTTTTCTTATCTAAACAATGGCATATTTTCTTATCTACTATAGTTCAATCATTCTTTGCGTTTAATCAACAAAATATTTACTTATAAAAAAGACAAAAGAAAAAAAAAGAAAAGGCACCATTCTTTTGCAGTTATAGGCAGGAACATGAAAACCTGGTATGATGATTTTTTTTTTTTTTTTTTGGACACACAATAAGGACACATGGTTAATTTTGGAAATTTGATCATATTTTGTCGCGTTCAGTATACTAAGCATCAGATGCAAGTCAAACTCTAATCTAATTGCTTGCACTTAAACCATGCCCACCACAATTCTGGTGGTGTGCTCCCTATGGCTATAACCACAATACTTGTGAACACAACAGCTATAACAAACTGTCTCGATTTTGAGAATGGAGGGCTTCCTATGGCCTTGTTATAGTGGTTAAAATTAAGCATCTAAGAGTGGAAACACGGAGTGTGTTAAAAGAAGAAAAAAAAAATCTCGAGCTTCGCATGCATTCCATCCAAAATTCCCATCCCCACCATGAATTGTCGGATCATGTGTTGGTCCTTTCTGAGGTCAACAACTCTCTCTCTCTCTCTCCCCCTTATTATTATGTCACCTTTGAGTTAGTGAAGAGAATACAAGCTTAAAAACTATGAAAATCTAAGAGGATATAAAAAGAATATTTACTAAAAAAGAACAATAAAAATATCCAGGGACCAGAAAGGTGCTTAATTGCAAAGGAATTTAACGAAATTTTTTCTCATAAATGATTAAAAAAAGTAGTTACAAAAAGTAAAAACACACCCAGAAATCCAGTGAAAGTGATAAAAGCATGTAGTATAAAGCGATTCCCAAGTTCTAAGTATTATTCAATATGAAGGACCTTTTTTAAGTTTGTTTTTATTAGTTATGGCGCATAGATAACAATCAATCAAATATTACTTCCTCTATTGCGGGTGTGCAGAAAAGCCATGTTTTAAGCTGTGAGCTGGCTTGAAGTTTGAATTTGGATGTGGTTGATAGGGGCTTGGTGAGTTTTGCATAAAAAAAAACCAGAAATCTGCAATAGCTTTTTAGGTACATGCTCTTAATCTATGGCTATCTAATTCACTAAATAAATTGAAAAAATCATGCAGATTCTCCTACTCTTTTGATGCAATGGGAGGGGTCTAGAATCCACTAGATAAAAATAATAGAAAACATCTCTGAAATTCTATTAATCAATAATTTGAATCTTAGGGACTACAATCACTAATTTATCGTAAAGAAATCTTATGCAATTATACGCTTAGGAAACCCTAATTCGTGTTAGACACAAATTAAAATAAAAGAGGTTAATGTGATAGGACTCTAGGAATGTTCTAGAATTGATAGGACTTTATGCAAACTCTTATTTTGAAAATTATAACAAAATGAAAATATTATGGGCTTTCTTCTCTTGCCTCAGAATCAAATAGAGTTGACCCATCTCATCTATGTTCCTTTTTTTTTNAAAATATTTTTTTATCATAATTTTTAAAATTTAAAAGATGGCTTGGTATTTTCTCAACTTCTTTCAATTATGTGTCTATAATTGCTTCAAATTATATGGAAATTATGGAGGGTTATAGGAAGGTTTGCTAAGTGGTGTGGATGTTGTTAACTGTATAGAAATTATTATGAAGATTTGCCCTTTGATGTCCATTATTATTATTGTTATTTTTAAAGCTGACAGTAATGGTTTATGTAGTTTTGAAATCATTGAGAACATCCTCATCTATGTGCATGCATCTGCCACTATCAAATCATCTTGTTGCTTGGTTTTGTAATGTTTTACACTTAATGGTACTGCATGGTCTTGTAACAGGAGAGTAGCTTCCTTTCTAGTTGATGATCTTCCTAGGCTGTATGATACATGTGGTATAAAGCCCATGATTTGCTGTTCCCATTTGTTTTAGGAGAAAAATTATAAGTTCTTGTTCACAAATATGTTTTCAGGAATTAACAGCTGAGATATCAGAGCTCGAAAGACAAAGGGATGGTCTTGAAGCTGAATTGAAAAAGGTTTTTCCGCTGTCTCCTTCTCTTTCTTACCTTAAAAAAAAAAAAAATACATTTAACGGGAGACACTTTCTTGTCATATTTAATTCTTATCACTCATGTAATTCTATCTTTCCTTAGCTGTTCCAATACTTGAATCTACTCTCTTACCTCACTGATGCTGCTTCCAGATTATGATTTTTTCCTATATTATTCCATCAAAGTTATATGAGAATAGTGTTTGCAGAGTTGATGCCATTTACCACTTATTGTTATCGGCATTGCTTAATCCAATGATTAACTTTGAGGCTATTTTGCATTCTATGCATTGTGGCTTTTTTCAGCTAGCATTTTCTTCTTGATCAAAGCTCACTTTTCCTTTCACAAAATGTCGTTTATCAGGTGGCATTCTAGTCCTTGGAACCTATTAGTGGCTAAAATCATCAAAGAATGCATTCTACTTCCCACAGAACTATGATTATGTGACTAATTATTCTTATGAGTGATCACCTATTACATACCTTTGCTTTCTGCTCCTGTTACTTGGAAACACGTAGGCCTTTTTTCCCCCTTTAAGAAAATTATATGGTCATACTTGAAGTTTTTTTCTTTGATATCTATATGCCACAGGGAACACATTAGTGGTTAGCTTAATGGAGTGTAATTAAATATTAGCATTTTGCATACCCGACCGTGTTCACTGAATCGTGCGAATGATGTGTTAAGGCATTTAAACTTATTTTAAAGTCATGATTCTGCAGTCTTGTCCTCAGAATATATTAGCTTAATGTCCAAAAGTAGATTGACATGGGTTGGTCAATGCTTTTCCCCAAGATTTTTAGTAAGCTTTCTTTGTAGGTTTGTGCCATTTGACATACCCTTCATTGATTCTGACTTTTTAACAATAGTACATGTGGTGCAGGTTAATATATCCTTGGCTGCTGCTAATGCACGCCTTCACAATGCCAGAGAAGAGAGGGACCAATTTGAGGAAGCTAACAATCAGATTGTTGCACACTTGAAAACGAAGGCTTGCATTCTTTTTTCCTAGTTTTCTCTCCAAGTTTTTTCATAATTAATTCTGATCATAAATTATTCTGTCCTCTGGCTTCTCTTATCATTTTAATGCCTGAAATATCTTATGAAATTTGCTGATAGGAAAATGAGCTTTCCAAATCCATAGCCTCATGTAAGGTAGAAGCAGGTGTTCTCAGTACATGGACTAATTTCCTGGAAGATACTTGGGTTCTCCAACGCTCGTATGTGGAAATTAAGGAGAAGCAGGTCAAGTATGTACATTGACCGAGTGTTTTAATAGTGCAATCAGTATGTGTGAGTGTGTGTTTTAATTTTTATTTTTAAAGCATTTGTCAAGCATGTTTTTTTGAAACCTCGCACCTAGAAGATAAAAGTTCCCTGTTCTTTCTTATGTGTCATGCGTTCTTACTTTAAATTATTTGCATATCCAAGTGATGAATTGGAAAGGCATGAGGACTATTTTGTGAACATGGCCATTCATCTCCTTTCTAATTACAAGGTATGTATTATATTCTTTGTATTAAAGATTTATTCCAGCAATGGACATAAAGTTGTGAGCTCTTCCCTCGTCCTTATTCAACCTGTACCCTTGATGCAGAAAGAGTTGGGGCCTTCAATCAACCGTATCCGGAAATTTGTGGAGAACTTGAAGAATTTGAGTGACGGGTAATATCTTTTGTTGCACTGAAATGGTTCTGACCTATCTTAACCCAGTTTTTAATTTCTTCTTACCTAATGAGACAGGTCGGAGAAGGCACCTACTTTGGATAATGAGGATTCCACAGTATTAAACCCTAGGAAAAATCTCGAGGAGGAATATTTGGATTATGAAGCCAAGGTACAAATCTCTTATATTCATAATTACAGCACTAAATTATTGATCTGTTCATTTTTAAAATTTCAGAGTTTCGTTTATAGTTTCTCTTCAACTATATAGAAAATTCTACCTTCTGGCTCTATTTTCTTTTGTTCTATCGTCCTCAGAATTTTTGGTTCAAAATTGCAAAAAGCTTAAAACCACTTTTACCATTTACCAGTTCTGTTTATCATGAATGAAGTTGATAATTTTGATTTACAAGTGTTTATTAATAATGAGGATGATAGTTTCAGGTTGTCCATGCACAACCTGAAACTCCCCTTTGTAACCTCCTTTAATACTTACACTTCTGTACGGTTGGAGGAAAGGCCAGTAGGGAAGGAGGGAAGGCATTGGACCCAAAAAAATGTGAGGGAGTGAGAGGAAGCTACCTTTTCTTCCATGTGTCTGGTTCTCTGTGGAAGAAGGAATGAAATGATAGAAATGCTAGACCTAGTTTATGCGTCTGTTGATTTGCTTTCTTGTTGCAGATCATAACCACCTTCAGTGTAGTGGATAACATGAAGGAGCAGTTTTATGCTCAGCAAGGCAAAATTTCCAGGTTTGATATTCTGGCAATAACCTTATCTGTTTTGTTTTTTTACTTTATTTTTTTTGTTTGGGTCCAAAATTTTCCCTCAAAATGTAATCCATCTCATCTATGTTCCTTTTTTTTTTTTTGGATAGATTATAAATCTAAAATTGAAATGAAGATATATTTGGAAGAATTATAGAAAAAGATAACCGAATAACTACAATATAAAGTTATAAACAAAAAAGAAAAGAAGAAAATAAATCCAAAACAGAGAAAAAATGCAATCTGCCTAACGTAGTCATCTAATAAAATATTGATCTCAAGAACTTAATCTTAGGTTCTTGTGAGATAAATATCAGCAGCATAAAATTTGTTATTAGAAATGAAAAAGTTTGAGTATAATTAAAGTACACAGGGAGTACACTAAAAGACCCCAAAAAGCTGCAGCCTAAAATAAAATGAAAGAGGGGAGGGAAAAAATGTAGAAGAGTCATGTTAGGAATCCTTAGAAGTGGAGGATTTGGACTCTGACTGTTTCGGTTTAAAAACACCCGGGAGTGTCAATTGAACTATAAAACTATTAGCAATTTTCACAATCATTTTCTTTTTAACGATTATTGATGTGGTAAGTCATAATTAGAGTGTTATCATTTTTACATCGATCCATCGCTGACATCACTTTTATCAATACTAATCAAAACATATCATTTCAATAGTTGTGAAAAAGATTATGAACTTATTATAGTTAGAGGTAGGGTATATCAAACATGGAATTTTCATAGAAAATGGTATTTGCAAATTACTCATTTTTTATGCAACTAAGTTTGGCTGGACAAATACAAACCCTAGTACTACAACAGTGCTAGACTGCTAGGTGAATCTTTCAATGATCAGATCCATTTCTCTGAATATCTGATAATCATATCAAATCAATGGGGGATGATTCATTGCTCATGGATGTAGTCTTCTGATGACAATTTAATTTGAGAATCTGCAATATGGCATATGGTCCCAACAAATAATCAAGTCTTAATGATGCCTACAAAGTGCTTTGTAAGGAACAATGAGCCCATGACAGAGATACTATAATACTGCATAATTCACTGATTAAAATCATTACTGGTTTTCTTTTTACTTCTTTAAAGAGCAACTTTTAAAACAAAAGAGGCTATTTAATAACTAAATATATAAATGAGAAAAGCAGTGAGCCACAAGAAAAGAGAAATGTAGACACGAGTCAGTGCTGGGACATTAAAAAAGCTCCTTAATGTTTCTGAATTTTATATTTGGAAGCATTCAAAGATATTACAAATTTCGGACAATAAAATTTATTTCTTTCCAAAATTGGCATCATCCACACTTTAAAGGGTGCACTTGCCCTCTTCCCTCCTCAGAATGCTCAACTCCCATAAGCTAATTCATTGAGAGAGAGAGAGAGAGGTCCATCTTATCAAAACAGGATTGAAACTTGAAATGGCTGTGAACCTCCTACCATGTGAGCAAGCAGATGATGACTACATTGACATGGAAGTAAGCTCATACTCTCACTTCCTTTCCCATTCTCTAAGCTCCCCTCCACACCCCAGAGAATTTGAGTTCCAAATGTCTTCCATCTCTCAAGAGAGAGAGCCTACAACTTCACCAGCTGATGAGCTCTTCTACAAAGGAAAGCTCCTTCCTCTTCACCTCCCACCACGTATACAAATGGTAGAAAAACTCTTGCAAAACTCCAGTCCTGCTTATGATACAAGAAAAGACATCTTTGAAGAATTCTATAGCACCCCATTAACCACTAGTGCCCCAACACCAAATTATAGTACCCCATTTGAGTCCTGCAACATCTCACCCTCAGAATCATGCAGGGTCAGTGGAGAGCTGAACCCAGATGAGTATCTCTACGAGTATTCCAATGAGGTCAGTGGCTTCATTGGTGAACACCCAAAAAAGTCTTGGACTAAAAAGCTCAAGCAGTCCTCACTTGGCTTAAAGCTGAAGGCTTCCAGGGCTTACCTCAAGTCCTTCTTCAGCAAATCTGGTTGCTCCCACGAGTCCTGCACAGCTGCTACAAAGGATGCAGACGAAGGATCGGTTTCCAAAGCCAAGGAATGTATGAATAAGTACATGAAGGAGTCTAAGAAAATCCCATTTGGACAAATTAACAAGGACAAATGCTTAACTTCAACTAGTAGTGTGAGGAGCATTGACAAAGAAAAGAGTGCAGAGATTGGTATTGTTGGTCGCCATAGGAGATCATTCTCCATGGCTATCAAACGCCATTCGACAAAGAAGTCTTCATCCTCTTCAGAATCATCTGGATCTTCTTCATCTTCAAGCTCAAACAATTCAAATGGATTCCATGAGTTGCAATTTCTCAAGAGATGTAACAGTGCTAGTTCAGATATTGAGATATCAATCCAAGGAGCAATTGCTCATTGCAAGCAGTCTCAGCAGCTCTTCCATTCCAGAAAGACTGTAACTGAAGTTGGGTTTTACTCATTGTCAACTTCAAGGATTGCAGTTCTTGAAGATCAAGAAAGGCCAGACCTTTGCAGGGGCTGAGAGAGAGAGAGAGTCAGAGAGAGAAGAAAAACAAGGGCAAAGTACAAAGTTGTAATTGGCTAATGACGTGCTTTCCTTCTTTCATAATTTTGATAATAACTATGCTTTGATCCAAGACTTATAATTGTGTATGGCTTTTTGTAATTTTTAGATCAGAGCAACCTGTGGAAGTTTGTGAAAACTCTGAATAAAAGTTCTCTTCCTCAAAACAAGTTATAATCAGTACAAATGAATGAGGTTCTTCATATAGATTACTCCACTTAAGTGGGATTTACCAATATTAGTTGATTGACATTTCTTGTTCCCACATCTTCCTTAGACAAGAAATCATAGCTCCGTCTATTCAAAAGCCACTTTGGAAAATTCTGTACAAAAAAATCCTCTTTTATGCACTTTTGAACACAAACTACATAGTTTCCCACCAAAGGCCTCTTGACTTAATGACGCCTCCAGTTCCCCCAAAGGGGTGAACTTGGGTTCAATCCACCAATTCCACTTTGAGGTAAGCTTGACTTCTTTGATGTCCATGAAGTTGTTACAGTTTTATTTTGACGGATACCAAAAGGAGTCACAAAGATCATCAGCATATATATACTGCCATATTACTTGATCTACATTCATGTTTGAAATTACAATATTGAGTATAGGGCAGCTAGTGTATTCAAATATTGGAAATATTCCCAATAATGCTACAGATACCCGTTTTATGTGATTCAGGACTAGACCTGCTGGCTCTTGAATCCTCAGCATAACCAACACGGTAGATTGGACTCCATGCACATCCCATCACCTGGCTATCAAGTTGACTTCAGAAACTCCAATCTCTTAAGACATTAGTATTCAGGTTGTGGATATCATAACGAATTATAAGGACCAAAGTATAAGAATGAAAAATCAAGATAGCATCTATTTTATATAGACCTTGCTTCGCTTAAATGATTCTAACTAATTCAGGGAACGTTGACATCAATTTTGATTCTTCAGGTGTACTGTACAACTAAAAGTCTGGTATTGATAGTAGGATTTTATATCCTTGTTTCTTCCGAAATGGAAGCTATTTGAATCTAGGCTTATTCACCTAGATAATAACTTAATAGGGAGTGGATCTGATAGTGATTGTTTATAATGAGAAATACAATCTTTTCAATTTTATTAAGTAGCAAAAAGTAAATGATCATGTTCCATAACTGACAGTTTCTATCATGGTTATGAAGTTAAACAATCGGAAGATATAAATTATAAAAAAAATTCCAAGCTTGTCCATGATTTTGCAAAGCTTTCCTAATGACATTCAAGCCTTTCCCAACATAATTCTCAAAGCCTCCCTAATTTCAACTTTGTTTTTAAATGATTAGGAGAAAAGAAAAAGGATACGTGTGTTTGGCCAGCTTATTTTCCTCAAATTTATTTGCTTTTTACTTTGGAGACAGAGTGACTTTAGCAAATAAACTGGCTTATAGTTACCTAATTATTCCAAACAAATAGAATTATATGTTGCTTACCTGTAAAGTTAGGTTGTTCTAATCACCAGCCATCACTTCCACAAGCTGACATGGTTTCCTTCAAATACATTACAAAATAATATAAACTACACAAAGATGAGTATCATTATGTTCCAGACAATTATCAAATAACAGAATTAATCATGACTGTAATACTAGAAGCCCACTTGTCCACCCCTCTAAAGCAACTAAGAGACACCTACGGCCTCCCTTAAATTTCTTATCACTTCTGACAAAAAAATGAAACATTCTTTTACAAAGTTTTAGAAAACCGATCAAAATGTTGGAAAAGTGTTAGGATTAAGCTTAAGCCGCCCATACTTGCACGGTTACAATATTCAATACCAACAAAGTTAAGCTAAGGAAAGACAATAAAAAACAAAATATAAGAAGAGGAAATCTTTCAAGTGCAGACAAAAAGCTTTTCAGGTGGCTCTTTTGCCATTCTTTTTATTTAGCTATAGTGGGTGTACAGTGCACTATACCTTAAACTAAGTAAACATGTCAGCCAGAACTTTGACAGGATAAGAGGCAATGGAAAGTAATAAAAAGGCCAGTTTGATGTCGTTGAGCACCAAGGTGAGAAACCCTTTTCCCCACCCAGCTTCTACAGGGACAAAGAAGGAAATGGAAGGCCTCACATACCTACTGGTGTGCCTGATTAGTGATTACCTCAGCTTGTTCTTTTGCAACTTACGTTTTCAAAATGACCCCCAAAACAATTGCACAAAAAGTCAGTGTACGGACACTCATTAGTGTGCACAGTGCACAGTGCACACAAATGGCCTTTCAGGATCATGAAGTTTGGATGCATAGCTAAATAAATGCCTGATATATTTGCAGCCATTACATCTAATCTGACATCGGAATATCTCACTTTTGAGAGTAATTGATTTTACAATTATGTAGTGTTTAACCCAGGGCAGAACTAGGATTTTTACTTTTTTTGGGGGGGGGGGTGGTGTGCGAGACTAAACTAATTGATTCACAATTCAAGAAAAACTCTAGAGTACCACACGTACATAAGTCTTGGATTTTTAATTCCAAGGTGAGTCATAACTCATATATATATATATATATATATATATATATTGCATACAAAAGTTCTATTTCTGAAAACTTATCTTATATAAAAGCTTTACATTTTTCTAAGCTCTATTGAATATACAAAAGTTTTCTAACTCGCTACACGGAAATGTAATAGCTGGGGTCCAATTATTTTCTTGGAAGGGGGGCCAAGTCTATAAAAAAAAAAAAAACTAGTGAGTCTTTTATTTGCTTACTGGTAATTAATTTTTTAAAATTTTGTGGCGCCAGCCCCCTTATATTAGACATGGTTCGCCCTTGGTTTAACCTATAATTATTAGGTCATATGACATAGTATATATTTTGAAGTACAATTGATGTGAATACTCTACATCAATATATACAAGTAAGCTACTATTAGAATTTATTGGTATGGAGTAGTACATCACTATAATTTGAGAATAACTAATAATTTTCTGGTGTTGAACTTTGTGCTTCACTAATGATCAATATCGGTTTTTAAGGATAGAGTTTATGGCTATGTACTTGTTGGAGCATTATTAATACAGGGAAAAAAAGTTCCCCAAGTTTACTTAAAAATTATTTGAAGATAGACTTGGTGCATGAAACCATGCACACCTAAACAAAGTTGCCTCATGTGATCCAGGTAACCTTGTGAAAGTACATCATGCAAATCAAAAGAATGAATGTTGTTGCTGTCCATTTAACAGCCCTTGTTTTCCTTAGAAAACTGTTGGTCCCAAATCCCAATGGAATAAAAAAGGAGCTTGCAGAATATATATAACCAGAAATGTATATATATATGTAGCACTTACAGGACAACAAGAATCACTGGTTAGGTAAGTTTGAACTTTGAAGGCTCGGAGGACCGCATGACGTTGATATGTGTTAGGATTATTGCTGCTAAGTGTTAACAATTCAATAAAAATCTCATGCCTAGCTACCACCTGAACCGAAGTTAATGGACTATAGGTTGGCTTAACCAATGTAAAGGAAAGGAGCACTGAATTCCTCTTAAAGTCTCCTCTAGTGGGTCCATCTAGCTAGAACCCTGAATTATTATTTTTTCAGTTGGTCGCGCCTAGAACTGCGACAATTGCCACCTTTTTATTCATTAACAAACAAAAAGAAAGAGTCTCTGGAAGAAGAAGAAGATGGGTCTTCGAAATGTTAAAGAAACGAATTCCCTTGATCAAGGGCCCAATGAACAGAGTGGGGTAGAGCGGAGATGGAAATGGGGCCATTTCAGTTATAAAATAGAGCCCACTTACCCCAACTGTATAGACATTATCTACTATGAACCTATACTTTTGGCTAGAGCATGGCTTTGATACTGTTTGTAACGACTTTGCTCAAATTGTGTAGATATTATACTTTGGGAAAAGAACAAAATCGTGAGGGATATGGGCCTCAAAGTGGGTGGGTTCGTTACATCTCTTAAAAGCATCTCGTAAGATGCCCTCTTGATCTGTAGCTACACTACCTTGTTGTAACTCAGTAACCGAAACGGTGAATATACATAATCTTTTAAGGGTTATGCTAGTGAGTGCCTTTAAGGCATTGGTTAACAATTCATTTTAGGAAAGTTTTGACACTATTTTTATGGAAAATGAAAAAAACTGTCAAAACATTAAATTTTTTTTCCTATAAAAACTTTTTTTAAATAGATTATTAACTAATTTCTTAAGAACATTCGTTAGCATTTTCCTTCAACAATAGATAGTAAAACGAGGTTGTTTAGTAAATACCAAATAATGAAAGGCTCTTGTTAAAGGTCAAGCCCAATTATAATCAAGACCTAAGCCCAATCCTTATGGTGCAAAATCAAGAATCCTAATTCGTACTTATAGTACAATTCAATTAACTATGGTTTATTGTAGGGTTAATTTAGAGTTTAGTCTCCTATAAATTTCCTAGGAATTGAGATTATAGTGAAGAAGTATTCTACTCCTTCACAATCTTTGGCTTTTTATTTATTTATTTAAATTTTTTATTTTAATACCTTTTGTTCCATCAAACCTACATTAAATTCGTTCCAAAAATATTCCAAATATATATATATATATATATCTAAAAGCTGAAGTGTAGCATTTATTGTTGCTACGTTTTAGTTGAGCCACATCAGTTCCACTTTATTATCTTTTTTCTTTCCAATTTTCCTATAATTATTTTTAACATTTATTTTTTTAATATTTACACTTCTCCAACCTTTCTCCTTCCCTTACCTTTTCATCTTCCCACTATCCTCTACATTAATATCATTCTTTCTCTTTACCTTCATTTTCTTTTATTTTTGTCTCTTCTTATTTACACTCTCTTACTATAAATTTGTCATCATCTCTTCCATTCTATGCATAGTTTTCCCTTACACAAAAGAAAAAAAAAAGGCTCTCTCTCTGTCTCTCTTTCTGTCTGGTGGATTTTTTTTTTTTAAATTTATTTTTCTTGTATCTCTGCTTTAGGTTGATAATTTTTTATACTCTTTAAAACTCTACTTTGGGTTAACGTGATTTAGTTTTGTTTTTTAAATTCTCTTTGATTGTTAAATGTTATCCTATTGCATTATAAAGAATTAAATATAGCATATAAAAATATAATATTATTTTATTACATAGTATGATTTGGATAATTTGGTATTTATTGTAATTTGATATTTATTCTATTATATAGCATAATTTTTTATAGTGCTCAATTTAGATGTTAAACTATGAGACTTTACTTATTTTTATTTATTTTTTAATCCTTTGTGGTGGACAAAGTATTCTTAATAGTTGTATTAGAAGAACTCTATAATGCCATTTATTTAGAGAAAAGTAAAGGTTAGCCAAATGAAAATAATCGGATGAGTGATAAATTTTAGCTTTTGCAATTTTATTATTATTATTATTATTTTATAACAATGCATATGTGGAGACCATTTTTGGAGATGGGCAGATGCTAGGCCTTGCTCCCATTCCTCAAAGTCCCACATCGAAAGAACCCCCTCCCCCCTCATTTACTGCCTTATAAGCTGTGAAACTAAGAGAGTAGTGTACCATCAGTGTTCAGATTTTGCTAATAATTGTTTATTAAATAATATCTTTTTGGTGGACAAAATTACATATTTTGCAAAGAAAATAACCTTAATAGATTATCAACAACAATTAATTTTTTAGATTGCCTAATTGGTCTAATTAATCATTGTTAAGTTTTATTAAATTTTTAGTTACGTTTTTCGTCGTTTTGGATTATAGGCATAAAAAATAAGGTTTGAGAAAGTTTGTTTAAAACTAAAAGAATAATTTTCAAAATTTATATTCTTTTTAATGAGTAACAAAATGTTATAAATAAATTTTATTAAAAATGAATATTTTCATTCACTTGCCTTTCGAATTTTTGAGAAAAATTCTATTATTTTCATTTTGGTACGATAAAATATATATTTATGATTGTTCCTATAACATTTATAGTTGTTCTTATAGATTACAAAATAAATTACTAATTACTAAATTATTTTAAATTATAAAAAAATTAAGAAAACTACCCTAAAAATAATTATCACGCTTAGAGGCTAGTAAAAAATAAAAATCAAGCCTTGTTCAATACTTCAATGTACCGCCGCTGAAGCCTTATCGAGATATTGCAACGTTGCTGCTCAAGCTTAGCCTTTAAGTGCTGTCACCTTCAACCATGTTTAAAGCCCAAATGTTGCAAATTGACAAAATTGTGGCAAAGCGTGGCCCATCCAATTGGAATTTCAAAGCATGATTTAAGTCTTTCTATGCCTATGACAACCACGTGTTGTTAAAGATGCTTATTGTTTTCAAAGGCTTCAAAGACCATTGAACTTTAAGCTAAAGCTATGTCCCTGCTACTCCTATGATTAAATTGTAGTTGGGTTTTAGACCGCCCAACTTATGCATGCCCGCAATCGACTTCACAAACACAGTTGCTAATATGAACTGATCTTTATTGCTCTAAGTTGGCTTTTATACATTGTAAGTTTCTATGGCCTCTATTAATTGCAAGATCAGGGTTGTCTTTGTCACCATCACTGCACACTCTGTAGGATCATCCTAATTTATTTCTTGTCATGAAAAACATACGAACAACCTCGATGATCTTGGTGATTACTGCTTCGCTAATCGGTAGCCTCGTATATATTGTCTATTCTTTTCTTTTTTATCATGCAGCTTCATCACGCCTCTAAGATGTAGCCCCTACAAGTATAATGTGCACCACTCTTCATTGAAATCTCAATCATTGGTGCATTTGGATTTCATTGAAGCCTTTAATCATCGCATGCATTTCACTAATCATTGCTCTATTTAAATCGGGGTGTCTCACTTTGTTTTTAGCATGGATTATGATTTTGGGGTCCGTTTGTTTTTGTGAGTCACCCAAATCACATGAATTGACAATTTTATATTTGGGTTCAACATCTTCGACATCATTAACTTAGTTACATACTTTATCACAACGTTTAGTGTAGGCACCCATAGGTCATAGCAGCCCCTCCTTGGTCAGTGATGCACCCTTCCTAATATTGTAATTCATCAAATGTTGTAATTCATTGTCATAATCAAAACTTTACGCATTCATTTTACACGATTCATTCTCCATCCATGTTCGTCATTCATGGTCATCTTTTTCAAGACATATTTGAGGCATCTTCACTTTCCAAACTCAAGTTGTTTTCAAGCTTTCACTTTAAGTTTGAGTGGGTGCTAAAGGTATTAAGTCCAATCATAATGTAGATCTAAACCCAATCCTTGACGTGCAAGTCGAGAATTCTACTTGAAGTACAAGTCAGTTAACTGTTGTTATTATAGGGTTCAACCTCTTATAAATAATACCCCTCATTGTAACACAAGAATTGAGATTATAGTGAAGATGTAGTTGTCAAAGGCTTTCCTCCATACACAAGAATTGGGATTATAATGAAGTTATAATTGTCAAAGACTCAAAGGCTTTTCTCCATAAATATAGGCCGTAATTTTTGTGTTTTCTCATTCTCTCTATTCTCTCTTTTATAATTTTAAAAATTCTAACAGCTCCATATGCTTTGAGATAAAAGTATTTTTATGGTTTTTTTTTTCCAATAAAATAAGTAAATTTAGAAAATAAAAATAATGTGTTTTAATTATTTGGTTGAGAACATGAAATTAATATTTTAGTGTTTAGTTGCTCTGAACATCCCTACGTTAAACCATGATTGTAATAGCAGAGAAGGTATAACAAGTTGAGGGAAAGAGGGGGGGGGGAGGGGGGGGGGGAGCAGAGGTGGTTAACTACTGTTACTGAGATCAACATCTGTACTTACATATCTCATATTAAAAGTAACATTACATGAATTTATCATTCCAAGTTTTGGATCCCAAAAAATAAGCCTGCAGGGATGTGGGAATACATAGACATGCACAAGAATGTAACTGTTAGAGGTATTGTTTCTTATTGAATACCGAAGTGATTCTTAAAGGCATACCTAAACACGTTTGTACTCTGTTCTGCATGCATTTTCCAGTCTATATAGTCCTACATACTTCCAATACTAAAAGTCCCCCAATCAAAGGGCATAAATCCGATCAACTTCTGAGTTGGAGAATTCAGATTGTGGCCACGAGTTGGACATGCTCCTACTCTTGTCTCTCCTCCTCATTGAACGATTCCTCTTCGACTTCACCACATAATAAGTCATAGTGCCAAGAACCCCAGCCATTATTGCTCCCCCCACAACTGTAACCAAAATCGCAGCCCATTTATGCCTCCTCCCAACCACAATATATGAGGATGCCATAAATGCCACCGAAGTGCACACAGAAGCCAACCACATCAACTTGTTAATTATCTCCACTACCCGTTTTTCTGCTTTTGTCTCGCCTCTGACCAGTGTAATTTGAACAACCACAACAGCCAACGATGTAAAAAGTGCAATGGCATTGGAGACGAAGAAAATTTTAAAAGAAATTGTCTTCGCCACCACAGCCGAACCATTATCATTATCCCCACCAGGCAAAGTGAAAATAGCTGCAAAGGCAACTGTAGCAAATAGCACAGCCACCACAGTAACTGAGTTAGTGGCATTGTTGATACCTTCTCGGTGAAGTTTTCTGAGCTCTTTAGAAATATTATGAACATTTTTATTAGTTTTCCTCGTTTGTTCAAGCTGGATATGAACATCTTTCTTAATTTGAGTCACAGTTTTCCTCAACTCATCCCTTGGTTGGTTCAGTTCATTAGCTCTGAGAGCACCATATTTCGAAAGGCAGTCCTTTATCTCTGACGAATCTTCGGAAAGGGGAAGCTCTACAGCTATGTCAAGAGCTGTTTTGTGGTCTCTGGTCAGTGCATTGACATTAGTGTCAGGAAGGGATAACAACTCAGTCACTATCTGCAAGGAGAAAAGGGAAGGTCAGTTCCAGGACAACTCTTTCCCCCCTAAATGCATATATGCAGACTTCAAATAATATAAAGCATGCTCAACTGGAACATGCAATCAAATGAATTATCTGTTATGCCCAGAGAGGAGAGGGGGTGCATCATAATATAATTTACTAACTTGGCATAAATGGAAAAACACAGAAGTTGGATAATTTTAGCCTAATATAGACAATTATTGTGGCTTGATTCAATTCCATTGTTAATTCAAATGCAATATAGTGAATTCAAATTTAAAGGAAGAAAAAAATTAAGAAGCATGATATACATGAAAGAAGCAATTAATACATGCTAGTTTTCCTGCTGCAGTGTTAAAATATGAGGAAAACATTTGAGGTGCTAAAATAGAAGGAAAACATTGATGGTAGAAGACCAAAGCAACATGATAATTTTCATCTTGGACATTGGAAAGATTCAAAGGAAGTAGTAGAGAATGCATGTAAAAGAAAAGTTGGTACAAGAAAGAGAGAGTAGCTTGATTAGAAACAAAAAAGGATGAAAGACACTAGTTTAAAACTTTAGTTTTTGGCAGACACTAGGCATCAATGAGATTTAAAGTCATTGACTATAATTTAAAATATACAGTTTTATTATTATTATTTATATGTAGAAGATACAAATATTATTAGCATTCAAAAGATATGTGAGCAATTGAATCTCTCAAAGCATGCACTTCTAATTCTAAACAAAAAAAGTGCAGCATCACCAACAGAAGCACCTACCTCTACTCGCTTTTTCCTTGTGGCTACATGTAACGCTGTATTGCCAAATTTATCAGGAAGCATAACAATTGCAGCATCAGCATGAAGAAGCGATTTCACCACGTCACAGCTCTGCCCTTTTACAGCCATATGCAGAGCAGTCTGCCCCTTCTTGTCAGTCCTTCGAGCCAACTGTGGATCTTTGGTCAGCAATGCTTCTACAACGCCAAGATGCCCCTGTCGGGCAGCGAAATGCAATGGATTTTTCCCATTAGACCTAGTTTTTTCCAACAAGCTACAATCCTTTGACAGTAGTTCATTAACTACTTCTGTATGGCCTCTTGAAGCTGCAGATATAAGAGGAGTTGCATTTGATTGGCCGATTGTTTTGCTGAGCCCAGGGTCGTGATCTAGTAGCACCTTGACAATGGCTGTAATGGAAGAATTATTATCAGTGCACTGTCAATTGTATAGAAAACAGAGATTTTGCAACTAATAGCATATTTTACAAAAGTAGTCATTATGACATTCAATTCTTTGTTCTCCATATCCTGAAGACTGAAACAGGAATCGGAGCCAAAAGCAATAAAACTAAAAAGTGGGAATTCGAAAGTAAGGAGCCAATTACAATCCACTTGAGCTCACCATTTCTTTTTGATAAACGATAATCTTCTCTAAGTTAACGCATATAAGCTAATAATGAACCAAAAGCCATAGACAGCCTTCGTTAACTTGTGTGAACATGTGCTCTATAATTTTTCAATTTTGATATCTATCTATATATAGGCATTTAAAGGAAAACTACAAAGACATCCTTTTTCTCAGTTAATAAACTTGGTAGTTCACGAAGTTGCAAGCTGCTACTTCTCTTAATTGCAATCAAACAGAGCCCAACTGTCAATACCTTACATACATATATATATATATATATATCCTTCTACAATTACCATAAGCAATGCATTTATACCTATATAACAGCATTCATTGAATAAATTCCACATCTCTAACAAACCCAATACCTATATAAGCTTAACTTTCATCTTTAATAATCTTTACCATTATTCAAACTAAAAAATACAAAAATTCATAAACCACATAATCAAAAACAAGCTGAAGCTACATGATCCATTACCGTGGTGCCCTTGACTTGCAGCTATATGCAACGGATCAAACCCGGACCGGTTCTTCTTCGTAAGAGTTTCTGTGCTCGAATACTTCAACAATTCCTTCAAAATATCGAGGTACCCCTTATCCGCCGCCGTAAACAGCGCCGTCTCTCCCAACTCATTCACTTCATTCACAACCGCAGCCCGGACCTCCGCGACTTCGGCCTCAAGTTCCTCGCCGCTCAAAGTCCCCACCATCTGCAAATCGATGTCTTCGAGTATCTGCTTCACGGCGGCCAGATCGCCGCGCTGCGCCGCCAAGTGGAGCTCGGTGTCGTTGTGCCGGCCTGTCACCTGCTTCACGTACTTCTTCTTCCCGGCTTGATCGATCCGCTTGCCGGAGTTCGATAGGACTAACGCCGGAGCCGTGGCCGTCGCCGATGGAGACGGAGACGGCGACGGCGAAGGCGAAGGCGAAGTCTCGGCGAGAGGGTTTTGAGTCGATGATGGCGTTGGAGTCATCGTCAGTCCCTGCTCTAAGTCTCTCTCACCTCCTGCTCCTATTGAACAAAAATTAACAACTACAAAGTCAAAATACAATACCTAACAATTTTCTTTAAATCATTGAAGAGAGAGAGAGAGAGAGAAAGAGAGAGTACCTTGTTCGATTTGTGACGCCATGGTTGAATTGGAAGAGAAATTGGAAACCCTAGGGAGTTTGCTGTTGAGCTTAGGAGTTCATCCACAGAGAGAGAGAGAGAGAGAGAAGGGAAAGGTGAGGTGTGAGATTGAGAAAGAGAGAGAGAGGAAATAAGAGGAAGTGGACAAAGGAAAAAGGAGAGGAGAGGAAAGTGCAGAGAAGGAGAGAGGATGCGTTGGAAGTCCTGAGTGAGAAAGGCTTTTTGGAATTTTTGTTTGTTTGTTTGTTTGTTTCTGATGAAAGATGAAAAAGACCATTGCTGTTTGAGCTTTTACTGTAGTCAACAAAGAAACTGGCCCACTTCATAGTCTTCAATACTCTGTACTACTCTATACGCTACAGTGAGGCCAATCCATGTAGTTGCCGCGAAATCACCAGTAAAAATAGACTTTACCGAGGCCGTCCGCGGGTTTTTAAATTTCTAAAAAGTCGTTTACTGTTTCTGTTAGGTATAACAAATGAAAACACGAGGGACGGAAAAAAAGAGCAATGCGCACAAAAATCTCTACTTTTGTACAACTTGCCGCTTGGCGAAGAGTTATAATTTTTGAAAAAAAAAAAAAAAGGAAAAATGCTGCTTGTTATTGTTGTTTCTAGAAATTAATCCAATCCAATCAATCAATCGTTATGGATGGGTTGGGATGATAAGCTGTGCTTACATGTTTTGCCTCGTATAAAAATTTTAGTTCTTTTTATTTATTTAATATAATTAAACTACATTGCAAATTTCTGAATTTATCCAAAGAAAAATAAATAAAATAAATTTATATATATGTGATGGGTTAAATTGATTTAAAAAACTAATTCGAACCCAATCCAACCTGAGATTTGAATTCAAATTCCAATCCATCAATTCATGAAAACCAACTTGAAGTATTGAGAGTTGGATCGATTCCTCTGGTTGATGGAATAACGTTAAGTTATAACTTACAATTTATCATGGTCTCTCTCTGTTTATGATAAATGATAGACCTTGGTCTTTTTTGAGCTTTCCTAACGTGAGTCAACAAAGAAACTAGTGAGAGTGTGGGACCCCTTAGGCTTCACTACTCTACAGTACAATCCCTGCTGTTGCAACGAAATGACTAGTATTGTCAAATATTTAGCAATTTGGTACAACAAAAACTATTTTATTATTTTATTTTACAAAATATTCGATATAAGTGGTTTTATTATAGCATTTAACATAATAAAATAATATAAATAACATAATAAAATAATATATTTACTACAATAAATAACAAATACCTCTATTAATATAATAAAATAATATACTTATTATAATAAACAGCAAATACCTTCATCAAGATAATAAAATAATATATCTTTTAATAATTTTTCTTTTACTATCTTAGCTATAGTGCACCGCCAAAGAATTTGGCTTTTCCTCCACTGACGTAACCCACTTTTGTTATATTTAGTTAGTAAATTTTGCATTTTAGCAATTTGCCTATATCAATACTAATGCTCTAATAAAAACACTCTTAATTGTGACTGTCCACGGGTACACTGTTAGGTGAGACAAAATTTATTCTCAAAAAAAAAAAAAAGGCGAGACAAAATTCTCTCTCCTCTCTCATGTTTGAGCTTAAGAGCATTCATACACTTAATTGTGACTGTACACGGGTATACTGTTAGGTGAGACAAAATTCTCTCCCCTATCTCATAGGTGAGCTTAAGAGCATTCACGTAGACATAGTATTTGTAAAATAAAAAGAAGTTTCACATTTTGCCTAATCAATTCTCAAAATCTTACTCATCATTATATAATTGAGTAAAAATTATCTACAATTATGGTAACTATATAAATTTACATTGACACTATTTATTTTATAGTGAATGATAGTAATTGTGTGTGAAAGAAAATAAACAATTAAAAAATTAAGAAAATATGATATGTTAATGAAATCAAGTTTAAAATAAATTATCTGATGAAAGTATTTTTGAAAAATTGTTATATAAAATAGAAAAATTAAGTTTTTATATTAAAATAAACATTAATTTTTGCACGACTTCATATGAATGCCTTATTTCTTGAAATTTGATTAAAAGAATAATTAGAACATTCATTAAACCTAGAACATTTTAATAATTTAATCATGTCTAAAAATTAATTGGCTGTTAAAATAATGTTAGACATTCCATTGCTAAAAAATTCATCACTAATAAAAATAATCAGAGAAAAATAACCAATTTTTTTAGTCTCAACAACCACATTTCCCTTTTTTGCCTTGGGCAATGACATGAGTTCATTATAATAAGTAGCTACAGTTGACTCCAAGTCTTGGCGACAAATATTATTTTAAGGATAAAATTTAGTTACAAAATTGATCATAGTCTTAAATTACAACCTTATTCAATATCTTTTTATTGGAGATGAATTTTGACAAATCCACTATTGGATTACGTCTTCTTCTTATATCCTCCATACTTGTAAAATTTCAAAAAAATTTAAGATTAATAGTTATATCATCAATAAATTATTTAAATTGCAAGTTTTTATATTTTAAAATTATGCATAAAATATAAGTTTGTAGATCATATAGTAAATAATATCCGATTAATACAAAATTTGACATGTGTATTGAGAATGTAAAAAATATGTAATTTAACGGTTAGATTTTCAAAATATGTAATAATGTTTATTTTATTGAGTAAAGTTGTAGGCTTAGGCTAATAACTAGCTTTATAACTAAATTTTGTCCTTATTAACTTTAATGATTATGGTGTGTTTTAAGTTGAGTAGTAATAGTTACACGTTGTATATACATAACACATAACTAAAATCATGTTTTAAAAACACAATTGCAGTTGAAGTGTGTGCAGCAATATATAACTCACCATGTACAACAATAATTAACGTTTTTGCTCTTTGCCGAAATGAGATGCAATTTTACTTTCCAGGTCCAAGCCTTCACACGTGAACTTTCAAAATGGGAAAGATCGGAAATATTTCATAGTCAACATGCTGGATGATATATGGTACAGAGCAGCCTCATGAATCATTAAGAGTAAATAGTTACAAGCCAGAGAGTTGAAGGTCAAAAAGTTGTAGTCTGTAGCTTCAGGCTTCTGATCCAACTTGAACATTGAGGGTCCCTTCGGCCTGAATTTCCTAGAAATTGTACAAAGAAAATTAGAAAGTGAGACAAGGAGAATAGCCAGCAATATTGATGTTTTTGGCATTTCTACTTTCTTTACTGCTTTAAACCTGTCTTCCACTTCCACTAGATGTTTGTCATTTTCATCATCCGAATATGAGGTTTGGAAAATATGCTTCAATAGTGGAAAATTGTGGGATGTAGCTACAAATGCTTAATGGAAACGATCAATTATAGTAATTTATAATATCTCCTGGTAGGGTTTGTAATGAAATGGTGTCACAAACTCATAGGACAATAGAAGCCAGTGATTTCTTCTCTGATAAAAGAAACCTCTATTTAAAATTAAAGTGAATGGTGAAGTGCTTGAAAAAACCTCTATTTATGGGTAATTTTGATTTTGTCTCTCAAAGTTTCAAAATTTAACGGAACATAACATTTTAATTAAAGTCTTTTCATTTTCGTTAATAAAGTAGTTATTAAATGCCATTTCAACTCAAACCGACACAATTTTAGATGAACTAAAATTACGTTGTTTTGTCCACATGATCAGTATGCTTTTTATTAATCCTTGTAATTAAAATTTTTTCTTGTACATCTTTTCTTATTATATTTGGGGCTGTGTGTGTGTCTCCTTCAGCCTTCGCCACTGCCATTTAAGTTTGCCGTCACCACCTTCGCCACCACTGTTTGGTTCCTCCTTTGCTATCTCTATCCGATTTTTTATTGACATAGACAAAACTATGTACTTTAAATATATTTAAACTACGACATTTTGGGATGAGTTGGCATTTAATGAGCATCTCATTCACAAAAAATTATATATAAAGGTGTAATTCTAAATGAAAGGTAATGCTCGGGTGTGAATCAAAATTTTGAAATTTTAAGGGACAAAATTAATATTATCCCAAACTTTAAGAGTGTAAATAGCAATTTAGACAATTAGAAAAATTAAATCAATGGGATAATTGGGGTTATTAAGTAATTTTGAATCACTTCTTCCTCTTTTATTTTTTTTGAAAGAAATATTGTATGAAAAAAAGAGTAAAATTCAAGTATATAGAGTAAATTATAATTTAAACCCCATATTTTATGGGCGGTCTCAAATTGAATGCTATAATTCAAAATTTTCAAATCAAACTCTAAAGTTTATTTTTGTCACAAATTAAACTTTATAATTTCGTGGGTTCCAAATCAAACCTTAGATCAAGTTTGATCCAGGGAGTTAAATTAATACAATTTTAAAAGTTCATAGTTTAATTTAAAATAAATGAAACGGTAAGATTGAATTTATAATATTCTTGATTTTCATGGTTTAATTTGAAAATTTTGAAATTATAAGGTTATTACCCCCACAATTATATATATATATATATATATTGATAAAATTTAACATATGACGTTCACTTTTGATAATTATATTCTTTATTATCAGATCAGTCCGTTTTTTATGATTGTATTTTTTATCATCAAACTAAGATAATAAAAATATCAATCGGTTTTTTGTGTAAGTGGTAGTTGAATTTCAAACCTCTTATTCAATTATTAGAGACTTTAATAATTAAGTTAATTAAAACCTGCCCCCACAATTATATGGTAAACTATAATTTGTTCTAAAAAATTTATAACGTATAAGAAATAAGCCATTTATTTCGAATAAGCTCGCGGCCAAAAAGACCAGAGTGGCTTGCAAATTGCAATGGTGCATGGGATGGGGAAGGAAGGAGGTAATTAAATCCTTCCACGTGCTGTTTGACGAAGGAATCGTTACTAATATCTATGTGTTAACAATTAACAAAGCCATCATTGATTGGACATATTAAAACATTTTGTGCCCGCTTGTTTCGACTTTAAGGGCCAAAACGCACGTTTTCTAACGCAAAACTCAAGTATCAAACTCATAGACTCATATAGTCAAACAAGCTACATGAGTCCACAAAATGTCGCTTTCATCTTGCAATGGTTTTCTTGCAAATTAGGTATTTGCATATGGATTTTGGAGAGTAGCTGACAAGGCCACTAAATGACGTTTTTTTTTTTTTTTTTAAGATAGTTAGTTTATATGGAGACACTTATTTACCAACTATAACTCACTACATGAGCGAGTTGTGCCACACCGTTGTAGAACCAGACTTTGTTTTTTTTTTTTGACAAGACATACGAGTCCAAGAGAAATTCACGTGTAAAAAGTCTCTCTTTTTTCCTTCGAGTGAATAAATAGATAGGCACAAGTTCACATCACATTTTTCAATGCCCAGAACTTTTTTTTTTTTTTTTTGGTCCAACGTATAAAAGAATCATTTTCTGCGAAAACTTTTATTATTCTCACTGGTTAGATGAGTTTATTCTGAGTTTATTACTTTATTTCACTTTTTTTTATTTAAACTAAATTGTAAATTACATCCTTAAAATTTAAGGTGATTTAAATTTGATTCACGAATGTTTAAAAATTTGTATTTGGATCTTTAATGTTTTGTAATATTTGAAACAAGTTTTCTCCCTTAAAAATTAAAAAATAAAAGAAAAGGAAAAAGAAACAAGTCATTTTGTCCATACTAAGTTTTTTTTTTTTTTTAGGTAAACAATGAAAGAAGGAAAAAAGTGAAATTCGAATCATAAACATGAGATACTACAAACTACAAAAAATATTATAATTACTGAATTATTACATGAAACTTTGTCCATATCCTATATCGATATATTCGTTAAGTGCAATTTAAACTTTTAATAAAAAATAAAAAATTGAAACTACATTATTTTGATCCCATTTAAGCTACAGCAGCAGCATGACTTTTATTAATCAACTTAATTTTTTTTTTCTTTTAAGGGATATTGTAGGGATATTAGGCCCGTAAGTTCATTATACATTTGTACATTGGGCCTATGGCTCAAGCCGAGGATAAGACCTAGTTCGAGGAGAAAGAATCTCCATCATTAGAAACCGTGTTAGCGAATAAAAGAGTTAGTTTTGACCATAAAAGCTCAGCGAGACAAGCCGAGGATAAATGTCTCCTCGACGAACTATAGCTGAGGTTAGGATAAATGGCTTACTAAGGCAAGAGAACCTCCCAGGAAGTTCTGTCAGTATGAATATACATTGTAGAGACATTAGACCGAGAAAAGGCTTCAGATATCTTAGGAAGAAAGCTGTCACCACCGCATTTAATGTGCTACAGCTACCTTCCTAGCTGCATTAATATGGAGAATACTCTTGAACAATGCAAAGTTGACTGTCCCAAGGCCTACACGACTAGAGAGGGTGTCTGATGGGACAAACATTTAAGTGGTAATACAGGTGATCAACAAGTGTAAGATTAAGATGCTTTAGAAGGAACTATATAAGGAAAGAGGTCTTTCATGGAAGGGGGATTGAAAAATCATAAGGAAAAACACCATATTATTCAGAAACCAAACTTGTAACCCAATTTGAGAATAATAAATAATAACAGTGCACCTCGGATCTTGCCGAGGACTAATTCTCTTCAAGATAATCTCATTTCTTTTCGTTTCCCTATCATTTGAATCTATTCCAATGTTTGTTTGATCAACTACAGCATAGTTTTCCAACCTATTCTCTATAAATTTATTGTTTTGGGCTTTTTGGACTTAAGTCCTTCCACGTAGTGAGCTATTAGCTCTAATCAAGTCCTCACAGGTATGATTTGCAATTTAGTCTTTTTTAACTTATTTAACTTAGTTGTTTATCTTCAACACTTTAAACTTCATTTTTTAAATTAAATTGTTGTTAGTTTATCTAGCATATGTATAGCATTTTAATACCTTACCTTTTTTTTCTACAACTTATTTTTACCTAGTTTATGTTTTAAGCAAAATAAATCAATGAAAACAAACTCATCCAAACATACTAATTAAAGGTTTTTAAGAGGATTCAACCCAAAACATATATCACAACTTGTTGAAATAGTCGTGTGAATGGTGTGACTAAGTACAAAAGTAAATGATTAATGTAACATAATAAGATTTGAATTAAACTTGAAGAATCCTCTCCTCCAGCCATTGAGGGGTTGTATTTGATTCTCAAATTTTCCTTCAATGAAATACACAACAATATCTTTTCTATAAAACAAAATAAAAAAAAAAAAAAAATCCCCCACATAATCTTTTTCAAAGACCATAAGCAATAGTACTCTCGGAAATTGGCTACATGGAGACTTTGGGCTTGGGCTAGGTAAAGATGTGGGCCTGGTGAGATGTCAAACTCCAAATTTCATTTTTTTTTTAAATAAGAATAAAAATAAAAGAGAAAGTATCGGTCATCTTTTGGCATGTGAGTGACAATTATGAGCACTTCTGTGACACGACAGAAAGTACTTAAAGTATGCTTATCGATTAGATAATGTATGAAGGGGTAATTATTCAGTAGTGTCCAATTATGTTTAATATAAAATAGAACAATTTGTCTTAAATAGACTCACAATTTTGATACCTATGATGATAAATATAATAAGGGTCCGGTTAATGTGTGCCATTAGGGCACACATTAACCAATCAATTTTTGGAAACATTTTCTCGGAAATTGAAAAAGCTGTCAATACTTTTTCAATTCCCGAGAAAATATTTTAAAAAATGATTAATTATTGTGTGCCCTTAGGGCATACATTAGCAAAATCCATATAATAAAGGTATAAGGTATTATATATTTTATTATAAGAGTGATAAATTGAATGTGACTATTAACATTTTTTCTTTAATAAAAGTGTGAGGAATCAATCTCGTGTTTGAATCTCAAAACATTTATATTGGGTTTTGTATAGTTTTTTTATTTTGCATTTCTAAAAATTCACTCTTTCTATCTTATATAACCATTTTAATAATGTAGGGTTAGGATTTGTGACCCAAGCCCAAAAATAATAAATTTGTAGAGCGTGGATGATAGAGCTAGGTTAACTATGGAACTTACAACGGTTGATCACCACGTACCGATATAAACCAGCATAAAAGTACACGTAAAGATCAAGTAAGCTCAAGTCCGAAGAGACTTATGATAGATTGAATACAAGTTACAATTATCCCTTGTTCCAGTTAGACCTCCCCCTATTTTTAGGAACCCTTCCTCTTTATATAGCATCCTCCCCCATCATCCCCATCGTCCACTTGTTCTTCATCCAGCTCCCTACTTGAGTGCATGTCATGTCATGTATCTCTCTTAGCTTTTGTGAATGGCGGTAGCTAAAGTTGTACTGTTCAGGGGTCTTCTCTACATAAATGTGGCCAGAAAAGTTGCTGTAGTGCATTTAATACGGTGATGACAACTTTTCCTTTTAGATATTTCTTCACTCTTATTATCTCTAGGTGTTTCCCAAGCTTATCTAGACTGCCGAAGTCACTAGTAAGCTCATTCGAACCCTACAGATATTTAAATGACTCAGAATCTTTACACCCAAGGATAATGATCTCTTCGGAGCACTGATGCTCTCTTCGGAGCACTGATGCTCTCTTCGGACGGAGTCTCTTCGTCCCCATGTATCCTTCTTTCACGCGAAGTATCCCTCGACAATTTTAGCCTCTTCGGACCTACAGTAACCTTCACACTAGGCTTTAGGCCCACTGCGTATGGTTGGGTCTTTCCCCCCCACAATAGCCCCTCAAAATTTTAATTTTTCCTTCGCTTCCGAAGAGAAAAAATAAGATTTCGATTTGCTACAAAATAAAAATCAGAAATCCAAAAATATCTCAATTCACACGTGTAGTAGCATGGATTTGCGCGCTTCATAATTACTGCTGTCGTTTCAAGGTTTCCAAAGCACCATTAATTACTCCAGGCGGCGTTTTGTCTTTGCCATCTAACGGTGGACTACTGATCCAACAGACGTGATCCTTCCTCGGAATTTGGGCGGGATAACTCCTTCTCCCTCACTTGTCTCCGTATATAAAGCCCAAGAGGAGGTTTTTCCTCCCTTACTTTACATATTTTCATACTTTCTAGCGAACAGAGGCATTCAAATCGACTAGATTCTACGATCATCAAATCCAAAATTTACAAGCGTCTCCACAAGCTCAGATATCATTTTTTGATCTGGTTCGTGTAAGTCTTCATATATTCATCTTTATTCCTCTCTTCGGACACTCTTTTTGTCCTTCGAGTAGTCGTCCCCTAGTCGGTGTGTTTAGAGTTCCTTCTATCTCGTTTGTTTAGGATAGGTAGGTATCAGTATCTGGTGGACAGTTCCGCTTAGATGGAGAAGTTTAGAGCCACATACTGCATACCAGAAGACATGGGTTTGAGATATAGCCCCCAGAAAAAGTTCTAAAAGATCGGAAAGAGGGTGAAGTGATAATCCCCATCATTGCCTTCTTGGAAGAAGGAATGACGATTCCTATGGGCCCTATCACCACTAACTATCTTCGAAACCATAGGCTTAGCCCCGACAATGTGCGCCCAACGTTTTTAGGATTTTAGGGGCCGTCGATGATCTGAACTGCCATCTGGGCTTGGGACTCACTTGGCTGGACGTGGTGCATATGTACGAGTGCCACAGTTAGAAAGGAGCGGGATATTATTTGAAATCCCAATTCGACGCTGTTAGGCTGGTCTCCTGCTTTCCCAAGTCTAACAAGGGGATGAAAGACGATTATCTAATCGTCTCGGGTGCGTGGCACGACGGTTTTCATTGCCCAACCACGCCAGGAGAACTAGGTGGGGACACCTTAGATTTAGGCTTGCTAACATTAGATTTAGGATTGCCCTTTCATTGCAACTTAGTGTTCTCGGTCTTATTGTTGCCAACTTTCTGATCGAATTTTCTTTTGATGTTGACAGATAAAAGAAACGTTTCTCCTCGGCTAAGCCTTACCAACACTGCCGCGCTTAACTACTTGTTGCGATCGGAGATTTTTGTAAGTAAAGACGGGCAACTCCGATCAGTCCCACTCATTCTTGGTTACACCTTCAAGCCATCCAATTTGCAGTTGGTCGGAAGGATTTTTTGGCCCCATTAGATCTCTCTCCAGTGCCACATCCAAACCCTCAGGGTGTACCACTGCTCGTCCAGCCGGTTCAGCAAATCCCCCTTGAACCGGTGGTGGTAAGCGAACGGATTGGCTCTTCCACCTCTTCACTAGAGGAGCAGATAGATAAATTTAGATTCGAGCGAGAAGCTTCAGGAGGGGTTCAGGTGATACCATCCTCAGATTTCGAGGAGGATATTGATAGGCAATCCAGTGTCCACCCTCCAATTCTGATAACCACTATTCCAGACGACTCCTCGGAAGAAGAAGAAATGTCGGATTTAAAGGCTTTAATGAGGAATAGGGGCAAGAAGGCCGAGCCGAAAGGCACTGGGACTTCCCAACCCGTGGTGAGTCTGCCTCCACCTCCACCTCAGGTTCCTGACCTCAGTTTAAAGTTTGTGCCGAGCCTGAAGAAGAAAAGGCCCCTCGAGACTGAGGATAGGGAGGTGGTGGTGCCACTGAAGACAACCAAGCAATAGAAGGTGGCGAGAGACCACCGAAGTAAAAGGGCCTCATCCACAGAGAGCCGGGATGAGCCTCCTGTTGCTGATGTGTGCCGAGGGCAACGCACATGGTCTCCCAAGTTGGAGTTGGATGGCGCTCCTATTTCTTGGGAGACTTCCCTTAGAAACTACGATGGGGGAAGAGCAGGGCTAGTGGCTGAAGCTTTGGAGCACCCATTGCTCCTCCCCGAGACATGGAGTCATACAGGCGCTTTAGCCAGTATGAACTCTTCATGTACCTGAAGAGGGACCTGGCCATGGTAAGTGAGTTTATCCAGCTCTTCGGTTGGCATGCTAATTTTTTGCTTGTTTTATGCTAACGCTTTTACTTCACTATGCAGATTACCCAGCAAGTTTTCGTGGCTGAAGAGTGGAACAAAAAGGCCTACGTCGAAGCCCAAGCAGAGGCCCACTCTCGGTCCAAGGCAGAGAAAACCTTGGGCAGCTTGAAAGAGGAGTTTTCTCACATCTCTGAGCAGCTCAAAGAGGTAACCCATGAAAGGAATAGCCTCAAAGCTGGCCTGCAAAATGCTGAGAGTCAGGCCGTAGCTCAACGCAAGTTACTGAATGAGACTCAGACCAACTTGGTAGCTGAGAAGGCACTTGTGAAGGAACTACGCGTTGACCTCCAAAAGGCTAAAGAGGCTGCCAAGCTGGCTCAGAGGAATGCTCAGCTAGCCAAGAAGGCTACCGAGGTTGAAAAGAAAGTAGCGTACCAGTTGGGAGTGGAGGTGACCGAAAAAGGTCTAACTAAGCAGTTTGCCTTGGTCAGCCAAGACTACTGCGATATAACATGGGGCAAGACAATGGATGCTGCTGGGGTGCCTGCTGACTCAGAATTGAGGTTGCCTGGGAGCATATACTACGATCCTGACATCCGAGAGCTCCCAGAGTCTGATCCCCCTCCTTCAACACAACTCTTTGAGGCTTCGGAGTAATCCTTGGTCAGCCAAGTCCCTCTCAATATCCTTGAGGCCTCCAAGGAGTCTGGTCAATCAGGTGATCAGAGCGAACCAGCTGAGCCACCTAAGGATAAGGGCGAGGGCTTGGAAAAAGAGAAAACCTCTTCAGAGCCCAAGGACCAGGCCCCAGAAGCTGCTGCTACTCGGACAAGCCAGGCTGCCGACCCTGTGGTCCCTCAAGCAAAAACTTAGATACTTAGGGTTTTTTTTATTATTATTTTTTTATTATTCTCTTCTTTCTGTTTTTCTTTTATGTAAGCAATTGTAAACTATCCTCTTTTGATCAATGAAATGATTTCTCCTTTACTTTTAGTGCATATCATATGACTTACTCTTATTACAAATAACTGTACTTTGTAATTATGATAATATAGGTTCACATAATCACCATATCATGCTGATAATGTACATAACTAAAATTGGTCCTAAAAAGAACAGTCTGTATAAGAACTACTACTAAGTAATGAATGCAACGAGTGTTATAAAAGCTTCCCAGGTTTTTTCGAACATACACAAAGAAAGCTAGCATAAGTTAGAATTGATTTTAAATACATTTGAGAATGTCAGGCAAGACTCATTCCAAAGTTAAACTTCACTAGTAATAACAACGCAGAGGTGTTAACTAACCTAAATCATCTGGTCCGAGGGCTATAGGCATGACTGGATTTAAGTTTAAACACTTAGAGAACCGATAAGAAGTGTTAACTAACCCAAATCATCTGGTCCGATGACTATAGGCATGATTGGATTTAAGTTTAAACACTTAAAGAACCGATAAGGAGTGTTAACTAACCCAAATCATCTGGTCCGAGGACTACAGGTATGATTGGATTTAAGTTTAAACACTTAGAGAACCGCTACGGAGTGTTNTGATTGTCTCGCCGCAACACAAGCTATAATATAGTCTTGTCTCTCCTACTTGAGAGGTATAAAATTAGAGAGCTATTAATGGCTTTTACACACTACTGCCTTGTATCCGTGACTCCCATAGCAGAAAGCCCAAATTTGCCGTTACTAATTTTGATTATGAATTGCTGGGAGCGTCCTCGGACGCTACCCTATAAAAATTGGCGTATGCCGCTATCTGCGGCGAGCGCACGGTATTCTTTAGTAAAAGGCGAAAGAATAGTTCGCTATGTGCTCACCGCACGGCTCCGTGATTTGACGCATTTTAGCGTGTTTGTTATATTCAATTGGTCTGGTTGTCACTATACACTCCTTTTCCATGTGGGACTTGTAGTTCTGAACTATTTCCAATGGCTTCCCAGTTATTTTCTACTACCATTTCTTGCTCTTTTATGGTATCAAAACCAGCTTCCTCTACTACACAACCCAACTCTCTTTCATTAAGTCTCACATTTCCTGCATAATCTATTATGCGACCTATGTGTGGGAGCAAAGTTTGCTCCTCCATTGAATAGCGCCACCAGTCCTTCCCTCAGGGCCTCCATAGATAATTATATAAAGTTTCTTACTCTCTACTAACTCAAAGAAAAAAAAAAAAGAGTTTTTTTTTTACTCTCTACGAATTGCCCTTGTTTTGAACTGGGGCTGTGGGTTTCTTCAGACAGATTCATTAGCTTTAGAAGATTCTCTGTAAGCTATTGAACTAAGATAAGCATAACGGATTCAGATCTTCTAAATTTTTTAGAGTATTCTACAATGTAAAATTCTTTAAATCTCAACATTTCTATTAAAATAAATGGTTAAGATGGTAACACATCATCAATTCACTTATACAATCTTAAGTTAGTCTTTCAAAACACATAAATATTCCTATTTATCCTAAACGCCTTTCAACTTCTAGACTTATCTCTCAAATTTTTATTTATTTATTTTTTTAAATTATGAACTTATCTCTGTTACTTCTTTTTTCAGAAAAATCATCAACCCAAAAACAATGATCATTATAACTTAAGCATTTATCTCCACGTTTCTATCTTTAAAAACTAAATAACAACCCAATCATTTTTCATCAAATGCGTTTGCATCTCCATCTGAACAGAATTGCTCATGCAATTTTATATTCTAACTTGTTTCATCCATGGGAGGATTAACCATCCCAATGTTGAAGTTAAACTTAGTATTAAGACTTGCTCGGATTCAGATCCTCTAGATTTTATTATTAATCTTAATTATTTTGTTTGCAACATTATTTTATTATTTTAAGAATATTGTTAGTGGAATGTTGACATGGCAGAATCTTGACAATTAAATCATTAAAAAGTCGCTAGCATTTAAGGAAATCTATGGTAGAGTATCCTAGGAAATCTAGAGGATGTGAATCCAACTTGCTCTGGCTTGAGAGTCCACTTTGACGGCTTGACCTCATTGGTTTATTTCTTATTAAATGTTAATATTAATATTCATTTCTTGTAAATCATCAATTGAGGCAAGGATTGTTTTTTGAGTTGGCGATTTTATAGAAAAAAGACAAATTAAAAAAAGAAGTTGAATGGTGTTAAGCTGCTAATGTCAATGTTTACTACACATTAAGTGTACTTTTTGTGTTTTAAGACTAATTTAGGGTTGTATTTATGAATCGATAACGTGCTAGTATCTTAACCATTTATTTTAAAAGAAAGGTTGAGATTTAAAGAATTTTACGTTGTAGAGTACGCTAAGAAATTTAGAGGATCTGAATCCTTCCTTTTGTATAGAGTTTGGATGAATTTTCATCCTTCATTGAGAAAATTTTAACCTTTGAAACAAAGATTAAAGAATTCGTTTGGCTTATTTTGATGGGCTTGATAGAAAAATTTGAACTTTGAAACGAAGAAAACCTTTTCCCCATTTTTATTGGCATTCAAATGCATACTTATAAATGGTTAACTACAGACTAGGCTTCAGATGAAATTGCAAATTTTGATATGGGGTTGTCACTTTGCCTCAATAAACAAGAAAATCTATTTCTCAGAAAAATGTCTTTTAGTGATTTCAATAATTGAGATCTGAAATTTAACTAATTAAGCTAGCTTGAGTTGAGGAAACTAGGCCTTCTGTACGTCTGAGCTAGATAAAACTAGACCATGGTAGGCCAATTCCGTTGCATATCTTGCTTATATTATAAGCCAATCACACCATCCAATTGTGCCATTTAGCTGAGACTTCTCATTTCTTGCATAAAATTGGACTACTTTCAAAGATTTGAACAAAAGAAACTTGAAATAACACTAGCTGTAAAATATTAAACTAGTTTGAAATAGAATTGGTGGGGAAATCTTCTCATTTCTTGCATAAAATTGGACTACTTTCAAATATTTGAACAAAAGGAACTTTAAATAACACTAACTGTAAAATATTAAACAAGTTTGAAATAGAATTGGTGGGGAAATCCAAAGAATCCCCCTCAAAAAATAGGCTTATGCCGTTTTTTGCGGCGCGCACACGGTATTCTTTAGTAAAAGGCGAAAGAATAGTTCGCTCTGTGCTCACCGCACGGCTGCGTGATTTTGAAATGCTTTAGTTGCTTTACTTTGTAGCGATGGGGTTGGCTGGTTCTTTCCTCTTCTTTTCCGTGTGGTACTCTTTTTAACTTCTTTTCTTATACTGACTCAGACTCCATTAGCTTTCTCATTCCCACTTGTCTCTCCCACTGGCCACTATCTCACACCTTTGTCTAACACCACACCAGCTCAGGCTTTTAGGTCGCCTCTCTTTAAAAAGATGTGGTCCTCGAATGTCAAATGCAAAGAATGCAAGAAGATAGATAGAAAAGCCAACTAATTTTGCTTACCTTCACAGCATTAAGAACAACATATTACTAACTTATGGCCATTTGACAAGAACTGGCAACTTGGAATTCAACACAAGCTTCTGCTCAGTCCTACTTATGTTATTACACTTTTGTTCAAAATGATTTCTATTCAAACTTCAAATATATGATAGAGAAGGGTAGGGGCCTGTTGGATAAATTTTTTTAAAATAATGTACATGATTTCACATTATTAAGTTATTTAACATTTTAAATAATGTGACAAAGTTAAATTGAGATGATCATTTTCCCTATACTTAAGAGAGTTATTGATGCAGTGCTAGAAAACATTTTCGTTTAAAATAAGCTTTTGATGATATGGCAAGTCATGTGGACAAGTCTAGCATCTTTAAGAATTTTTGCTCAATTCTGTTAGGCAAGTGCTTAATTGACTTAGAAGAAAGTCAGACATGTGGGAATTAGATTAGTTTGTGATTATTTTAGGATGTTACAAATCCATATCTACATGATGTTATCAACTTATCATTACTAACTCTTTGTTCTATAAATAGCCATGCTTTGGCCGTGTAAAGGAAGCTCTTGATAATTGAACGATAATTTAGCCTTTGTGAATTCTAAGTGAGGCAAGGAATGACTCCTTCAGGGTTGATGATTAACTCTCCACCAGCCAAATCAATTCTAGGCTGAAAGTTGTAGAATTTTCTATTAAAATCTCTTAATATGATTTTGTGTTTTGGTGAAAGTTTCTGATTTGGGATTACCTTGGAGAATCCAAATACGACTGCTTGGGAGTATTCTTGTATTGTCTCTTTAATTTCAGGTGACTGCTTGGGAGTATTCTTGTATTGTCTCTTTAAATTCAGGTGTTCTTGGATTCTTGGAGAACTTGAAGTATTATTGAGGATTTGAGTAATCGATTATTGGAATGGAATGACGAACAAGGAATGAAGCCAACTCCAACCAAGATACAAAAATTCTGTTCTTGCATGGAACCAAAAGATGCTTATAATCTTGGCATAAAAAATCATTAAGCAATTGAGAAGGCAACAACATCAAAGATGGTGCAACATTTCTTTTAAGTCAAAGAGTGTTAAGCAACATTTGGATCATCTTTGTATATTTATTTTGGTGCCTCAATTCATTAAGCAATAATATGAATGCAGTTCAAGTCAGTACGATTTTGTGTTTAGTCTCTGATGGTGCAACAATTAAGTAGCTGTAAACTCAAGTTTTCAAGTAGTTGTAAGCTCAAGTTAAGTTTTCAACTAGTTGTAAACTCAAGTTCAGTGAGGGACATGCTGAAAGAGGAGGAAACTATAGCTTATTACTTAGATTAACATAAACTTCTTTACGATAAATATATTTTGGACTTGAATTGGCAGGGAATTCTCGTAAAAATCCCCTCTAAAAAATTGGCGTATGCCGTTATTTGCTGCGTGCACACGGTATTCTTTAGTAAAAGGCGAAAGAATAGTTCGCTCTGTGCTCACCGCACGGCTGCGTGTTTTCAAAATGTTGTAGTTGCTTTCAATATATAGCGACGTGGTGGACTGGTTCTTTCGGCATATTTTCCGTGTGGTACTGTAATTATCAGCAATTGAAATCTTAAGAATTTGATCCAGTGCATCCTAGTTCCTACAGTCTCGTAATATTCACGAAATCTTGGGTTCAAAACCTTTAGTCAGTCTCTTGAGATCACCCCTATTAGCAAAAATAAAAATAATATTAAACTCAAAGCACAATCAAAATCCAAATTAATTAATAGTAAATGTTTAATTTTAGGCTGAAAGTTGTAGAATTTTCCAAGAAAATGTCTTAATACGATTTTGTGTATTGGTGCCTCAAAGTTTCTGATTGGGGATTACCTTGGGCTTGGGGAATCCAAATATGACTGCTTTGGAGTTTGGAGTATTCTTGTATTTGTCTCTTTAATTTAAGGTGTTCCTGGATTCTTGGAGAAGTTGAAGTATTACTTGTGGATTTGAGTAATCGATTTTTGGGAACAAGGAATGAAGCCAACTCCAACCAAGATACAAAAATTCTGTTCTTGTATGGAACCAAAAGATGCTTATAAGAGAGATGCTACGTTTATAATATTTTCACAACACATTATAAGTTGTTAGTTGTTATTAGTTTTAATTTGAACCTACCACTAAAATTACTTTTCTACTCCACTAATAAGTTAATAATAACCTATAATAACTTGCAACATAAAATTTATTGTGAAAATATTGTAAACATATTATTTCTTTGCTTATAATCTTATCTTGGCATAAAAATTCATTAAGTAATTGAGAAGACAACAAATCAAGATGGTGCAACACTTCTTTTAAGTCAAGAGTGTTAAGCCACATTTGGACCATCTTAGCATACTCTGCGTTTTGGTGCCTCAAGAGTCTCTGATGGTGCAGCACTTCTTTTGGCAGTTGTAAACTCAAAACCAATCAGTAGTCTTTAAAACTAAGACGATCCAAGATACCATATTAAGTTTAGTGAGAATAAAAATACTGAAAGCCAAAAGAAAATTATAGCTAACTACATAGATTAATAAACTTTTTCTAATAAATAAATTTTAGACTTATTTGTTAGGGAATTCTCGTAGAAATCCCCTCAAAAAATTGGCGTATGCCGTTATTTGCGGCGAGCACACGGTATTCTTTAGTAAAAGGCGAAAGAATAGTTCGCTCTGTGCTCACCGCACGGCTGCGTGATTTGGAAATGTTTTAGTTGCCTCATTATATAGGGACGTGGTGTGCTGGTTCTTGCGACTTCTTTTCCGTGTGGTACTGTAATTTCCTTTCTTTATTGTACTGACTTAAACTGCATTAGCTTCCTCCATTTCCCACTTCTATCTAACAACTATTCTACATGTCCATCCATGAGGCTATGAGTAAGTTTTAGAAGCGTTGTTCACAAACTTCACATGATGAACAAGCTTAATTAGTTACAAAGAAGAGGGTCATCAAATTTCACTCAAGGGTTATGCTTTAAGAACTCACATGGGAATGGTTCTAAAAGTAAAATGAACAAGCTTGTTCATCATCCATTGGAATCTCAAGAAGTTGATCTAGTGCATCTTAGTTTCTATATTCTCATAATATTCACGAAATGTTAGGTTCAAAATCTTTAGTCAATCTCTTGAGATCACCCCTATTGGCAATAATAAAAATAAAATATTATACTAAACTCAAAGCACGATCATAATCCAAATTAGTTTATAGTGAATGTTATCTAATTTTACACAATGTATTTAATTTAATTTTCTTAATTTTGATGTCAACTGATTCATTCATAAATCATAATACTTAACATATAAACTGAAATAACCTTCTTACTTACCTAACTAAAATCATTTTATCATCACTACTGATGAATACTTTGTGTGTAAGCACCGGTTACAATATAATAAAGGCCAAAAAAAATTTGAAACTTGAGTTATTATTATAGATATACAATGGAAAAATCAATTGTGGGTCACAAGCTAAATGTGGTCCTAGACTCAAGCCCCATTAGGTCTTTCAAGGGTTTGCCCATTGCATGAGGCCCAACTCAGCCCACAGAGGCAGGCCCATTACGGTTTTACTGTTCATTTGTTGTGTCAGTTCCAACCGAACCGCGGTAACGACCTTTCTTTTTTTTTTTGCCTTCTCCTCTGTTCTAACGGCTCGTCAAAGTAATACTATTCAAAAGCTCAGACTTTTGAGCTCCAAAAGAACCATGGCGTCCCTACCTTACGCTGACGTGGATTCGAGTCTCAGAGCTCTGGCGGGTCGGGCCGAGGGGTTCGGTCGGTTCGCGATCGGAGGCCTCGACGGTCACATCTATTGCGTCACCACTCTCGCAGGTCCTCTTCTCTCTTTCGCTTTAAAACATTGTGTGTTTTTGTAAAACTTAGGGTTCTTTACGTTTTTTGCTCTCTATTTTGAAATTCTCATTGTGTCCATTTCGATTTATTTTGTGTTTATGAAGCTGCTAATTTCGGCATTGCAATCAGGATTCACAGTTTAGATTTTGCCAAAATTTTCTGTTGCCAATTAGGTATTGTTTGTATACAATTTCATGTCGTACATTAAGTTCCGGATCATGAAATTGCTAATATGTGGTTTCAAATTTTCAATTCGATTTGTAGCTTAGATTAGTTACATTACACCGTAATATTCAATTATTGTAATTTTAGGTTAATGTAATCTCAATACAATAATATAACATTACATTATTTAAGAAGGTGATGAGATTAAGATGATGCAATATATTATGTAATTTTAAATTATGGTAATGTTAGAAAAAATAAAATAAACCAAAAACTTTAATGTCACATCATTGTAATGTGTATCACATCAACGACACATTACAGCATACCAAACACCTTCTTATATGAATGGCACACTAATAATGTAATATATTAATAAAGCACCATTAGCCTTTTGTCTCTTTCTTTTTTAATTTATTTAAGAGTAATCCTATAGACACAACATTTTTAATAAGCTGTTATTGATTCTCATATGACTTCACCATTGACACTACTTTATTGTATACCGTTAACAACTTATCACATTAGTAATTATAAAAAGAATTGTAAGAAAATTTGTTATTCTAGAATTATTGTTCATTTAATATTGTTTATCGGTATTGTGCTAATATTCAAAAAAAAAAAAAATCGCAAAATTTTCCTATTTATAATAATAATGGTATTGGATTTAATATTTTTTAATAGCTTAAGCTTTCAGGATAAGTGACAGTTTATCAGTGTCATTTGGATCTCTAGTGATTATTTGTAAGGTTTGTTGGCATACCATCATGTATGAAAATGACCTGTTTATTAAGATTCTACTTTTATGCAAATTGCTAAATGTTTAGAGCAAAAGTTTCTGATATTGAATTACTTAATATCAAATTATGTTCTGTCTTTAAGATGATGGTCCAGGATCCCTTCGTGAAGGTTGCCGTAAAAAAGAGCCACTATGGATAGTTTTTGAAGTTTCTGGTACTCTTCATCTTTCTTCTTACTTGAACGTGTCGTCTTATAAGACAATTGATGGCCGGGGTCAAAGGATAAAGCTCACCGGCAAGGGCTTAAGGCTGAAGGAATGTGAACACATAATCATATGCAACCTTGAGTTTGAAGGTGGTAGAGGACATGATGTTGATGGTATTCAAATAAAACCAAATTCAAAGCACATATGGATAGACCGCTGCAGCCTCCGTGATTATGATGATGGACTTATAGATATCACTAGACAAAGCACAGATATAACTATTTCTAGGTGGGTTGATATCTCATGTTGCAGGATTAGACTGAATACTGGAGGTAAAAAGTTCTGATATATTATTCTGCCTTTGGCACCAGATGTTACTTTACACAGCATGACAAGACAATGCTTATTGGGGCAGACCCCACTCACGTTGGTGATAGATGCATTCGGGTAACAATTCATCATTGTTTCTTTGACGGGACTCGGCAAAGGCACCCTCGTGTTAGATTTGGAAAAGTTCATCTATACAACAATTACACCAGAAACTGGGGTATATATGCTGTTTGTGCCAGTGTAGAATCTCAGGTAAATGGCTATTTGTTTTCTCTTCTGATTAAGCATCTTAAGTTTTCTGCGTCCTCAATATATGCACACATTTTTTTATCTGATTTTTTTTTTCTTCTGTTTAACCTTTATTTTTCTCAGATATACTCTCAATGCAACATATATGAAGCAGGACAGAAGAAAAAGTCTTTTGAATATTATACAGAGAAGGTAAAGTATATTTTGCTCTGCATCGCATAGCTGAAATTTTTCTGATTATTTATGACCCTTCATAAAATACAGAGCACAAATTTGAAGGTTCAAAATTCATGAATGGAAAAAAATATAGATAGATGATATGCTCAATGGAAGTTTATTTTAAACAGCCTAAAGTTCCATGTTTTAGAATGCGATGCATTAACTGAATTGTCAAATTTTACTTTGCGGATACATTTTGTGCCTTTTTAAGAACTGTAGTGTCTTTTCATTATTTACCTTATCTAATATAGGAGATTATTCCTGATGGTTCCTTATCTCCATAACCAATATTGAACAGATGAGTGTACGTATGAAACTGGATGCATTTATGGCTGTACATGTAAACATGTTTAAAGTTTTTCATTATGCATCATTGAAGTTTTATCTTTTGTCAAATCATTCATCATCAAACACACCTTATTTAGCATTTAACTCCATCCAAGACTATCTCACATCGTATGTCACCATGCCTTACATCTATTCTTAGGAATTTCCTTAACTATGGTAGTTTTGCTTTAACTGCAGAACACTGCAAAAATGCTTGTCTAGTTATACAGGACAAAAAGGAAACCTCATTCTTTACAAGCAATGAAGCACCTGATTATTTCAATAAAATGAATATTCCTCATTGAATATTTTTGAAAAAGAACACATTTACTTTATGACATTCTGGTGAGTTTCTGTGGTTGAACCAGTTATTTACTTAATACCTTTGTGCTAAGTATTCTTCCAAATGAGAAGTGCTGCAGGCAACAATGAATGAGGGATGTTGTCTTTGAAATCTAAAGATCTACTCCAGAAAATAACAGCTTCAGATTTGGTATAGTGCTTCAATTGGAGCATACTAGATAATCTGTCATCCTCAGCCAATTGACCGTGTATCCCTAAACAATGACTAAGTATTGTATTTTCATTAAAGTAACAGTTTTCTCACTAAATATCTTTATAGTTAGCGTTTTCTCTGTAAAATGGGCAACTGGACAAGACCTTTAAGTGTTTGACATTTTGGCTAGAAAAATAGCATGTCTTTTATATTTTCCATAAAGAAATAAAGAAAAGAAGGTGGAAAAAAGCCTTTGGGTGTCTCATGTATACTTAAGAAGAGGCTGAATCACAGAGGGGTCCTTGTGGGTAGACTGGAATGTGGGGAACTAAAGTTATTTAGTAACTTTATTCAAACTGCGAAGTTACAAACTATTTATATGCATTACTTTGTTCTGAATAAGTAGAATGGTCTTATTTCCATTGGCTGTTGACACAATATGTTTCAAATGCTTACTCTTTCGATGATTCCATAGGCAGCAGATCGGGAAGAGGTAAAATCTGGCTCAATAAGATCTGAAGGAGACTTGTTCCTGAATGGGGCTCAAGCTTTCTTATCAACAGTGGGCAACGAAGAATGTGTGTTCCATCCAAGTGAATTCTACCTGACATGGACAATGGAAGCACCCTCAGATTCTCTTAAAGATATTCTCCAAATTTGTACAGGTTGGCAATCCATTCCCAGGCCAGTGGAGCAGATGGTAATTGGATAGTTTATTCATTATCTTGTGTGTATGCAGTTTCATGTTCCTCTTACCTCTATAGGTTTTCTCATCTCTCAGAAAAATGTTGTTGAAATTTGAAATGTTATGGTTGGCACCATATATTTAAATTATGTCAGACTTGTTTTCTTGTAATTATATTTATATACAAAATGTTGTTTCAAAACTTAGTAAGTCAAATTAAGACAGGTTTGAGCTTAGTAAATTTCAATTGTTGACACTTGCACTTTTTATTGTAATATTCACAAGTTTGTTGACTTTAAGCTAATATGCCTGACCAGATCTATTCAAGGTTAAGATTTCCCAGTCAAATATATCAACCTTCAAAGTATTAAGTATTTTCTTTTTGCGTTATCTCTTTATATAAATAATTTCCCAATTCAAATAGCTCCAAATGAATTCTATTCTATTCTTATTTTATGAGCTAAATTGTTTCAAAATGTTACTTAGCTTATGATATAGTCAAACTTCAAAATCGGCATAGATACATATTTAACTTTCAATATTTGCAAGTTTGTTACCTTTTGTGTGATTCAGATATTCCAATTGAAATTATCAACTTAATACCATATGAAAATTTTCTATGCATTCAAGTCAAAGTTTATTTGGCTAGCCTTGAGAATTTGATTGGAATATTTTAGTTTGATGATGAAAATTAAGAATGCCCAAGTAAAGGAGTAGTATTGCTAAAGGGTTATCATTCATACATGGCTCATGATGAATGATCTTATAGGAAAATCTGAAAGGACCATTTCAAAGTGAACAGTACTAATCATAACAGAATTACATGTACTGGATATGAAAATTAGACTTAGTTTGCATGGTAATGGACATACATTGTCATTTCAGCGGGGTATACATCCCTGTGACTGAAACAATGACGAAGACGATGTAGAACTACCTGAGGTGGAAGTCCCATGGAACAGATCTGACAAGTAGTTCCCCAAATCGTCAGGTGAAAACCTTACGAATAACTCCAAATTCTTCTCCCCAGTCAGCATCGCCAAATACATATCATAAAATTCTCGATACTCTGGAATCAGTTTCTTTGCTATTGACACTTTCAATTGATCCCTTAATTTCCCATCTTGTACAACCCATGATGTCTGTTTCCTGTATGCCTCTTCAAAAGTCACATTGAACCTCATAAAGCACTCCTTTGCCATTTCAGGAGTTATTGCTAGGGTATTTTTCTCCGGTAAAGATGAGAAGACCTTAGTCCAAGCCATTGATTCGTAGTTTGAAGCGTATTGTTTAACTTTCTTCATGTGCTTCAACACCCAGTCGTGACCTAGGAGGTACTTAAGGTTGGTTGAACGTACCTTCTCAACAATGAAGTGGAGATTGTTTGCAAGAAAGAGGTATGATAGAGACACATCTTTGTAGAGCTCAGCCTTTTTATCAAGCTTGCACAAAAGAACTAATATGAGCCAAGCTAGGTGGACTGACACTGCTGATGTTGAACCATTGCCTGAGGTCGGACTCTCAAAGTAAGATTCTGGTAGTGGCGAAGTCCTTGCTTGTGGATTATCAACAATGATACTGGAGAGAATACCACTGTAATCTGCCAGTGAAGATATGAATGTCATTGCAGATTGGGTCAGCGGGTGAATGCCACCCCTGAAAACTGGAGTTCTTGATGAGTCCTTTTGAATTGTTGATTCAAATTCAGATAGAATGGTGCGGATGGAGTCACCGAGTTTGACCAGTGATGAAAGAGCTTGTAATTTAACAGCCTTGGTTGATTCAAAGTCGAATATAAATTCAATCTCTGGCTTCAACTCAAAGACTGCTTCATAAAGTTCCATTAGTTGGAAAACTTCTTCCTGCGAATGCCTGCTCTTTGTGATGAGTTCAGGGAATCTGAATAGTCTGAAGGCTCCTTCTTTGGTTATTCCCGAAAAGCATGACTCTCTAATCTTCTCAGACTTTGAAAACACATGATTGCATAGAACTATTTCTCCAAAAAACAGCATTTTCACAGCAATCTTTGTTACAGTTATCCACTTCTTAATGAGTTGCTCAAGGTCTTCTCCATTCATCTTATGAATTTGAGAAGATCTGAACTTTTCAATTCCAAGATGATACAATCCTTCATCTACTATGGATTTTCTGATAATTTTGTATATCTTCACACACTCTTTCCCATAACCCAAGCTAATCATGCATTCAGCTATTGATTTTAAATCCGTCATGGCAAGTTCTGAGACTCTATCCACCTCAGTGATTGAGTCACCAGCAATTTCCAACTCGTCTTTGGACTGATCGTCATCTTCATCATCAGAATTGCTTGACCCACCCAAGGATCGGCCAGATACTGATTCAGGATCAAGATGGTCACGGTTTTTAGACAGTATCTGATAAAACTCATTTTCAAGCCTTTTCATGGCTATTTGCATTAGGTTCTGGGCAAGTATGAGCTTCTTGGATTTAGAATTTTCACTGATTAAGAAATGCATTGCTCGCTGCAAGTCCTTGACAGATTTGAGAAACTCCTGGGCTTCTTTTCTGTTTTGTTGGAAGAGAGAGGTGGCTTTGTAGAACGAAGAGTTTAAATCCCATTTGGAGATTATTGATTCAGCATTTACAATGTTTTCTTCCATCATGGTCTCAGAGAATCTGATATGGGTGGAAGGAGTGTGAGGGCTTGGAAATGATGACAAAGAAGAAAGGGTTTTTGAGGAAGAGAAGAAGAGACTTGACATTAATCTGCTTGGCATGTTTTTATATTTCTTTGGAGTTTCTGACAGCATCATTGAGCCTTTAAGAGCAATGAACTCAAAACTTAAGAGAGAACTTCAAAGCTCAAATATGAAAGCCAATCTAATATTTGGTTATTGAGAGAGAGAGAGAGAGAGAGAGAAGGCTTATAGTTACATATTCTTGCTTTTGGGGTTTATATAGAGGAAGAAAGCTGCTAGTTTCCACTTCAGGAAGGTGTTTTTGATTGGATTGCAAGAACAAGAACAGTTGACGGACCTGGTTGAGTGTCTACCTATAATTACTTACTACAAATTTATATTAGGAACAAATTAACGGCTTCTGTTATTAAAAAAAATGAGGTAATTCAGATCTAGTCAAACATATCCCAGTAAGTATGAGCATGAGTGAGTCATTAGTAGTGAAGCAAATTTAGCAATAAGAGCTGGTTAATTCTGATAGACTATCCTAAAGTTCTTGGTAAGTTGTCTTTCATTTATGTATTTCTTTGAAATCAATGGAAAAATTACTTAGCTATGGAGTAGTTCCTTAACCAGGGCAGAAGAGATCTGTTTGACTACTTAGCCATTACTAATTCTTCAATTTATATACGTATTGTACTAATTGTCTATTTTCAACAACAACAAAAAACTATACATTTCTTTTTTCTTATATGTTCTCATTTTTCTATAATTTTCTATAAGCTATAACTAGTGCAGGCCCGTTGGGAAACAACCTGGAAAGAAATGAAAAGGATTTCTGTTAGTAATACAATTTCTCTAAACCCATGAAAATGTGACATGCTTGTCTACAGTCAACCCCTCTTATACAGCCCATCATTTTCCAAGTCTTTTCATTAAAACAAAGTGACTGACTTTTGTTTTTCTTTTTATTTTTTGAGAAGAAAAATAGCCTCCCTTCCCAGAGAAAAATAGAGAATGGAACAAAATGTAGAATATTTTGAACGGTGTTATCTTAGCTTAACATTTAGTATCAAATTATAGAAGTCAATAGGCAGAGCTAGGGAGGGCCAGGGGGGCCTTGGCCCCCCTAGCTTTTGAAATTTTCCATTAATCTTCTTTTACATTTGATAATAAATCTAAAAATTACACAAAAATGTATTCACCGGCTCTTTTGAAAAAATTTCTTGGCACCACCACTGATTAGAAGCACTTACAAAAGAAAGAGGCTTTGAAAGTTTCTGTCAATGGATTGCTTTTCAGTTTTTTTCACTCATAAAAGGTATTAAGGATATCGTGCTTTTCAAATTGCAAGTGATTAAAGGTTAAATTCCATGGAGGGCTTCGTTATTGGGCTACATGTACTTTTGTTGAATGTGAATTGAAGTTTATTTATCCCATATTCCCATGTTTTTTTTTTTCTGGTACTCCTTTATGGTCATTTGTGTGTGTGTGTGTGTGTTTTTAAGGAATTTGGGTTTGGACTGGTGCACTTTTTAGAGAGAATTGCTTTGATGTGAATAAAGAAAAAAAAAATTGTATTTATTTTTAAATACCATCACCATGGAATTTAAAATCTATATTGTCTACTTACCCACCAAGAAATCATATCATGGTCTAAGTAAGAAATTGCGGCTTGCACAATGGATTTATGTGCTTGTACTACACCTATAATGATTCTTTTTTTAGTATGGGAATATGACATCCTTTGTTATTATCTATATTCTCTAAACGAAATGGAGTCAAAAAAGTTTAATTTTTTTTTTATTTTTTTATTTTTTTATATAAGATAGAAATTCTACTCTAACCTAATTTAAGTGTATATGCATATGAAATTCTCTCCTAGAGACTTGAATCCCGGTCTTTGCTCCTCACACCCCACAAGCACTTATACTTGTGGAATGACCAATGCACCAAGAGTGTGCAGTGATAAAAAAGTCTAACATTAGTATCAGGTTATCTATCAACAACAATGATTAACAGACAAGACGATTTTGCAAAATACCAAATTAGTCCACAACCAATCCTTTTTCTTAATTTTTTTAAATATCATCATAGTTATAACGGTTTTATTTATTTTATCATAATTTTTGATTATTTGCAGGAATAATGTGTGTTTTTTTTTAAGATTATAGAAAGTTAGTAGTAATGGGTCCTGTTAATCGTTAACGGAATCTTTAAGGTAATTGTTAACAAATCATTTAAGTAAAATTTTGACACAACTTTTATTAGAAATTGAAAAGACTATCAAAATATTAATTACCTTTTTAAAAAAAAAAAAACTTTTTTAAAATGGTTCACTAATAAATACCCTTAAAGTATCCGTTAATATTTTTCCAGAATTCTTAATGACACTTATCTGAAAATGTAAAAATAACGGAATTTCTTCTTGCCAGTTGCCACGCTAGCTCATGGAACACCATATGGACAGCAAGCTTCGCCAAATATCTAGAAAGTTATGGTGCATTTACTTTTTAGCCGAAAATATAAAAACACCACTGATTGTGTGGACTCGGTCAATATAAGAATTTCCGAAAGTGATTTAAAAAATTGTTAGGACTTAGGATTATCATACTAGAGTGAGAAGCATTTAAAGGTTAATTAAAACACTTTAATATTACTTATCATATTCTTCTCCAAACATATTATTTCCTCTCTCTCTCTCTCTCTCTCTCTCTATATATATATATATTTATCATAAACAAAGTTAACAACAAATTTGCCATAGCTACACTCAAAACACTTATAAAATATATAAACAATTCAAAGAAGAAAAACTTGTCAAAAAAGGACAATAAGTTTGTCTTGTTTTTGAAAATTATGTATTATAACACCTAATTGAATATTTATTATTCTTTAATTTATGCCCTTATGTCATTCATTACACTCCATTTGTTTCACTATAAAATGTTTTAAGGAAAATATTTTTAGTATTTTAACTTTGTATCATTGTAAAATTTGGTCAAAATTGAAAATTGTTATTTTAATGTTTAGGGTTTAGGGTTATGGTGGGCCCCATTGACCTCTTGCCTTAGTAGCTTCACCCTTGCATGCATGTATTGAATAGGAAAACTTGTCTATTGTCTCGATAGCCTGTGTGCATTTGTCAAATAAAAATAATAATTGGTAATTTTTTTTTTTTTTTTGACTTTTGATAATTTGATAGTTGAAATTGTTATTTTAATGTTTAGGGTTTAGGGTTATGGTGGGCCCCATTGACCTCTTGCCTTAGTAGCTTCACCCTTGCATGCATGTATTGAATAGGAAGACTTGTCTATCGTCTCGATAGCCTATGTGCATTTGTCAAATAAAAATAATAATGGGTAAATATTTATTTTTTATTTTTATTTTTTTGTCTTTAGATAATTTGATAGTTAAAAGAGAATGATTTTTTTTTTTTTTTTTGGAAACATAAAAGAGAATGATTTAAACTATAGATGTTTTCGTTGGAAAAAAAAAAGTAGCAACCAGTTAAATGCTTTTGATTGTTCTAAATTTTAATGTTTAAGAATAATTGGACCCGTCATTTATTCACAATTTAAGGTTATATTTACAAACAACTTACTGATCTTCAAACCAATTAATCTATAGTATTACAATTTTCCTCAATATTGTGAAACATCCAAACTCCCCTAAATTTCCCAAATAGAAATCTATCCACTCAACTATGATATGCTTTTCAAGTCATGGCTTTAATTTTAAGCTAGATGTCTAATACGGATACCGTAGTGATAAGGGTTTTTTCCTGTCAATAGCGTAAAGACCATTCTATAATAATTAAAAACTTTGACAATGAAGCTATTACTTGTACGTATTGTTTGCCCATCGTTTTCATTTTTAATGCTTGGTCTTTGAGGACAAATTAATTTTCCAGGTGGAGATAAAAAGAAATAATTTTTTTTTTTAAATTATGTTGAAAACCCATTATTTCAGCCACCATATAGGAAATATATTAGGCATAGTGGATAAATTCTGGTTTAATTTGTCAATAGGAGAGTATACATTGAACCTTCATATTTCTAGAGTTTTATATTAAAAAAAAATATCCAAATTAGCATGACTTGTCCAAAAAAAAAAAAAAAACTTATTACACAATTACACTAAATCATTTCTAAGGCCTAGCAGTACAGTTCAAGCTAGAAAGTAGAAACTTCAAAATTCTTTATCATGTGCTTGGAGAATTTACTTTAAGCCATTTATAGCTTCTTGACCAAATAAAGCAATTTGTGGCTAGACAGAAAAGTTAAAGGGGAAAAGACATTAGTTTTTTTTTTTTTTTTTTTTGAGAATCAACATTAGTTACTAGTTAAGGGTGCTATAACCTGATGATCAAGGCTTTCTATTAATCACAACTAAACAAATATACATCGATTAAAGAATTGTAGCTTGCAACAAATTTCCTGAATTTCATGTGTAGCAGCTAGATGTGCATGATAAAAGTCCATTTTTTGTTATTCTTAGCATAGAAAATGGCAACAATTGATGAGAAATTATTACATTGAGCATGTTCATAAACAGTAGGAGAGTATTATTATAGTATGCATGTATATTAGGATTCAACTTAGCTCTAGTGCACTGCAGCCGACACGATACAAACACGTGTCTGATTTTTGCCATATTTCTGCATCGTGTTGACTCTAATGCACTAGAGCACTGGAGCTAAGCCTTACTCTATTTATTAATACTATCTAAGGACTATAAAATGTATCTAGTGACAATTTGTTGTGTGCTTCTTAACAAACTTAATTATTGGGTTAATTATAATCATCCACTTAAATTGTAGACGTATTTGCAATTAATATCCACCCTAAACTTCAGAATTTTACAATGGGAAATTAACACTCTAATTCGATGTTGATTTGTAATGTTTATCCTAGGGTTTAAGTTAGTGTAAAAATTAGCAATTTTTAGTGAAACTATCCACCATAAACTACAAGAGAAATATAGATGGGTGCTAAATTATGAAACTATCCACCATAAACTACAAGAGAAATAATTTGCAAGGTACATGCATCCTAAGATATAAAAGCATTTGCAATTTCCATAAAAAAAAAAAAAAAAAAAGCATTTGCAATATACACCACTAATTTGTATACTACTTTTAGATTATAGATGGATATCAAAAATTATTCTCAAATGGGTTATTAATTACAAAAACTAGTTAACCTTAAATTATATTTAGTTTGTCAAATTTTCATAGAGAGAGCAAAATGTTATAGAGGGCTAGTTCAAGTCAAGATGACGTGGTTCTCCCCAAAAAAAAAAAAGTCAAGATGACGTCATTCTCTAAAAAAGTCAAGATGACGTGACAGAAACTTCTAGGCAGTTGAGCACGTTTTTATTTTTTTTATTTTTTATTTTTTCTGCATATGGACCAAAATATTATGAAGTTTCTGATTGAATAACTATAATTACAATTACATAACAAGATCATTAATTTTGACAAACAAAGCTCACGAATGTTTGAATAACGAACTAAAGACTAAATGACTTTAACGTTATTTTCTAAATATTGCCCACAAACACTTCATCATGGCCAATAAAAAGGTTCAGTAGCTTATAGTTGAAATCCGTAACATCTACACATGGGTAAAGAATAATAATGAAATGTTATATAAATTTCTTGGTTACTTATTTTATTTTGTGTTTAAAATCTGTGACCCATCAATTTGTATAATTAATGTAGTAAAAATTGTAATAACCTTATCATCACTGAACTATTAGTTCTTTGATCTCATGTAAAGTTAATGTTAACCGACAATCTTCAATCTATTTTAACAGCTTGATAATCTCACATTCTTAATTTGTCTTGAAACATAATATTTGGCTGAAAATTTAAAAATTAAGAACTATCATGAAACTCATTGGGATTCATAAACCTTAATAAGTATGGACCCATTAAAACTGAGTGATGGGTTTTCACCCATAAGCCCCAAACAATAAATTTATAGAGAGTGGGGTGAAAGGTTTAGGTGCTGACCGTCGATCACCAAGCATGAATTATCTTGCAACTAAGAAAAGTGCTAAGAGTTTCTCTTTCAAGGGGGAGATGCTCATCGGCCACAGGCCGAGGAAGCCTTCTCGTTCCTCCCCCTCTCCCCTTGTTTACTTTACTAACTTTTCTTTTATAGTTTTCATCTTCCTATCCCCTCTCTCCATCTGTTGATCATCTATTTGCCTTCTTATCTGGCCATCCGTTCCATCAGAGGCCTTATCGGTACTCAAGTGATTCACTCTGATCAACGTTATTTGCCAATGGGTTACCTCCCCATTAATGCGGTCAGGGGAGTTAGTTGAATGCATTAAATGTGAGAATGACAGCTTACTTTGGGGTTAGTCTCTCTNTATACATTATTCTTTTTGGTAATTTATCACTCAAACCACCACTTTTATAAGTGCAAGCCAAACACTTTTTAATAGTTTTTTCAAAAAGAATTTTTTAATAGTTTTTATTAAACACTCAGCTTTCTCAAAAACTCCCGTATTTTTTGAAAACCCCATTTTTAAAAAAAATTCAGTTTCAAAAAATTAAACCAAACTCACCCTATATCTTATTAGGAAAGCCTCACACAGGACCTTTATCTCAATAATCAACATTTAATGCCATAAACCAACATATAATGCCATTCCAATAATAAAAATAATAATATATATATATATATATATATATATATATATATATATAATGCCATAAACCACCAAAGGAGTAGGTTTTAAATACTATTTGTCATAAAGGTTCACCTAGCCTAGCTTTTAGTGGGCGTAGCTCAACTTAGCTAACTTGGGGCGGGGAGTTGTTAGGGAAGTCACTTTTTAGCTTTTAAGGAGTTACACTAGTCACATGTCTCAAAATCCATATTTAACAAGAGATCTACTAATGTGTGTTCTTAGATATACATTAGTAAACAATTTTAGAAAAATTTTATGAAAAAATGAAAAAAATAATTAATTTTTTTGACATTTTTTTTTTCAATTCATCATAAAATTGTTTCCAAAACAGACCCTTTAAGGAGTTACACTAGTCACATGTCTCAAAATCCATCTTTAACAAGAGATTTACTAATGTGTGTCCTTAGATATACATTAGTAAACAATTTTAGAATTTTTTTTTTAATGAAAAAACGAAAAAATAATTAACTTTTTTGACATTTTTTTCAATTCACCATAAAATTGTTTCCAAATTAGATGGTTAATGTAACTAGACCCCTTTCATAAATACCCCGATACTTCACCTGTTAAAATATATATAAATATAAATATATATATAATGAAATTTTGGATTAAAAAAAATTATGTTTGGCCCGTAAAATTAAACAATAACCATTTTAAATTGAAAGTTGGCTTAAAGAATCTAAAAAAATAAATGAGCACTTGATCATATGTCTTTGGCATTATAATTTTCAAGGCTGCAAATGAGGGTAGCCAAGCTAAGCCAAATTTTAAGAATTTAAGATTGTTCATTTAATTTTATTTCAAATATGAACCAAGTTCGAGCTCATCACTAAGTTTAGCTCATTTCCAAGTTTGTTTGTGAGTCACTTCATACTTGATTAATTTATTATTTTTTTTCATATTTAGTAAACACCATAACTATTTTTTTAACCTTTTAGAAATATGTGCTAATAACTAAATTATAGTTAAAATTATAATATTTTAGTCAATTAATAATAATTTTTATTTATGAAATTTATAACAAGTAGATTCACCAACTTTATATTGTTAAAATTATATATCATTTTTAAAATGAATTATTACCAATAAATTACAAATAACAATTTGATATCTTATGAAATTATTTACAAACTTACACAATTCAATCTCAAGTGTGTGTGTGTGTGTGTGTGTGTGTATACACACTTAAATCAAGTCATATGTTTACTCACGAATACATTATTATGTTGAAGCGTTGTTTGTTTGATATTTGAGTCTAAATAAAAGAACATAGATTTTTTTTTTAAAATCTCAATTCAAGCTTGAGCTATTTATAAAAAACTTGGCTCATTTACTACCCTAACAATTTGATTGCTTGATTTTATGTATTCATTGTTTAAAGTATGAGATTTTGAATTTTGAGTGATGTGTTGTCTTGCTCCACTCAAATGATTGTTTGGGTAACTTAATGTTATCTTTTAATATTTGTGTTCGCGTTATTTAAGTTGGTGTGGGGGCCCTTTTTGTGTTAATGGGCTAGGACCATTTTGCTATGCTTAGGCCCATTGGGTTGTGGGTCAAGGAGCTAGGGCTAGCCTAATACCTTAGCAGGACCATGCTACAAGCTAGTTTGTGCGCAAGCCGAGCGTTCTAAGTGTGCAGACAAAGTAAAGAGCACTACAGCAGACCAGGTGTCACAGCAAACACAATAAATGATATCATAGCAGAACAACTAATACAACAAATATAATAAAGGATGCCACGACAGAACAACAAGTACAACAAATATAATAAAAGATGCCACGGCAAAACAACTGATACAATAAATATAATGAAAGATGCCACTGTAGAACAAATGATATAGCAAAAATAATAAAAGATGCTACAGTAGAACAACTGATACATCAAATAAAATAAAAAAGGCTACAGTAGAACAACTGATGCAGCAAACACAATTTTTAACAAATGAGATTACGTGTATTCACAATCAAAATTATGGGTCAGGTCTTTCAGCAGAAGGAGAACCAAGAAGGAACCCGAAACCCAACTTGAACAGCCTTGTTATAGGCTTTTGCCATCAAAGTTGTGCATTTTAGAAAATAGACCTAAATGACTATTCGTTTCCACTTGTGAGATTCTAGAGAGTGGGGTTGTCAAGAGAGAGGGAAAAAGTAGTTTATTGATGCATGCCTTTTCTATCATGTTTTCTCTCTTCTTCTTTCTTTTTCTTAATCTTTTCTTTTCTAGTCTTTTTACTAATATCTCGTTGTCCTCCCTTTCATTTATAGTGTGCTAATTTCATGAGATTTCTTTATTTTACCCCGTAGGGGTTCACCAACTGTTTTTGGTTTGTTATGGGCATCTCTTTAGGACTGTCCATCAACCCATTGGTTGCCCGACCTTTACCACCACTGGGTGAACGCAGTGCATTCTCTTTCTTCCACTACCCATGCCATGACAAAATCTTTCTTTGTTTGATCTTCCTCCTGCATTTCCCATCTTACCTTAATGGATAAGGGTTTGGGTCTCTCATTACCTACCTCTATGGCTTGCATCGGGTGGTCCTAGTCATCTATTACCTCTTTTAGGCAAAATGCCATCCCAACAAGGCATTTTTCCCAAAAGAGGTTATCGTTGAAAACCCAAAATAGACTATTTTCCCTTCACCATCAAACCACACCTTGTGAATCCCTTAACCACAGGTCACCTCTCCTGTATTGGCTAGGTACAAATGGATGGTGCTCCGGTCCTTGTGTGCTTGTTCCATTATCCTTTGCGTTTGTTTTCTTTCGTTCCCACGCTGCTATTGCCATGTCTGCTATATGTCTCTTTTTCTTGTGCTTATCTTCCATGAAAAGGGGCATGGACTTCTAGGTTTGCCTTATTTCTTTTCATTCCCTCATGGGCTTGCATGTTTGCTTTGCCTAAGTTCTTGCCAAACCAATTTGTTGGGCTTCTGTTCTTCTTTCTTATTTCCTTGGGCCCACTGGTCTCCTTTTCTCTTCTTGTTGTAGTCATGGGCCTGTCAGCCCATTGGTTTTTTCTTCTTCCTTTGGGCCCTTATAGACCATTTACTTTACTTTTACGGTTTTACCTCTTTCGTGACCATGGGCCTGCTGGTTGTTATTTCCTACCACGTTGGCCCATTGAGCGTTTACCTCTTTTCTTGGACTTTCATAGCCCATTTAATTTACTTTTACCTCTCGTTGTGCCCATGGGCCTGTTGGTTATTACTTCCTATCATGTTGGCCCACTGAGTTTTTTACCTCTTTTCTTAGGCTTCCATGACCCTTTTGCTTCTATCATGTTTCTTTCACTCTTTTCCTCTTTTTCCTCCTTCATCTTCCTTCACTATTGAGCTTTTTCTGTTGTTGGGCTGTTTGTCAAAAACAGGTATCAACAGTTGGCAACACCAATTGGGTTTTTAATAAGAAGAATATTAAACATATAATAATAATAATAATAATAATAATATGACTTTCAAATTTCGTGGTTCTTTTTGTAAAAGTTGTACTTCACCTATTCTTTAAGTTTCTACTACAATTACAAAACAAGCATTTTCAATCAAAAAATATTGTCAAACTAAGTTTCACAACAAGATGAAAGATAATTTTCTAACAGATTCTTTGATTTTGATATTAAAAGGAACAAGATGAAAGATAATTTTCTAACGGAATCTTTTTTTTTTTTTTCTTTTTTGAGAACCTTCTAACGGAATCTTTGATTTTAATATTAAAAGGAATATTTTATTATAAGGAATATTTTCTCATCATAGATAATTTTTGTGAGTTTCATTATGATAAATTAGAAATAATTGAGTGAAAATATAGTTAAAAATGACCCTTTTATATATTTTCTTTTATTTATATTTAGTTAATATAGATGTAAGTTTTATTTTTCATATATTAATTTAGTTTTAAATTTTAACATCTTCTTAATCTTGAATAGTTAAAAAAAAAAAAAACCCCACCCCAGCGTGAAAATCCTGACTATATCTAATTACTTCAGTAGAAGTCAAGATTAAATCCGATTATTTTGGACCCTATTTTAACAGCACCTAACAATTTTTCAATGTTTAGCAGAACTTTTAGATCCTTTAGATGAGCTTCTTGCAGAAAGGTAGGATATAAAACACAAATATTACCAACTAATTTGTCTTTTAGTATTTTAGTAAAATAACGTGCTCATAGTCATTTCAACAAATTCAACACAATTGCAACCGCAACGATACTATCAGTGTTATTGCTGTCTTATGTTGGTTAGTTGTTGTGTGTGCACTGCTTCTGGTTCAACATAAAATCACATATTTATCACACACACAGTGTCATAGGGTCAATTTTTCACTCAAATTTTCTGCCTATGATAATTGGTATCATAGCCTCGCTGCAATGTCTTCAGACACCAAGGCAAGGGTGACTGTCTTGGAGAACATACTTAGAGTTCCTGCAAAGGGAGAACAACTTTCTGTGTGTGACAGATTGTATGCACTATCTGTAGAAACTACTGTGATATGGAATAAGATTTCTGATCAGAGGTATGTTGTGTTGATTAGTGTTGAAGAGTTGGCTGCTGCACTAGATGCCTAGGGCAATGTAGCAAGAGAGACCCAAAGCCAACTTGAGACAGAAATTGCCTTATTAAAAAGGGCAATGCGTGGCTTGTCTAGGGAGGGGGAAGTGGCCAACAAAGTGAAGGTGCCTGAACTAAAGCCCTTTAATGGTGCTAGGAGTGCCAAGGATTTGGAGAATTTCATTTGGGACATGGAGCAGTACTTCAGGGCTGCAAGGGTGCCGAATCAAGAGATGGTAACCATTACTAGAATGTATCTTTTAGGGGATGCCAAATTATGGTGGAAAACTCATGTGAAAGATGATGCAGATGCTGGTAGAGGGAAGATTGACTCGTGGGAAGTCTTAAAGAAAGAGTTGAAGGACTAGTTCTTGCCTACCAACACTGCATGGGTTGCAAGAGATTCTTTGAAGAAATTGAAGCAAATTGGTACAATGAGAGAATATGTCAAGACATTCAGTTCTTTGATACTGGATATCAAAAACATGTCAAAGGAAGATAAGTTGTTCAACCTTAGGCACAGTTGGAGTTAAAGAGGTAGGCAATGTGTGATCTGCCTTCTGCTATGTTTGCTGCAAATGCTTTAGTGGGCGACAAGTTCAATAAGCGCAGTGGGGATGATGAAAAACGTAAGTCCAAAGACAAAGGCAAAGACAAGCAAAAGAAAGATGACAAGAAGAACAAGGATAAGCAGAAGAAAAATTGGAGTAACAAGAACAAAGGAGAGAGTTCTACTTTTCAACAAAGCAAAGAACAAGCCAAGTTGAATGTAGGTTGCTTCATATGCAATGGCCCTCATCAAGCAAGAGACTGCCCTAAGCGTGAGAAGCTTAATGCAATGGTTGCTGAAGATGAGAAGGGGCAGTTCGATGAAGAAGTTCCCAGCAGGGTGAACCCCTTACAATTGTTGAATGCCCTTAGTGCAGGAGGTAATTCTACGGGGCTGTTTTATGTGCAAGTAGAGATGAATGGAAATGGGGCTAGGGCTGAAGCAATGCTTGATACAGGTGCTACTCACAATTTTGTTGATAAAAGTATGCTCCAACGGCTTGGTCTGAAAGTGAGCAAGTGTTCAAGTAAGATCAAGGCAGTAAACTCCGAAGCAAAACCTGTTTCGAGAATTGCTTTTAGTGTAAAGTTCAAGGTTGGTGAGTGGACAGGAAAGGTGAATTTCTTGATTATGAAGTTGGATGACTTTGATGTAATTATGGGTGATGAGTTCTTTGTGGCTGCCAAGGTTGCCTTGCTGCTATTCATCGGTGTGATGTTGATTTTCGATGAGAAGCAACCATGCTATGTTCCTGCTAGGCGTGTGGCTGGAAATAACAAGACTAGCAAGGGGAAAGAGCCAATGGTGTCAGCCATGCAAGTTAAGCATGGACTGAAAAAGGGAGAGATGACTTACTTGGCTGCAATGATTAAAGTCAAGCAGGACAAGTTTGTTGAAGTTCCAGATGCTATTGTTGGACTGTTGGAGGAATTTGTTGATGTGATGCCTCCAAAATTGCCTAAGACCCTTCCATCAAGGCGTGATGTTGATCACAAGATTGAGTTTGAGTTGGTTCCTGGTTCAAAGCCTCCTTTGAAGGTTCCATACAGAATGTCCCCTATGGAGTTGGCTGAAATGAGAAAGCAATTGATTGAATTGCTTGATGTAGGCTGCATTCAACCCTCCAAAGCCCTTTATGGTGCCCCTGTTCTGTTTCAAAAGAGCAGGATGGATCACTGTGTATGTGCGTTGACTATAAAGCCTTGAAAAAAGTAACGGTGAAGAACAAGTACTAGTCCCTTTGATTCAAGACATGTTTGACAGACTTTGTAAAGCCATTTACTTCACCAAGTTGGACTTGAGATCAGGCTATTAGCAAGTGAGGATTGCTGAAGGGGATGAACCAAAGACAACTTGTGTAACTCAGTATGGTTCTTATGAATTTCTAGTTATGCCTTTTGGTTTAGCAAATGCCTCTGCTACATTCTGCAATTTGATGAATGATGTATTCTATGAGTTTGTAGACCGTTTTGTTGTGGTTTACTTAGATGACATAGTGGTATAAAGTGAGTCTTTGGAGGATCATTTGGAACACCTTAGGAAGGTGCTGTCCAAATTGAGTGAACATCAATTGTATGTCAAGAAAGAGAAGTATGAGTTTGCCCAGTAAGAGATTTTGTTTTTAGGGCATAAAGTCAGCAAGGGTCTTGTGATGATGGATGAGAGGAAGGTGCAGGCTATCCTTGATTGGCCTCCACCAAGTAAAGTTGCAGAGTTGCAGTCTTTCCTTGGGTTGACTAACTATTATAGGAAGTTTATTCAAGGGTATTCCAAGAAGGTTGCTCCTCTTACAGATTTGCTGAAAAAGGACAAGAAATGGGTGTAGATAGATGCATGCCAAGAAGCTTTTGAGAAGCTTAAAGCTGCTATGTCGAGTGAGCCGATGCTGCATTTGCCAGATTTTAAGTTGCCATTTGAAGTCCATACTGATGCTTTTCACAAAGCAATTGGTGGTGTACTGGTACAGGAGAAACATCTAGTGGCCTTTGAAAGTAGGAAGCTGAATGATGCAGAACAGAAAGTTTAGCACATGAGAAGGAAATGATTGCTATGGTTCATTGTTTGCTAATATGGAGGATGTATCTATTAGGTCCTAAATTTGTGGTGAGAACCGATAATGTAGCCAATACCTTCTTCAACAAACAGAAGAAGTTGTCTCCTAAGCAAGCTAGGTGGCAGGAGTTGGCGCAATAGTATGTTGATGCCTTGACCAAAGCTGAGTCAGATTTTGTAGAAATGATCAAGGAAAGTTCTAAACTTGATGCCGCTTACCAGAAATTGGTGCAAGATGTGACTGCAAGCCTAGTGTGTAGTTACTGACTTGAAGATGGGTTGCTGTATGCAAATGGTGGTAAGCTGTTTGTTCCTAGTGGGAAGATCTGTAGAGAGTTATTGAAAGAGACTCATGATCCACAATGGGCAAGACATCCGAGTAATTAAAGAATGTATGCTTTATTGTCCTGTTCTTATTATTGGCCTAAGATGGAGTTAGACATTGAGTTGTATGTTAAGACTTGTCTAGTTTGTTAACAAGATAAGAGTTTAACTCAAAAGGAAGTTGGTTTGCTACAACCTCTTCCTATACTGGAAAGTTCATGGACTTTTGTTTTAATGGATTTCATTACTAGTATGCCTAAAGTGAAAGGAATGGGTTCAGTTTTTGTAGTGGTTGATTGAATTTCGAAGTATGTCATGTTTATGGCTGCACCAAGTACTTGCACAGCAGAGGTAGCTGCTTATCTGTTTTATAGAAATGTGGTGAAGTACTTTGGTTTGTCTAAAGATATTGTAAGTGATAGAGACTCTCGCTTCACTGGTCAGTTTTGGACAATTTTGTTTGGGTTGCTGGGTTCATAATTGAAGTTTTCTACTGCTAATCACCCACAAACAGATGGTTAGACCGAAAGGATCAATGCTGTGTTGGAAGATTACTTGCGGCACTACGTGACTGCAAGTCAGAAAAACTGGTTGGACTTGTTAGATTCAGCACAGTTTGCTTACAATTTGCACAAGTTTTCACAGCAAGGCAGCCTAGGCAGCCACAAAGAACTCACCACCCAGAATTACATCAAAGTCATCCAACTTCATAATCAGGAAATTCACCTTTCTTGTCCACTTGTCAACCTTGAACTTCACACCAAAAACAATTCCCAAAACAAGTTTTGCTTCAAAGTTTACTGCCTTGATCTTACTTGGACACTTGCTCACTTTCAGACTAAGCTGTTGGACCATATTTTCATCAACAAAATTGTGGGTAGCACCTGTATTAAGCATTGCTTCAGCCCCATTTCCATTCATCTATACTTGCACATAAGACAACCCCATAGAATTACCTCCTGTACTAAGGACATTTAGCAATTGTAAGGGGATTCACCTTGCTGGGAACTTCTTCATCAGACTGCCCCTTCTCATCTTCAGCAACCATTGCATTAAACTTCTCACGCTTAGGGCAATCTCTTGCTCGATAAGGGCCATTGCATATGAAGCAGCCTGTATTCAACTTAGGTTGTTCTTTGCTTTGTTAAGAGGTAGAACTCTCTCCTTTGCTCTTGTTACACTAATTTTTCTGTTGCTTATCCTTGTTCTTCTTGCCATCTTTCTTCTGCTTATCTTTACCTTTGTCCTTGGACTTACATTTTTCATCATCCCCACTGGGCTTATTGAACTTGTAGTCCACTAAAGCATCTATAGCAGACATAGTAGAGGGCAGATCACGCACTGTCTGCCTCTTTAACTCCAACTGTGCCCAAGGTTGCGAGCCAGACATGAAATTGAACAACTTATCTTCCTTTAACATGTTCTTGATATCCAGCATCAAAGAACTGAATGTCTTGATATATTCTCTCATTGTACCAAAATTGAAGGCATTGACTTTATGACAGTTTGGAAAGGAAGTGAAGGCATTTGAAGATACCTTATCGATGAGGACGTCAGCTTCTTCTGGTGGGGGTGGTTTGTTAGGAGCATTGCGTGTTGCTGATGATGGCATGAGGAATGAGGGTGCTTAGGCAACATTGGGCCAATCACTTGGCTTCATGTTTTCTCAATACACTCATGGCTCCTCATGCCTGACTAGTGATGCTCTTTAAGGAGGACTTGTCTAGTCTCCCTATTCGAGTTAGATTGATGAGTAGTGATAAGGGGCAACGTGTGGAGGCACCTTGCTCCACATGATGCCCTAAAGCCATGTCAAAGGAGGGCCATGGTAGGCAGAGATGGTTGTGATGATGGGTAGGAGCAAGTGGTGCTGACCCTATGCCGTGGTGCACGACATTGATGGCTTAGTTATTGGTTTCTTGTGTGTGGCCTTGGTAGCTTGAGTGCAAAGTAGGGCTAGGCTGCTGTGATGAATAAATGCTGTGTGCAAGGCATTGGTCTAGTGGGAGTTGGTTGAATGCATGGATAAGTGCTAGTGGGCTGATGACAGTTACTTTGTGTGCTGCTTGTGGGCATATTGTGTGGGCTGAAGTGATGATGAAAGGCTTTGAGCATAGGCCAAGCCTCCCCAAAACATGTGAGAACATGTTGAGTAGGCTACTGGAGGATGGGCAGAGGCCCCATCATTTGCTGAGACATGGGCTGTGCATGTGCAGTGGCAATTACTAAGTAGTTACCAAGTAGTTCCTAACTTTCCTGATGATCAGACCTGCTGTGTAAGGGCTAGAAACGTGGAGAGTAAGCCAAGACAACATTAGTTGAAGGTGTCCTAAGTCAGAATATAAGTGGCAAATTGTCCAAGACCCAGGCAGTTACTAGGCAGTAAACCCTAAGGTTGTTGGAGGTGTCAACAGCAGAGTGTATTTTGGCCTTGAGAAAATTCTGTGTAATTCTCTAGGCTTGTAAAAGGGTTTCCTTTGTACTTGAGATTAAGTAATAAAAGTCGGAGTTGGGTTCCCTATAAATATTGTGTGCTGTGTATTTAAACGTCCTTATATAATATGTTCTAAGTATTATTGCAGTGTGTGCGTGTGGTGTTGGTTGAGATTAAGTTAAGGACTTTGTGCCATCATAGGTAGAAAATTTGAGTGAAAAATTGACCATGTGGCACACAGGGATAGAGAGACTGAGAGAGCTATGAGTAACTCAAATAATGCTAGAAAGTAATATACAACTTATTTGTTTCATTTACAATTTCCAATGATGGAAGAACATCAAATAAATATTTCTTTCCCTTTTTTTTTTTTTTGTGTGTGGACCTAAGGAGAGTCGATCAAGTAGCATAATTTGGTTCCTCTGTATTTATTTTAGATGCCACATTCATGGAACTTTGGCTTGCATTCCCTCAATGAAAAGAACTTATCTTGTTATCATAGTGGCCTATTATCTGTAACTCTCTCTCCACATGCGCTGCCCCCCCCCCCCTCTTCCCTCTTCTCCTCCTCCCAAGGATTGCTTTTGTGGGAATTCTCTAGATGTACACCTGTATTGTGGACAGTCCATATTATTTTGTTTCCATTGTTTGAGGAGCTTTTTCTTGCCTTCCTTGAGATCCTTTCCCTCATTTTGCACAAGAACTTTAATTATCATCTCTAGAATGATCCTTTTTGTTTAAGTGCTTTTTACTAGATATTCAACCTCACACAATTAATTAACTTTTGGATATCACTATCTTATGGATCAAATTATGTAAAATAATGAAGTGCGCCCTCTGATTTGCATGTTTCTCAAATCCTTATGCAAAACTAGTTTGTGTTTTAATAATCCTGAAATTCATTTGCAGGATAGCTGTAAGCCAGTTATGACTGCATACAAATTGATGACAATTGATGCACCATACTGGGGTTTTGGTCGTCAACTTGAGCAGGCTATGCTAGCGGTATGCCTCTTTGACTTCACAAATTCTTAACATATTACTTTGACTACAGTTGTTTTCGTGAGATGGGGCTCTTTAGGCGTAATGAAATACATATTCCAATAAGTAAGCAGATGCCAACAAGATTTTGACAACAATGCTTTCAAGATTAAATGCAAACATAAGTTGGCAACTGGATTGCTGCGTACTGATTAAATCAAGTTGGATGGTGAAATTTCACTATGTGCACTATTAATTATTTAATTTGCAAGATCAGCAAAGGAAACTTAAGTATATATATGGGAAACTGAAAGGCAGGAAAACCTAATCCAATGCTTGTGGTGTAGTACAGGGTTTTGTCAGTTTCTATTCCTCAATGCCCTACATGTCATATATTCTACACTTCTTCCCAGTTATTTGCTAAGATTTTACTATTGCAGAAGATAAGGCTGCTCCGCAATACTATTTTGAGAATTGTTAAAATTTTCTTTAAATTTTTGGTTTGTGATGTATCTAGTTTCAAGGACAAAGACTAAAGTGGAGGGCAATTTGAACAGGCAAAGTCCCTAAAACAAAGGGGGAAAAGAAAAATAAATGACTGAAGTAATTGAATATTATAGAGATTTCTGTCTGAATTTAAGAATAAAGAAAACAGAAGAAAGAAAACCAAGAATGGTTAAGTGGGAAACGAAGGAAAACTTTGAACTTACTTTTATTTACTTATTTCTATTGAATACTAGTGTACAGTGTTGCATGAAGAATAATTAAATTTCTTAGGGTTTAGTGGTGTACTAGTGGCAGATCTTTCCTATCTCCCCCTCCCCCCCCCCCCCCAAAAAAAAAAAAAAAGCAAATAGTTATTTATGTGATTTTTTTATTTTTTTTATTTTTTGTATAGGGTGAAAGGGCTCTTTTTTTGGAAAGTCATCGTCACTGTTTTGCTTGGATTGATAAATGGTATGGAATGACACTGCAACAAATATATGAACTTGAGCAACAAAATGACTCTATGTTAGATGAGGTAAGAAGTTCCATACTTCCCAAAACTCAATGATAGGAGTTTACTAGAATCAGTAATATATGTGTGAATCGCAGTTCTTCATTTAAGCATTGTACATGGAAGTTAGAGATTTAGTTGTCAAACATTATTTTGCTTCCCTGGCCAAAGAATATATGTGATTTTATACGCACATGTGCATAAGCTCACCATATGGAGAAATGTTCTATTTTTGGACATATGAAGTCACCTTTTCATTTTCATGTGATGATGGAATTTGTATTGCCTATCTTTTTTTATTTGTATTTTATGTTTTGTTCATGTAACAAGATTTTCTAATATTTTTCCTGGACCGACAATGTACATGGTGTAGTATCTTTTAGGCTAGCACTGTATCGGATGTATGAATAATCCTAGCAATGATAGTGATAAACAATACTCCAATGTGTGTGTGTGTGCAAGAGAGAGCAGGTTAGGTCAAGTAAGAGCGTGTTTCATTCTTGTTGAATAACGTAGTCAGTATTCTATCAAACAAACTGTCTTTGAAAATTTTGAAATTGGACCGTGCAGAAATCATGCTATATTGCTTTCATTATTGTGTAATAATAATTGGTATCTGTTTTTTCCTGTCCAGTATATTTTGGTGTTTGTTTGGGGTCATATAAGCACTAATAAAGGATGGATTCGTTCATTTTGTTTCCTAATCGCGTTTATAAGGCACTGACCACGTTCTTCAATCTTCAGAATGTAGAAAAGAACTTTTTACAGGATAAAAGAAGTTATATCATGATGTATTCATGATTTCATTTCTTGAATTTTCTACATGATCAAATATTAACTTTATATTAATTTGATTTATTTTCTGACATCATGAAAGCCATGGTGCGTTGTGAAGTACAATGGAATGGATACATTTTCATGATGTTGTGGCATCCCCTAAGTTATGGCTGTTCTGTCTAGTTCTCCAGTTCTTTTATATTCAGCCAGAAGCTACATATGAGAAACTAATTTGAAATCAGGCCCCTGTTACAGTCAGTCAAATTCAAAGAATGTTTCTCTTGTTTGCAACAAATGTAAAAGGGGCCTAAGAATTACTTTTATAGTGAGTTATAATTAGCAGCTTTTTGAACCAGTTCATTGTAGGATACTCGTTCCTATCATGCATCTGTTGATGTCTCAAATGAAGTTCTGGGTTCATGCTCCTAGGCACTACATGTTTCCAGGACAGAAAGTAGCAATTTAGTTGTGAATACTTTTTTTTTGGGTAGTTGTTAACAATAAGTTTCTTGGTTTCCCTGTATTTCCTCTCTTTTTCTTTCTCCGTATGAGTGCTCCACAGTATACTCCCTATGTGCTGCTGCCTTGGTTCCCTTATGACTTGCCCCAAAATTATGATCTCTGGTTATTGCACAGAGTCCAAATTTGATAAGGAAGGGTTGCAAAACCTATGTTTTAGTGTTTTATACCATCCAATAAAAAATTGTTACATTAATATTTTACTTAAAACTCAATACATTCTACCACACCTAATACCATCTCAATAAACTCCCAATTGGGTTAGATTTTCAAATGGGTATTAGAATTTATTGGATGTGGTTATGTCTATTCTTTAATGTGTAATAAGATAATGTGGTATATTAGGATTAAAGGGTGTAAAACTTGGGTTTTACACATTCCTATAGAATTTAATCTCTATTGCATAACCGAAGTACCCATGAATTTCTGATTTTGTTGCTAGAGTTCTTTTGAAATCTTAGATAATTCAGTATTCATTGACTAATTCTTATGCTCTAAAGCAGAGACTCGCAAAGCCTACTCTAATGATTGGTAACGAACACTTTGATGGGGCATCACTTGATAGTGAAGGCATTTATAGCAAGGTCTGACCAAATCTCACTGCAAGTGTAAGCTACTTTTTACGAGTGATATATTTGCAATGTAAATGTGACCAATAGAGAATTCCTAGACTAGACCGCGAAGCAGCATATACACTCCCCACATTGTATCCCTTCTAATGTTGAAAATATTACTTCAAACCTTAAGGGATAGCAATGTACTTGAAGACAACAACTGAAGCGCACGCTACTTGATCGACTCTCCTTAGGTCCNGGGGGGGGGGGGGGGGGGGGGGGGGGGGGGGGGGGGGGGGGGCAGCGCATGTGGAGAGAGAGTTCAACAGCATAATAGGCCTACATGATAACAAGATAAGTTCTTTTCATTGAGGGAATGCAAGCCAAAGTTCCATGAATAGTGGCATCTAAAATAAATACAGAGGAACCAAATTAAATTATAAGTACGAAAAATTCCAACCTGCCACCCCTTCAGAAGTGGACCACGGCTAGTTCTTGCTGATTTAAAATTGGAAAAGTCTACGCTGCATCTTCCAACTAAGTAACTCCAACCATCCTTGCCTGGAAAACTGATATCAATACATTCCACCTGCCTAGCTGCTAGTTGTTCTTTGCTTAAACCATGTACCTGGTTTGACAGGTTAACAGTTAGAATAGAATAGAATGATGAGCAACTAAATACATGCAATTGGTAACATCTTGATAAAGCTATGGAGAGGTCAGAGAAACCAACAAGAAAAGAAAGGTAGGATAGAGAATGATGAACATGATGCAGGACAAAGGGTGGGGGGGAGGAGGATAGAAAAAAGAAGAAGAAGAAGAAAGGGGAAAAAACCTAAGCTAAGGGTTCTTGGAATCACCATCAAGCTTAGAGAAATATCTCTAATCACAAAGTTTTTATTCAAATTGCACTATTTCAAAGTTTCAAACCATTTCTGGAGCCCCTTTTTAATAGGATTCAAGGATTACATCAAAGCACAATTACATCCCATACAATTTTCAACAACATTAAAGCCAAATTAAAAATTCAAAAATGAAATTTGGAACAAAATATGAAATAATGTTGAATGTGCTCCTGCATCTGAACATCTTAAACACATTCAATTGTAACATATAAAGAAAGCTACAGGATGTATCGTTTTTGTCAAAGGAAACAGAGAGATTCAAAGAAACATTACATTTTCTAAGCACCCATTGTCAGCCCTGTGAACACTTTCAATGGTTAACTGAAACTTGGAAAAGTGTGGGCACTGCAAAAAACAAAACCAATGGATATTATCACTGGGAAAAAAAAAAAAAAAAACGAGCAACATTTATGGAATTTTAAAAATCGACTGGAAAGGGGAAAAAAATACCTTGAGTACTGGGTAATATGACATCCATTTGCAGATAAAACCAAAAAGACATTAATATAAGTATTTTAATAAATAAAAGATAAAAAAGACAAAAACATATTATACAAGACTGAAGTCAAGAGGGCATGGCAAACCTGATTTGCATTTTGGGTATGCATTCCAAGCTTCCTCTTGCACGACGAGAGCCTGTGCTGGTGCAATTTTCTTGAGCCAAGCAGGAGCTTTGCTGCAGAAATATTTCAAGATTAAGAGATCATAATAACTGTAACTTCATCAAGTTATGAGATCTGATACCTTAAAAAGATTTGTCTAGAAATTATTGACTTTAACAGAAATAGTAAAACTAAAAAAATACAAAGGCATCAAACTTATTATGCAAACATTTGTGACTCATCCAATATAGGAAAGGCCATAATAATATCCTGATGTCAATTAGCAATCAATCCAGCACTTTGTAAAGTGCCGAATGTGGCATTCAGAATTACAACATTCTTGCACAAAGCAAACCCATTAACCAAAAAAAAAAAATACTATTATTGACTTGGTGCATTTTTAGACCACTCAAAAATCTTCTTCCAATAGTGATCAAAGAACTTAAAAGCACATATTTGCACATATAGCATGCCAATTCTATGACAACAAATTGTTTCTACTGCACCATATTATTCTTATCATCTATTAAAACTTTCAATAATTGTGTGGCTCAGTGGCACTATCCAATTCTCCCAAGTGTTAAGGAAAAAGAAAACATTATTTAAAAATATTACCTTTGCAAACGATAAACTTTAGAAGTGTAGTGACCCTTTCCATACGCATCATTTTCAAAGGGTTTGTTCTCTAAGACTTCAATCCCTTCAGTACTTGTTGTGTTCTCTTGCTGCATCTTCAATACCATGTACGACTGTGCTATCTCATACTGCAATCCATACATACAGACATACATAAATGAAGTTCTAAGAAAACCATTAATTCTGTTAGAAATTAAATGGGGTTTTGTTTTACCTCTTCAAGAGATATGGGCATGACAATCCGACTTCAAGATAGTCCCACATTGGAAAGTTATAAATTAAGGAAACCACATAATAACTATAAGAAGAAAATACAGCACATCTTATCTTAATTATAGTTTTCAGTTAATACAAAACGCAACCTAAGTAGACAGAATTCACATGAAACGAAAAGTCAAACAATTTACAGGAACATATTTATAGTAAAGTTTCACAACACCGAGAATGATGGGTTTATTTTTAAATTTTCCAAATTTTATTTTCTTTCAGCCAAAGCCCAAAAAAGAAAAAGAAAAAGAAAAAGTAGGATACAACTCCTTGATGAGAACCATCTTCACTAGATTTTTGGTAATATGTAATTGGGTTTTTCCAACCAGAAAGACTTGACTGAAATTTTGAGGTGTAGCTTCAAAAGAAGACAGAAGAAGAAAGAGAGAAAGAGAGAGAGAGATGAAGAAGATGCTGATTAAAAGGAAGTGGAGAACGAAAAGAATATGCTAACATTACATATGCTTTGCACAACGCGTGGTTAACGTGGCTCTCCCATTAGAGAGGGGTTTGCGTAGGCGTGGTGCTACGTTTTGACTTATTGGTTTCTAGTGTCTACTTACCTAATCAATGAACTTGCACGGCCCATATTAAATCAATGAAATAACAACGACTCAACGAGATACCCCCATCTTCACGTTTTGTTGTTATAGGACAAAATTAAAAGACTATTGAAATACACGATTAACTGGATTAAGTCCCTAGTTTCAGAGTTTTGATACTCAACGTACCTGCTGCTATCTAATTGGGGGTTAAGTGTGATGGGAAAGTTATACACGTGCATAACATGTGGCTTGTGGGCCGACAGCACCGACTTGAGCCGACTTCAAGATACAATAAATTGACTAAACATAGACAAAATCACAATTCAAATTCATAACGCATTTCCTTTCTTTTTCTATATTTCATCATGTACCAAAATTTAAAGGTCAGGTTAACGGATACTCTTAAGATACAGTAATTATTAACAAATTATTTTAAGAAAGTTTTGACTTTATTTTTATGGGAGAAAAAAAAAGCTGTCTAAATATTAATTGTTTTTAAGTTTAACTTACTTTTATTACTATTTTAACTTGAATCTCCTTTTATTTTAATAAGAAATTATCACGTTATCTACTAATTAAATAAAAAGTCATACTACTATTTATCATTGTATATTTAAAACAAAATAACATGTAAAATTAAAAAAGTACGAGAGGTAATTTTTTTTTTCTCTTTTCCCATAAAAACTTTCCTAAAATAGTTCACTAACAAATGCCCTTAGGACATCTGTTAGCATTTCCCAAAAATCGAAATCATTAATAAGATATTTTTTGAGAATGAATGTTGTAAATTTTATTGAGAAAAAAAAGCGAGATTGACTTGAATAGCAGTTGTGAGATGTGGGGGAACATCTTCCATTCACACGAATAAACCTATGACATATATTTAGTAATGTTATGAGCTACAAAATTGTCTTGGCGACATATATGTAAAAATCTAAATCTTCTTGAAGGTCTTTGCAATCAACTTCATGTCTTGTATCAAGCGACCAAAGGGGGCTAAAGAGTCATCCTCATCTTTCAATGAGTTTATTATCACCTCCAAATCTCCCTCAAGGACAACTGAAACAACTCTAACTTCCTGATAAATTTTAAAAGCTCTCACAACTACCATAACTTCTACTTTTGCAATTGAATATGGAAAAGCAATTTTCTAGGACATGGAGGCTGTAAACACCCCTTGCTCATCTCCAATGACTACCCTAATGCCAACTTGACCCACTTCTTTGAACACTTTTCCAGGCACCGGGGGGGGGGGGGGGGGGGGGGGGGGGGGGGGGGTTGTCAATTGGTTCGAGTTATGGGTGCATAGTAGGGTTGTGAGGCATGACACTTTGAAATCTAAAAGTGTGTAAAATTAAGCCAACTGATCAATCGGGAAGGATTGTTGGCTAATTCTTATTTGATTTTTATGAGTCCAAATGGACCAAGAAAGCATGGCAAAAAACTTTAGATTTTTCTCATCATCAATGATTTGTTGCACTGCATTTGTAAAACTATGGAACTGCTTGTTCGTTTGGAAAGCCCACTGAGTATTAGCTTCCCAGACAACGTTTTAAGCATTGGCAAAGACCAATTAAATCGAGTAGATAAAATCTCTTGGAGTTTGTTTGTAATGGTCACTGGTAGGGTCTTCAATCACTGTTCCCCTCTCCAGGTTTGTCTTGGCAAGTAGAGGATTTTCACAAGCTATCCATAATAAAACTTTAAACTTACGAGGCATTGACATGCATAAGATCTTCTTCCAAAAGGTCCAAAAACCCTTATTTAGATTGGGACCCCCTGAATTGCATTTGTAAGAAAATGATATTAGGAGTTGACAGCATAAACGCCGTTTTGCACAAGAGTTTAAATTAGGTCAAGAGCTGGCGTAAAATTAGTGTTTTACACCAGCCAATAAATAATCACCACGTTACCCACTAAACAGTACAGCTCACTTAAACCCCAAATCAGAATCAAAACGAATTAAGCAAAAATTTCAGGTTTCCTCTCCTTCCTCCCTCTCCCATTCTCTGCTTCCACTTGCCCGAATCTCCACCACACCACACCACACCACACATCGAAGCATACCACCACACAGGTCACCGGATTCGTTGCTGGAGCTGTAAACATGCTGGAGCCATCATGAGCATGGTGTTGCGATCCAAATGCTTGTTTTTAATGATTTTCCCTTTTTCCCAATTTGGATTTCGAATTATTGATGAGTTTGTTTTTGGGTTTATGAGTTTTTTCTGGAGCCTCATGAATTATTTATGGGTTTTTTTTTTCTTTTTTTCTTGTATTTTGGTATCTTGATGGGTTTTGATTAGATTCCTAAGTGTTAGGGTTCAACTTGTATCTTGATGGGTTTTGATTAAATTCCTAAGTGCTAAGATCGGTTTTTGCTTATTTTTTGTTATTTTCGTTTGTGGTTTTTTTTCCTTGTATGAGTTACTTTTGTTTGCTTCTGAAATTGTAAAAATTAGTGATTTTTTCACCAAGCTCAATGATAAAACATCACTAATTTTTGGATGTGTTTATAAATTTTTGCCTAATTCTAATATAATAATGCTGTTGTCGTTGTTGTTTTAGTGTTAGGAATACTTATTTACTATTCCAATTCATTGTAATGAATAGGTGTTGATGGGGTCTAAATTAAGCTTAGTTCATCCATGATAGTCGTCCATGACAAGACCACGTCCAGAAGGTTTTGTAAGGAAGGAAACCCAACAGAAGGATCACAAACATAAATGGGATCCATCCATGGGTATCGTGATTGTCCAATTTCAAGATAGTCGTCCATGGCCCAAAGGTATGGACGACCAAATAACACTTAGCTAATTTTAAAGAAAAACTTTCTAAAGGATCAATATAATCAGACCACAATTTGCCATTCCAGAATGTGGGGAGGATTCCCCATAATTCGCTCCACTTTCTCCATTAACTCCACACATCTCCCACGATGGTAGTGGATCTGAGCAAGTAGACCCACTCCTAACTCTTTATAAAAGGATCAAGTCCAATTTTATCAAGGTAAGTTTTACTATTCATAAAATCACCATCCTTGTGTTTTAGAGAGAAAACTGACTTAACCGTCAGAGGATCCTTGGCCAGTTTACATTGGACGCCCTTGACAATCTCTCTTTTTCTCTTTAGGTCATCAAGCCATCACCATAGCCTGGAGTATTCAACCTACTGATTTTTGTTCATCATCAGTTGGCGCTGTCTATAGGAAGCTTGCAAAGTTTCCAAGTGTTAACCGCCTTGCTTTCCAAGACAAAATGGATGCATGGTTCGGACTAGGTCGATGACCATTAGTCCAAAATGCCAGGAGAGTGGAAACATCTCCAATCTCCCAAGGCGTGCACCTGCACCACCATTGACCATCCAATAACAGTTGCAATCCATGGCAGCTGTGATGGCAGACTTAACGCAACAAAATCATGAGTTAACTAGAGAAGTCAACAGACAACGTCGACAATGGCGTGACGAAGAACATAGGCAAAATTCAGAGAATGGAGGGGTAGAGAACGATGCTGAAGGAGGAGATTAGTCCAAAGGTACCATCACTTGGAGGGTGCCACCCTTAGAGAGAGAAATGGATCAAATGAAGAAAGCCATGGAGGAGATAAAGGACTCCATGAGGAGAGCAAACATAATCTCGTCCACAGAACTAACTCTCCCTTTACCGCGTCTATCACAAGTCATCCTCTACCCTCCAAGTTCAAAATGTCTACCCTGGACTCTTATGATGGGACATGAGATCCTTGTGATCATATTGCCACGTTCAAGATGACCATGCATCTCCAAGGTATTCTAGACGAAATCATGTGTAAAGCCTTTCCTACCAGGTTGAAAGGCCCAGCCAGGGTGTGGTTTGGTAAGCTACCACCCAACACCATAACTTCATTCCAAGAGTTGAGTAAGTTGGTCGTCAAAAATTTCATCGGAGGCCAAAGGTATAAACATTCCTTGTCCAGTTTACTTAACATAAAGCAAGGAGAAAATGAAAGTCTTCGGGCTTTCATTAGTCGTTTTAACAGAGAAGCCTTGTTGATAGCCGAGATGAATGACAAGATCCTCTTAGCAGCCTTCTACAATAAGGTAACTTCAGACTTGTTCATCCATAAGTTGTATGACCAAGAGCCATAGACGATGGTTGAGTTGATACACTTGGCCCAAAGTTTCATGAATGCTGAGGACATGATTATTGCCAAGAAAAATAAGAAGGCCGAATGAGTGGAAAATGGTTATATATATCATCTAGACAAGGCCTTCATCCAAAGAAAGCCAAGATAGGGGAAAAAAGGGATCGAGATGACAGAAAGGCAGGATCATCCTCATGATGATATTCTAATTACACTCCCCAAATACCCCACTTGACTAAGTACTGATGCAAATCAAAGACGACTAGTCCTTGAAATGGCTAGAGAAGATGAAAGGAGATCCTAGTAAACGGAACAAAAGCAAGTACTATTGTTTCCATTGAGATCACAGATATGACACAGACGAGTGCTACGACTTGAAGCAACAAATTAAATTCCTTATTAAGCAGGGAAAGTTGAAGAATTTCCTTAAACAAAACTATAAGAAACTAGGGGTTATTTATTCTATAGTCGTAAGGATAACAAAGTTTTTGTTAGTACAAATGCTAAATTCTTGGAAAATGACTATATGAATAATTTTACTCCTAGAAGTAGAGTTGTATTGACTAAAATGAATGAACCTGTACATGAACAACCAATAAATGAAACTAGGGATGATGTGGTTGTATTATATACACCACAAGATACTACTCATGAAATGTCTAGTACACAGGTACCTCGTCGTAGTGGGAGAATTGTTCGGCCTCCTATAAGATTAATAGGTTTGGGAGAAACTTATGAAGCTATCTCAGAAGAGGCTGAATCGGATCCTTACACTTATAAAGAGGAAATGAATGATATAGATGCACATCATTGGGTCAAAGCTATGAAATCTAAATTAGATTCCATGTATTCCAATTAAGTTTGGAATCTTGTAAAGGCACCTAACAACATTAAACTTGTTGGTTGCAAATGGGTTTACAAGAGGAAGAGAGGGATAGATGGAAAGGTTGAAACCTTTAAAGCAAGGCTAGTAGCGAAAGGGTACACACAGAAAGAAGGTATTGATTATGAAAAAACCTTTTCAACAGTAGCAATGCTTAAATCTATTAGAATTCTCTAATCTATTGCTACTCATTATGGTATGCAAGTTGAAAAGGTCCATTTATGGACTTAAGCAAGCATCTAGATCATGGAACATCATATTTGATTAAACAATCAAGTCATTTGGTTTTGAATAAAATCTTAATGAACTATGTGTGTATAAAAGACATCAAGATAAAGTAGTAATGTTTCTAGTGTTTTATGTTGTTGATATTCTACTCATTGGAAATGATGTAGGGGTAATGTCATCAGTAAAGATTTGGTTATCAAGCCAATTTGATATGAAGGACGTGGGTGAGGCTGGATCAAGTTTTGGTGAAATCGTAAGAATAAGATGTTAGGCTTATCACAAGCTAGGTATATAAATAAGGTTCTAGAATGGTTTAGCATGCAAAACTCCAAGAAATGATTACTTCCTTTTAAACATGGAGTTCCTTTGTCTGATGACCAAAGGCCTAAGACTCAAAAGGAAGCAGATATGATGAGACAAGTTCCTTATGCTTCTACAGTTGGAAGTCTCCTGTATACCATGCTTTGTACTAGACCAGATATTTATTATTCAGTTGGCATGGTCAGCCGATATCAATCAAATCCAGGACCAAAACATTGGCAAGCTGTAAAGCATATTCTCAAGTATCTACGGAGAATAAGAGATTATATGCTCATTTACCGGTGTGAGGATTTGATTTCCATTGGCTATATAGATTCAGACTTTCAATCGGATTTAGATTTCAGAAAGTCCACATCAGAATGTGTTTTCACCTTGAGAGGTGGAGCCATAACTTGGAGGAGTGTTAAGCAATCTTGTATTGCAGACTCCACCATGGAAGTTAAGTACGTTGCTGCTTGAGAAGCAGTAAAGGAAGCTGTATGGCTCAAGAAATTCCTTTTTGACCTTGGTGTAGTGAGAATGGAACAAGTTTCCATCACATTGTTTTGCGACAATAGTGGTGCAGTTGCATAATCAAAAGATCTAAGGAATCGCAAGAAAGGAAAGCACATTAAGAGAAAATACCACATCATTAGCGATATTATTGCTCGTGGAGATGTGGTGGCAGCAAAGATTGAAAGTGCAAATAACCTAGCAGATCCCTTTACCAAAGCCTTGCTTCAAAGGACTTTCAAGTTGCATTTGGAGGAAATGAGAGTTAGATAAGTGCACAATGGTCTTTAGGGCAAGTGGGAGATTGTTAGGATTGGTGCCCTTAAATCCTATTGTATGATGCATTGTATGATATTATGTATAACATGATATATGACTTAATATTGTAATTAATTAAGTTGTTTTATTATTATCTGAAATAATGGTAACATGAATATTTGGACATTATCATATAGTCCACAAGATGCATAGTATGTGATTTATGTGATTTAGTCACAGAAAATATAAGTCACAAGTTCTTTATAAACTCAGAATTTTAGTTCTTAGTCGGTGATGAAATTGGAAATTTCATCTGCAAACACTATAACATATCAACTAAAATGATTTGTCTTGATCATGAAAGTGGAGACTTCTAGTAGATATGTTGATATATTTTAAGAGTTTAGACATATTAAATTGGACCACTATGAGATTTATTATTCTCCTAACAACTGTCATATGAATAATAAATCTCATGACTTATATTTACATGAATTCTTAATCTTGGGAGAATAATGGACCTGATCATGAAGTGTAGGCTGCTTTGATATATCAAGAGTGAGATCTAAAGTATCAGTCAAAACCTTAGTATGTTGGGCAGCCACATTTAGTGTTGATGGAACATATATTCTCAAGATGGAATTCATAGTCTCTTAACGGAGATATAAAATATTCCCTTGAGATAAGTTTAATGAGTTCAGTTATTCAGAGAGTTAGACCTAACCGGTTTAGTAAGAAATTACTAAAGTATATATTTATGAAATTGGATTTCATAAATATATAATAAATAGCTTAAAAAGGTTAAACCGGGTACTTAAGGATTAAGATGTAATAATTCACAAAGTGGCAGTCTTCATTCATGACTTTGTGTTACTACGAATATTTTATGAAAGGGTTGTATGTGCAATAAAGTCTTGGGATATAATTTATTAATAAGGCCTAGAATGCAATTATATTTATATAGTGGTATTAAATATAATTAATGGTAACTTTGAACTTGTCAAGAGTTGGCAGAAATGTCCAAGGCCCATTGGAGCTAGTGTCTTATTTGTTTCTTTTTTGTTCCACTCCAAGCCACATATTAAGCCCAATTGGAAAAGCACAAAAAGCTAGCCTAATTTAGATAATCAGTTATATGTAAAGAAACATATATAATTGAATATGTATGAAATGGTTTGTATGTTAGTGTTGGACACTCTTCAATTCTCTCTAGAACATACACATAACTGATTGAAAGACCACATTTCTTGGGTAACAAGTGGAATTTGAGTGGAGATTGAAAGTGTTCTCAAGAATTTCTGATCTTCGGTTTTGAATTTCACCTTATCAAGGTGCACTCTCTTGTTCTCATATTCTAAAACTTACATGACACATGTTATCAATTGTGTATGAAGTAGATCCATTTAATTTTTTTCGCTGCGTACACTCATATTTCCAACAGTTATTACTTTGACAATTGCAAATTATACAACTAGAAGAATGCTAACAGGTAATGGGAGTTCAGCAGATATCCTTTACTATCTAGTCTTCCAGTAAATAAGAATTAACAAAGAATTACTTCATCCAATGAATGTGCCCTGATCGGGTTTGGAGGAATGAAAGTTCTACTAGTAGGCACTATCTCCTTGCCAATTATAGTTGGCTCTTACCGCGGCAAATCAATAAGGAAGTAAACTTCCATGTTATGGATTGTTCATTTTCATATAATGACATCATAGGACGACCAACTTTGAATAGTTGGAAGGCTGCAATGTCCACCTATCACTTGTCCGTTAAATCCCAACAAAATATGGCATTGGAGAAGTACAAGGAGACTAGTTAGCTGCTAGTGAGTGTTACTTAGCAATGTTAGTGATGGACGAGTAAATGCAGGCAATGAATATCGAAGAAAGAAGAACAGTGGTTGAACCGATTGAAGTATTGGAGGAAGTTCCACCAGACGAGTTCAACTCGGAGAAGTTTACTAGAATTGGGACAAGTATAGAAAAGAAGACGAAGCAAGAGTTCATCCAATTCCTTAAGAAAGCACGAATGTTTTTTGCTTGGAGCCACGAAGATATACCTGGGATTGATCCAAGTGTAATTACTTATCATTTAAATGTGTCCTCGTCTTATAAGCCCATCCGTCAGAAAAGGAGAGTGTTTGCCCCAGAACAAGACAATGCCATCAAAGAAGAAGTCTAAAAGCTGGTAATAGTAGAGTTCATTTGCGAAGTTTACTACCCTGATTGGCTAGCTAATTTAGTGATGGTTAAAAAAGCTAATGGTAAATGGAGGATCTGTGTGGACTTTACAAATTTGAACAAAGCGTGCCCCAAAGATAGTTATCCCCTTCCACGCATTGACCAATTAGTAGACTCAACAACTAGACACTAACTGTTGAGTTTCATGGACATATTCTTGGGGTACAACCAGATCAAGATGGACGAGGCAGACCAGGAGAAAACATCCTTCATCACAAGCCAATGTTTGTTTTGTTACAAAGTAATGCCTTTTGATTTGAAAAACGTAGGAGCTACTTATCAAAGGCTAGTCAACCATATGTTTCATTCACAAATTGGGCGAAATGTTAAAGTCTACGTGTACAACATGCTGGTTAAAAGCACGAGAGAAACACAGCACTTGGATGACCTTCAGGAGACATTTGACACGCTTAGACGATACAACATGAAGCTGAATCTAAGCAAATGTGCCTTCGGACTTTCATCAGGGAGGTTCCTTAGTTTTATGGTTTCACAGAGGAGAATTGAAGCAAATCCTAACAAAATCCAAGTGATACTAAGCATGGAGCCCCCAAAGAATATCAAAGTCCAAAGCCTCACTGGACAAGTAGCAGCCCTCAACAGGTTCGTTTCAAAGCTATTGACAAGTGTTACCATTTTCAAAGTGTTAAGAAAAGCATTTGAATGGACGGACAAGTGTCAATGGGCATTTGAAGACCTTAAATCTTATGTCACTTCAACTTCGTTGCTGAGCCCGTCCAAGCTAGGAGAAGAATTATATCTATACCTAGTAGTGTCCCCTCATACAGTAAGCTCAACCTTAATCGGGGAAGAAGGAAAGGTGCAGAGGTCTGTCTATTATACTAGCAAGGCCTTAAGAGGAGCTGAAGGATGGTATCCGCCAATGGAAAAGTTGGCCTTCTCTTTGGTAATAGCAGCAAGAAAGCTCAGGCCTTATTTTTAGGCTCATGTCATCAATGTCTTGACAGACCACCCACTAAAGAAGGCTATGAATAAGCTAGAAGCCGCTGGATGAATTCACTCTTACCCATGATCAGTAGAGTAAAAACCATAGGGCAAAAGAATAGGTCGTCCGTGTGGATGGTTCCTCCACATAGTATGCAGGAGGAATTGGAATAGTATTGCAATCACCAAAGAGGGATCATTTGGAGTATACCATCCGTCTACAGTTCTAGATGACCAATAATGAAGTTGAATATGAAACCCTCCTTTAGGGCTTGGAGTTAACTAAGTCACTTGGAGCAGATTCAGTTCTCGTCCAAGGATACTCGCAGCTGGTAATTGGTCAAGTGAATGGAATGTGTGAAGCCAAAGAAGAACGAATGAAGAAGTATTTGGGCAAAGTAAAGCAATACATCAAGGGCTTCACAACAGCTTAGTTTTAGCAAATTCCAAGGGAGGAAAACATTGAAGCTAATGTCTTAGCCAAGGCAGCATCTATGGACAAGTTGGTTGGTGATCAAATTAAAGTCCAGTACATCCCAAGTATAGACGTTCCAGAAGTACATCAGATAGATGGAGTAGTTAATTGGACTACTCCCATCATGTCTTATCTTAAGAACGGACTCCTCCTCGAAGATAAAGAAGAAGCAAGGAAGCTAAGAGTAAGAGCAACAAAATTTGTCCTCATAGATGAGGTACTTTATAAAAGGGGTTTCTCTCAGCCCTACCTGAGGTGTTTGACTTCGGACGAGTCCCACTACATCTTGAGGGACGTTCACAAAAGAGCCTGTGGAAATCATTCAAAGGCCAAATCCCTCGTCCACAAGATAGTCCATGTAGACATACGCCACGACATGTGACAAGTGTCAATGCTATAGCAATACACCTAGACGACCATCAGAATATCTCATTCCAATGGTGGCCCCTTGTCCATTTGCCCAATGGGGGCTTGACATCCACAGTCCTTTTCCTATAGGGATGAGGCAAATAAAATTTTTGGTGGTAAGGATTGATTATTTTACTAAATGGGTAAAAGCAAAGCCATTGGCAAAGATCACCGAGTCGAACATCAAAAGCTTAATTTGGAAGAACATTATCTGCTATTTTGGAATTCCTAGAGTGCTCGTCTTAGACAACGAGCACTTGTAGACACCAGATTTTGTATCCTTTACGACTCGAGGCCCCATTCCCCAATGATGCTTGAACTCTAAGGCTTAAGATTATTTTAGAGCTCAATTAAATATTAAATTGACTTGAGGAGTGTCAAAATGGAAAATCTAAATTGAATAGACTTCAACAAACTTAATCATAATCAAAGCAGCACCAAACCCAGCTGCAATCCTGACCAACTGCAACATTACCTTACTGCCCCTACTGCAACAGCACTGCACCCAACTGCAATCCTGACTAACTTCAACATTACCATGTTGCCTTCACTCCAGCAGCACCACACCGAGTTGCAATCCTGATCAACCTTAACATTACCTTGCTGCCTTCAATCCAGCAGCACCAAATCTAGTTGCAACATTACCTTGCTGCCTTCAATCCAGCAGTATCATTCCTAGCCGTCAACAATCTCTGACGACCTCATCTAAAAGGGTCTTCAAGCAAACCCATTACTTGTGCATGCCCTTATAGTACAAGCCCATGCACTCGGGAGGCTAAATGTTGAGTACTCTTTTTTTGGCCCACATGGCATTACTTCATTGGCAACCTATGTCATATCAACATATTATTGATTTTTTGGGTAAATCTCTTTAAAGCCCAAAATAAGCTCATATCTCATTCAATTACATGGATTGAGCTCACATGGCCTGCGAGATTTTTACTTCAAGAGGTAGATTCATGGTCCACATTTTTTCATCAATTGGGATCATAACCCATGACATCATCAACATCAACGTATAGATCAGGCTTAAGTAATGAATTAAAGCTCATGGCCCATATTACCTCTCTTACACTCATTGCAAGCGGCTCCTTCAACAAGAGCTCATATTTACACAAAATGATAACAAAACCCAAGGTACGTCATCTCATCTTCGGCTTATAATCCAAGCACATAAGTCTCTTCAGGAAAACTTTGGGAATCGTGATTTAGAGGGCTAAGAGGTATGTTCAATAAAGCTCCAGTAGTTTAAAGTTGATAAAAGAAACATGTTGCTTGGCGTGTCTTCTTTAATTCCCTGAACTCTAACGAGTCCGTGTGCAGCAGGTAAAATATGGTAAGCATCTTTTATCATATAGCACTTTAGATGATAAAATTCTCCATTGCTCTTTTTCTAAAACTCAATATTCATCATGTGACAAATACTCAATATCCCCAGCCATCTGAATGCTGAGAAAATAACTATTCATTCAATCCCCAACTGTTGCTATACAAATTTAGAAACTTCATTATATTATTTTACATAAGCTATATTACTACTTTCAAATAAAATCCAACTCAAACACATGGCCTAATCTGATTGGTTATCTTTAATCTCCAACTATATACAAAATATTCATGATATCTCTAATATCTAGTTGTTATCTGCCACAATCAGACTATATATTTCTCTGTCAGCTGCCAGAGCAGAGCATTAAATACTCTTCTTGCTCACCAAGATTATGTCACAACACAATAAGACCTTGACTAAATTTCTAGAGCTTCTTTAACTTTCAATCAATCTTTCTATTACTTGTTAAAAATGTGTTGTAATGGAACCTTGGACCAAAACACAAACACCTAAAAAAGGAAACATTTCCAGCAGAACCCCAGCAGTGTATTCAGCACTTAACACCTGGTTAGAAATGATATCATATAATGTTGAAATCCCAGCAACCAGCTGCTATACCCAAAATAGAAAGAGATCTTACCATTTTCAGCCAAATCTATAAAATAAATGCTGAATGACCTCTCCAGCAGTCTGAAATCACCCATCTGTCATCATTTTCCTCTACCCCAAGCAACAGCTGTCTTATGACAGCTGTGCTATCACATTTTTTCCTAACAGTTGGGACACCCTTTTCAGAACAACTGTGACAACTGACTTAGCAACCTAAGCATTACTGATTTTTCCTCATTTGGCTAAAAACCAAAACCAACTAAGTAACTATCATTTTCTTGCCAAAATACCTTCATTTTTTGTTGCTTTTTCCCTAGTAGCTCTTACCCAAAACAGCAAGAACACCTTAAAGCTAAACATACTATTTTTGGCCAAATCTTATGATAAATTTTCTAAAAATTTATTGCTCGTTGGGACAGATTTTGGCTGATTTTCTTTGCTAAAATATCCCCTTTAACTCAGCTCTAAAAGAAACCTCTCATTAACACCTCAAGGGGGACACCAAGGGAGAAAAACAACTCTCTCATGAACTTACTTATTCCCTCTCCCTCTAATGATCTTCTTAAACTCTCAATGAAGTTCTGAGCTTCTGAATTTTTAGTTTCTAAACGAGGGACTAAACTCTTCAACACTTAGCTCACAAATGCCTTTCATAAGTCTTCATACATCCTCCAGTAGAATATCCTAACAGTAAATTCCAGCAACATTGCAAAACACACTACAACACCATTACTCTCTTATACTCATTCTCTCACTCTCCATATCCAGAAAATATGTTTATCTTACTGCCCTATCTCTGAATACCTAAACATATCTCTATACTCTTCTCTTACAAAATCGCTCCTCTTGGAAAGCAATCTCTACAACTTCTCCAGCGATTATAATCTCATATTTTAATATATTTAACCTCCATATCTCTCATACTTCCATATATCATACATATTACAAATATTACATCCCACAAAATATCTATATCTTTTACCATCTCCACATTTCTCAAGAGATATCAAATGATGACTTGCTTAATTTGGCATAATTTATCACTTCTCAACTTTAAACTTTAGTCTAATTTTATTTATTTTTGTTGATTTTAGACTTCATTATTGTTATTTAAATTTTATTGTAGATTTGAAAGAAATGAAGATTTAACCAAATAAAAGAGACGTGAAGCAGCTAGAAGGTTTTTGGGCGGACAAGAGCAAGGTTTTGGGCTGAAGAGAGGAATGTGTTAGGCTGAAAAAGGGCAACACAGTTTCTCCTGAAGAAAAGAAAAGAGAGTGGGCTTTTGAGCAACACGTTGGGCGCTTTAGGGTGCAACACATTTTTTTCCTGAACTGAAAAAAGAGGCACTGAAAGAGAACTGAAACAGAAAAGAAAAGAGGAGCTGAAACTGAGCAGAGAGAACACGTTCTTTGCTGGATAGAGAGGCTGAAACTGAAAAGGGAGGCTGAACTGAAGCAGAAGACAATGAACCAAGAGAAAAACGCTGAAACAGAGGGGCTGAAACAAAGGGCTGAAGCTAACGCAAAAAGAAAGGAGAGGCTGAAGCAGAAAAAAGGCTAAAGCTGACGCAGAAAGAAAGGGGAGGATGAAGCAGATTTTTGTGTTCATTTTTTCCTTCAAATCCTCTCAGAAACATTATGGTGAATTCGCTTTTGTTGAGTTTAATTTTCAGCATGAACTAAATTTTCTTTATTCTAGGAAAATGATGTAATCTAGTTCCGAACTATGCTTGCTTTTCTATGTTAATTTGAATTAATTCTTTTCATGTTTGTTTGATTTATTCTGAGTTTATTGCTTCTAATTAACCGGCCATTAATTAGATGATTTTGATCTTGTGATTTGCTGTCGAAAGAGGGAATTATAGGATAGATCTTGAATATTTCGGCATAGGTAAATATAGAGATCAAAAGACTTGTATGAACTTGTGTAGTATTAAAAGCATTGGTCTTAATGCTTTCTTGCTTTATTAAATTGCATACTCGTATGTAAATTGATGAACAAGAATGTGTCCAATTGACTGTCGAAAGAGACTTTTGGATATTTTTTGGAGATTGCTAACAAACAAAGAGAATTAAATTCAATTAGCTAGATAAGTAAAGCATAGTGAGGGATTAGGTGAAATCAATTTCCTAAAAGTATTCTTCCCATTAATTTGATCTTCGAACAACATATTGTTTTTTTCCCTCTGCATATTTTCTTTAAATTGATTTTATTTTAAATTCCAATTACAAAAATCTTAGTGACTTCTCTAGATAAAATTGAGATTAGCATAATTTTGGTATTTGTCAAAAGTAAGTTACCAATTCCTGAGCACGATACTTTTCTCATAACTTTACTATAAGACTATGATACTGTGCACTTGCAGTTTTGCACCGATCATCAAATACTCGTACTAAAAGCCCTTCTTATGGAAGGCATAAACTTCCAATACTAAAGCCCTTCTCCTAGAAGGCACCAAGATCTCATATTAAAGCCTTTCCCATGGAAGGCACAAATCTATCTTACATAAAACCTTCTCTTAGAAGGCACAAATACTCCATACAAAAGCCCTTCTCATGGAAGGCAACACTATTTATAACTTCACAACAACTAAAAGAGTATGGTCAAGGGGAAAACTCATTTAAGTGGGCAAGCTTAACCAACCCCTACACATAGCTGGACATACTCTCTCTCTCTCCAGTTGCACCAATTTTTCCCCCTCAATCTTGAAGTTATCATGGCAAACTGCTTCTCTACCATGGTCACTCTGCTGGGATATTATTAGCTCACAGAAGCTGTAGAGCTAGGGCTGCAAACCATCAGAGATAAGTGACTCTGCTTCTATATCTTTAAATTTACATCATTGAATATATGATTACTTCACATTTAAATACATATTACTTTATTCCAACTACTATTACAACTATTAACCAAGGCTTAAACTCATTTAAATGCATGATAAGAGGGGCAAGCTTAATTAGCCTCTACTGCTGGCATTCTGTTGAAATCCTATCAGCTTACTGATGCTACACGGTTGGAGCTATAAATCATACAAAAATAAGTGACTTTACTTTCATATCTTTAAATTTATATCATTGAGTACATGATTACTTTACCTCTAAATAAATACTACTTTATTTCAACTGTTATTACAATTACTAATTAAAGCTATCATATCAAATGCATATTATATATTTATTCGACCATTATCGTGATTCTTAGACTTTGACTTTAATGGTTTTGTAGGCTTAAAAGTATGCCAGTAGCCATTGGACTACATGGCCCAATGTTAAGTTCTAGATGCAACTCTCCAAATAGAACCCGGGCCTAGTAAGGTCATCCCTCCAACGGACCACATGTGGCTGGGTAACCAAAAAATGCCCCCGAACACACATTTGGCCAAATAGAGCCAATTTCCTTAGTTTGTGTGTTTCAACCTGACATAGTAACCAATAAGATGGCTGCTATGTCAACACCTCAAAACTTACTCCCCTTTGATGTTGAATTCGAGCTTTATAGGCTTGGGAAATGGATTTGGTTGAAATGTTAATTCAACAGACCTAATACCCTCAACAATGCCTAAATAGGGTCATTGAGCCCTCAATTTGTCCCTACAAATGAAAAAGGCCTATTGTATCATATGGGGAAAAAATGACGTGCTAAACATTGATTATAAAAATTCATATTATTCACATATAAGTAATATATACGTTTCCCCCCTTTATATATATATATATATATTGTATGTTGAGTGTCAACTTATAATTTACAAATACACATGAATAATATAATGGTTAGGTTAGTTCAATTATTTTGGTTAATAGCCAGTAACCTATGCAATACACTAGAAAGTCTAAAAAACATGATATTCTCTTTGTTTTTTTCCCCCCTACACATGCAATTTGATAATTATGCTAGTTATTAAAATGCAATCATTATGAATGTATTTGTATATGGAATTATAATTTTTTAATTCCATTATGTTATAGCCAAGATGACTAGAAAATACCGTTCATGTCTGCAAACCAAAACGAAAACCCCCCTACTCCAACTTAGATAAAATTCATTCTAACCTATTTTGGTGAATTTCGATTGAAATTGGAGTTTTGGCCGGTATGAAGTTAGCATTTTTTTCCCCTCACTTTAAACATAACTTGAGATTAATTCTATCAACAAATGATTTTAGAGAAAAAAAAAAAAAAAGAGGAGAAAAAAAAAAGAATATAACATAAATTTAGAGCCATAGTGTCATGAATCATTAGATAATGACATAACTAATGAGATTTATTATTATTATTATTATTATTATTATTAATATTATGAAGATAACTGATGAGATGTAAATAATAAAAAAATAAATAGGATTAGAGAAGTTAATGCTTGTGGCAGGTGGTCCGGAGTGGAGTTTAGGTGAAAAGGAAGCTTCCTAGAAGTTTCATATTTTATAAATATCCCAAAAATGTTAGTTTATTTGCAAATAAAACTCAAATTTGATTTTTTAAAATAATTAATCTAATCACTTTTGTGGACCCCAAACCTACTGTGGATGTGAAACTGAATGAAGGATTTAGGCCCCCAATTTATTTATTTGTGGGCTTTCTAGCAATCCTATAGGTTGGGCTCCAAGCAACAATTAACTAGTCCTAGATGTATCTTTTTGATAACCTCTCAGCCTATAAACCTCACCTTCTCACAGTTATTCATCCTCTCTTGTTGCCCACAATCCTTTCTTTTTGTGTTTTTCCATCTCCTCCCTCTATTTTTCCTCTTCTTTTCTCAAATAACTCTCAGGGCCAAAAATCCCTTTATTCTCTCTCTTCCTTCCCCTTTTATAGTATTTCTTTAGTGGGGTACTAATTATTATTGCTTCACCAATTCACATGCATTCCCACTTCCGTTAGAATCCCAAGGAATCATCATTTCTTCTGAGGATTCTCTTGAAACTTGTTCCAGATGCCAAATAGTGTTTGGTAGTGGGTTCCCTAAAGGCACTAACAACTTTTGGCTACCAACCTTAGCTTGGTCAATTCTTTGTCAATCCCCCATTATCTCATCGATTGGCATTAGGACGAGCACTATAGGATTTCCCCCAAACAATAATTTCTTTGGTCCAATACACATATTTTTGGGTTGAGCTCATTCCTACTGAGATTGAGGTCCATTTCCCTCTTATGGGTTGGCCTTGGCTACTCAGGCTGATCTTGGGCGTCAGCTAAATGGATTGGTATTGATTTTCTGGGCCCTAACCCCCCACAACTTTATTATGACTTTCTTTTAAAACACTATATTATATTCATTAATTTATAAAATTTGACCTAATAATAGCAATGAATAATAATATTTTTACTAAATTACAAATTACACCTCTAAAATTTAAGAGTATTTGGATTTTACATCCTAAAATTTCAAAATTTGAATTTCACTCCCTAAAATTATATTTTATTTGCATCAACAACACTCCATCTATATTTTTCGTTAAGTACCACATAAGCTTGCCACTCACTTTAATTTGTCCCATAAAATTATGCCACATCATTTTTGTTTCCTAATTTTTTAAAAATAATTTAAATACAAATGATGTAGCATCATTTTATTGAATGAATTAAACACGTGGAGCAAGCTTATGTGGCATTTAACAGAAATTGTGGATGGTAGGGTTGTTGATGTAAATGAAATATAATTTTAGGAAGTAAAATTTAAATTTTGAAATTTTAAGGTGCAAAATTCAAACGCTCTTAAACTTTACGGATGTAATTTACAATTTACCCTAACATTTTTTTTACTAATAGCAATGGGTAATCTTTAAAAAGTATGTCAAAAAAGGTCTGTACTGAAATATTTTGTTATTTTAGACAAACTTGAATGAACACGAAAGCAGGATTTAGAACACTGTATGGAATTATTTATTTATTTTACTATTTAAAAAACGTTTTGTTATTTAAATGTTATTGGTATTCTATATTTCCTATTTTTAACTCAAAAAAACAAATTAAAACGAAATAATTATAATGATGATATGACAAATTGTGAAATTAATGTTCATTATAACGATGAATAACAAATAAAAACAATTATAATTGCATTCTAATATATTAAAAAACAATAATTTTATGAAATTAAATGGTTTAATTACCTTAAAAAAAAAAAGAGAGTGTAAAATAAAGTAAACAGACTTGAAATAGGCTAAAAGGCCCACTTATTATTGATTAAAAAATCAGAGAAGATGGGTCTGGATTATGCATAAGACGAGATCCGACCCATCATGATAATAAGAAAAGACAAGATACCAAAACCCTAGTAATCGTTGTCGTGTACGGCCTCCTATTTTCTCACTCACTCTCAATTCTCAAACTAAGTACTAAATACACAGTCATCTCTCCACTTTCGCAAAAAGCAAGAACGACCTTATTTGAAATGTCCTTCAACTCCAACTATACAGCTTCAACAAGAGCCTGATTTCGATTCCTCAGAAATTCTAGCTTCACTTTTCTCTATATAACGCTACTTTCCTGCTCTGAGAGTAGAGCGAGAGCCACTCACTTATTACAACGAAAGTAAAGTGACCATGGCCTATTGCGTCGACTGCCAAAGCCTCTCTTCAAACTCCCTTCTCTCACAATCGGCTTCGTTTTTCTCTCTTTCCAAACCCCACTCGTCGAAACCAAACAATTCCAGGTTGTTCTTTCGCTTCAACAAGCTCTGCGGTGCGACAAGCTCTGCCTCTTTAAGCCTCTGGCGTAGCAACTATCGCCTCCGGCTCAACTCGGTTCGGAACCAACATGCAGTGTCCGGAATCGATGTTTCGGAGAAAGTATCGCCGAAAGGAGCACCGAAATTGGGGAAAAGGACTGACTTGAAGAAGATTCTGATCATCGGAGCCGGACCCATCGTGATTGGTCAAGCGTGTGAGTTCGATTACTCGGGGACTCAAGCATGCAAAGCTCTCAAGGAAGAAGGGTACGAAGTCGTTTTGATAAACTCGAACCCGGCGACGATCATGACCGACCCGGATATGGCCGATAGGACTTACATTACTCCGATGACTCCCGAGTTCGTCGAACAGATCATCGAAAAGGAGCGCCCCGACGCTCTATTGCCCACCATGGGCGGCCAGACTGCGCTCAATCTCGCGGTGGCGCTCGCCGAGAGCGGCGCGCTTGATAAATACGGCGTCGAATTGATCGGAGCGAAGCTCGAGGCGATAAAGAAAGCCGAGGATAGAGATCTCTTCAAGCAGGCAATGAAGAACATCGGTATCAAAACGCCGCCGTCTGGAATTGGAACGACGCTTGAAGAGTGTATCGAGATTGCCGGCGAAATCGGCGAGTTCCCGTTGATTATTCGGCCGGCGTTTACTCTGGGCGGCACCGGAGGCGGCATTGCTTATAACAAAGAGGAATTCGAGGCCATATGCAAGGCGGGGCTGGCGGCGAGTGTGACTACGCAGGTTCTGGTGGAGAAGTCTCTGTTGGGGTGGAAGGAATATGAGCTTGAGGTAATGAGGGATTTGGCTGACAACGTAGTTATCATTTGCTCCATTGAGAATATTGATCCTATGGGGGTTCATACCGGGGATTCGATCACGGTGGCCCCAGCTCAGACACTGACTGATAAGGAGTACCAGAGACTTCGAGATTATTCGATTGCTATAATAAGGGAAATTGGAGTTGAGACTGGAGGTTCCAATGTGCAGTTTGCTGTTAATCCTGAGGATGGTGAGGTGATGGTGATTGAGATGAACCCAAGAGTGTCAAGGTCATCGGCTCTGGCATCAAAGGCCACCGGGTTTCCCATAGCCAAAATGGCCGCCAAGTTGTCGGTTGGTTATTCATTGGATCAGATTCCTAATGACATTACAAAGAAAACCCCGGCTAGTTTCGAGCCTTCAATAGATTATGTGGTGACAAAGGCAAGTGTTTCTGCACTTTATTCTTCTACATTTATAAATGTTTAGTGTTACTGCTATTATTATTATATTGTTATTGTTATCAAAAAACCAACAGTAGCTTGTTTTTAAAGTAGTAATACTATAAATTAAGTTATAAGGCTGATGGGTGACAGATGAACTAAGTTAATTGCATGATTGTTTGATGGTCCATCCAATTCCCACATCGGATAAGTGATTTGTTATTGCTCATAATTCGTTCTATTTTCCTTGCACCTTTCCATATTTGAGAAGTGCCCTGATATTCTTTGCGTAGTTTTGAAGTTTCTACTTCTGACAATGTGGCAGGCATTGATCTACTAAACTAGAAAGTTGGTCTTTAAAAGGTGGTTCCCTGGAATTGGTAGAGTAATAAAAGATAGGGTCATTATGCCTTGAAGCCATTTTGAACACCCTACATTAATTTGCATTGCATGCCTTTATCTGCATATGAGAGAGAGACAGAGAGTTTTGACCTTAACGTTTTATATATTCATGTACTTGGCATAGATACTTTGACCATGTTTGTATAGACCATAAAATATAATGCTCCTTTTTCCATCACATTTCTTTAGTCTAATGTACATTTTCAATGATGTTATGATCGACCCTATTTTCATATTTGAGATTGCATTATCTATTAGCTTATGCTAACTTCCACTAATATGTTTTAGTAGGATTCTACGTTGGTGGGAAGGAATATAATTTTTATTGCCAATATTGTTATAATCAACCAATTGTCTGTTAAGCCATGTGCATCTCTTTGTACTTGGCATATCATTCTATCATGCCATCTCACTCTCCTCATTTTACTTATTGCTTTTCTTTTTCATCAACATTGATCATGCCATGCAGATCCCCCGGTTTGCTTTTGAGAAGTTCCCTGGTTCTGAACCAATACTGACAACTCAAATGAAATCTGTTGGTGAGTCAATGGCAGTTGGCCGCACATTCCAGGAGTCCTTCCAGAAAGCAGTTCGATCACTGGAATGTGGCTACTCCGGATGGGGTTGTGCAAAGATTAAGGAACTTGACTGGGACTGGGACCAGTTGAAATATAGTCTTCGGGTACCTAATCCAGAGCGTATCCATGCCATATATGCTGCAATGAAGAAGGGCATGAAGGTAGATGATATTCATGAGCTTAGTTACATTGATAAATGGTTCCTCACACAGCTTAAAGAGCTGGTAGATGTGGAACAGTTCCTCCTGGCACATAACTTGCCTAATCTGACAAAGAACGACTTGTATGAAGTGAAGAAAAGAGGTTTCAGTGATAAGCAAATAGCCTTTGCAACTAAATCCACTGAGAAAGAAGTTCGGTTGAGGCGGCTCTCTTTAGGTGTGATTCCAGCATATAAGCGGGTAGATACTTGTGCAGCAGAGTTTGAGGCGAATACTCCTTATATGTACTCCTCCTATGATTTTGAGTGTGAATCAGCGCCCACCCAAAGAAAGAAGGTTTTAATTTTAGGTGGAGGACCAAATCGGATAGGTCAAGGGATTGAATTTGACTATTGCTGTTGCCATACATCTTTTGCCCTCCAGGTTTGTGCCTTTGACTATTCTATCCTCTCTCCTTCCCTCTTTGTAGTACATTTTCTCATTAAGAGAACCAGATTAGTCTACCATGCCTGGACAAGTTTATTGACATGAACAGCAACATGCTACATGCTGAATGGCATTGCTATTTAGTGATCAAACATACTAATTACCAGTCTTCTTGATGTGGGAAGCGTGAATTTTTTTTAAAAAAAAATTAGTTTTGTTTAATTTTAAAAGTCAATTGTATTATTATTATTTTTAAATTGTTCCATTGTATTTTGTTTTTGATCTTATTAGTTAATTAAGTAATTAATATTTTTTTTCTAGAATTAAGATATTTTTGTAATTCAATAACTTGGATTTTTCTAAGCCAATTAGAATTAAATCATAGTAGTCTCCAATGGAGACAACTTTCAGTTTGCTTGATTAATTAAATTTCTGTTGAAATTTTCTCATTGGTCTGATTCAAGCCAACTCTAGATTCTGATTCCTAGGTTTTGCTTTCTTGTTGCTGCCAACTCCAAGAAAATCTAGGTGCTGATTCTTAGGTTACTTTATTTTAATGTTCTTCAATTTTCGGTGTTGAATTAGTTTTGGGTAGTCCTGCGTCACTTCTATTATAAGCTATTGAGATAGGCATGTTGAACTTCTGATATAGAACCGGAAATAGATTAATTTAGTTAGATACTTTATGTATTTATAATTGGCGTAAATGGTTGGATTTCCACCTCAATCAATATCTGTGATTTGTCTGTTTTAACTCAGATTGGCTTTGGGTCATTCTACTGCATTGCCTGTCATAATGGTGATTTAATTCATATGATTATAGGAACCAGTCCAAAAAGGGGTCCACTTATTTTTTATTTACATGGCATAATAGAATATATGAACCAGTCCAATTTTTTTCTGTATAGTTGTCTCTTTTCAATAAATTTTTTATTACCTATAAAAAAAGGGAATACATGAACTGAAACCTGGTTGTAACTGTGTTGTTGCCCTAATATAGTTACTCTTCATTGCATGCCATAATTATTGGTCATTTAACTCTTGATTGTAGGAACCAGTCTAAAAGATGTCCTGTTCATAGCAAATTTAGATGAAATGACAAACATAGTCTCAGAAACATGTTTATACATGGTCGTATTACTTTAATATGATTACTCTCCAGTTTCATCTTTGAATTTTCTTCTTTTCTCTTTGCAGAAAGCAGGATATGAGACAATCATGATGAATTCAAATCCTGAAACAGTGTCCACTGATTATGACACAAGTGATCGTTTATACTTTGAACCCCTGACAATTGAAGATGTTTCGAATATTATCGATTTGGAACGACCTGTTGGCATCATTGTGCAGTTTGGAGGTCAAACACCACTGAAGTTGGCTCTCCCAATCCAGCAGTATTTAGATGAGAACAAGCCAGTGTGTGCCAGTGGGGTTGGGCATGTACGCATTTGGGGTACATCACCTGATTCCATAGATGCAGCTGAAGACAGAGAGAGGTTTAATGTAATCCTGAAAGAGTTAAATATTGAACAGCCAAAAGGAGGAATTGCCAAGAGTGAATCTGATGCCCTTGCCATTGCCAAGGAAGTTGGGTATCCAGTTGTTGTCCGGCCTTCCTATGTATTGGGTGGCCGTGCAATGGAGATTGTGTATAGTGATGACAGGCTTGCGACATACCTGGAAAATGCTGTTGAGGTGGATCCAGAACGTCCTGTATTGGTTGACAAGTATTTATCTGATGCCATTGAGATTGATGTTGATGCACTTGCTGACTTAAATGGAAATGTGGTGATTGGTGGGATCATGGAGCACATTGAACAGGCTGGGGTCCATTCTGGAGACTCAGCTTGTATGATTCCAACACAAACCATCCCATCTTCTTGCTTAGACACAATTAGGTCTTGGACTATAAAGTTGGCGAAAAGGCTAAAGGTATGTGGTCTCATGAACTGTCAGTATGCAATAACAATGTCTAGGGAGGTTTTCTTGCTTGAGGCAAATCCTCGTGCTTCCCGTACTGTCCCATTTGTGTCGAAGGCTATTGGGCATCCATTGGCTAAATATGCTTCCCTCATCATGTCTGGGAAGTCCCTTCATGAACTAGGTTTCACAGAAGAGGTAATCCCTAAGTATGTGTCAGTCAAGGAAGCTGTCCTTCCATTTGAGAAGTTCCAGGGCTGTGATGTGTTGCTGGGGCCTGAGATGCGCAGCACCGGAGAGGTGATGGGTATTGATCCTGTGTTTGCTGTAGCATTTGCCAAGGCTCAAATTGCAGCCGGGCAGAAGCTTCCACTTTCTGGCACTGTGTTCCTCAGCTTGAATGACTTGACAAAGCCTCATCTTGAAAAAATTGCAAGGGCCTTTCTGGCACTGGATTTTAGTATTGTTTCAACTTCAGGGACAGCTCATGTTCTTGAATTAGCAAAGATCCCAGTGGAGCGAGTGCTAAAGTTGCATGAGGGGCGGCCACATGCTGGTGATATGCTTGCTAATGGGCAGATCCAATTGATGGTGATTACAAGCTCTGGTGATGCGCTTGATCAGATTGATGGAATGAAGCTGAGGAGAATGGGCCTTTCTTACAAGGTTCCTGTAATAACAACTGTTCCTGGAGCTTTGGCAACTGCCGCGGCAATAAGGAGCTTGAAGTCCAGTACTTGTAAGATGATTGCTCTTCAGGACTTATCTGATGTTGAGGTCAAAACAGGGGGTATCAAAGATTTGCAGTCAGTTTCTTCCTCTCTATAGACTGACTAGGGATTTCTCTGGTAATCTACTTTATCCTCCTTTTATTTGATAGCTTTCTAATATGTGTCCATCATTGTTGCTTGGGACAGACTTTTTATGTAGTCGATTGTTTTCACCAAAATTTGGGCTCTCATCTTCCTAACCCCAACCCTCCCCCACCCCCCCCCCCTCCCCCCCCCCAAAATCTCTTATATGTGATGTAGCTGTAATTTTTGAGACTGTTATTCAGGACAATAATTTGATGTTGAGGCCTGAGAGGGGTACGTTGATGCAATTGTCATTTGTTAGCGCGTAATTGCAATATGTTAATTACTTATCTTTGAAAGATGTCTACTGTACTGCTTCTGGACACCCATAGAGCTAGAAATCTAGATTTCTAGGTTCTAAATCAGGAGCCTGCTTCAGCTTACCATCACTCAATCTTAATTTCTGCTGGTTTAGAAATCTTGGTAGATGCCAATGAGATATAGCTCAACTGACACTTTCTTCTCTCATAATAATGGGATGGGGGTGGCATCATGGGTTCAAGACCCATTGGGTCTATGTGTAACTTACCAATATAAAAAGGTAAATTATAATTGGGGTCTCTGTAACTTTCCAATATAAAAAGGGTAAATAGTTAGTCGCTTTATAAGGCCCTGTTGCTTGGACGACTCCACCGCAAGACTGTTACAAGGTCAACGTGGATGGAGCTCTCTTTAAAGACTTGGGCTACTGTGGAATTGGGGTGGTAATCTGCAATGACAAGGGTCAGCTTATGGGAGCTATGTTCAAGGCCCTGTTGCTTGGACTCCACCACAAGACCGTTGCAAGGTCAACATGGATGGAGCTGTCTTCAAAGACTTGGGCCACTGTGGAATTGGGGTAGTAATCCGCAATGACAAGGGTCAGCTTATGGGAGCTATGTCAAAAAGATTTCCATTCCCTCTTGGCGCTCTGGAGGTTGAAGCAAAGGCGGCAGAGTGTGGGGTTATATTTTCTTGGGAGCTGGGACTCAAAAAAATTATTTTAGAGGGGGACTCCAAGGTGGTAATGCATTCTGTGGCTGATTCTCATTCTGTTCCTTTGTCTATTGTGGTGGCTGGGACAAAAGCTTGGCTGTCTTTGTTTACTTCTTGGAAAGCAGTTTTCACTAGCAAATAATCTAAACTCTGCTGCTCATCTCTTAGTTAGATATGCTAATGTAATCTCTGATTGTACAATCTTAGTTAGATATGCTAATGTAATCTGTGATTGTACAATGGGTGGAAGATACACCACCTATTATTGCATCTCAGATTGAGATTGATGTACCATCTTTGGGCTCTTGCCCTGTTTAATGAAATCAGTATCTTTCTATCAAAAAAAAAAAAAAACTGTTGCATCATTTACACAAATGTTAATTTGGTCCATAACCTTTTAACTATGTCAATTTGATCTCTTTAACTTTTTTTAAAGTTGACCTCCTTTATCACATTATTAGTGCAGGGACGGGTTTTGGATCCTAGGCCCAAAAGGTAAATGGATTAAGGCCCAAAGAGTCCAATACAATAAATTTATAGAAATTGGGCTAAAAACTAGGCTTCAATGAATGAGACAATGCTCACAGTGGGTTTAAGATTGAAATAAAACAAAGGAAAACAGGTTCTGCGCAGAAAAATCCTTCCTCAGCAAAGTCTGAAGAAAGTAATATTGGAGTATATTCTTCTTAAACTTGATTACAATTTTAGTTCTTTGTATTATAGTGTTTCTCCAATTTTTCAGATGAACCTCCCCTGTCCCTGGAGGATCTCTTGCACTATATAGACTCCTTTTTCTCATCTTGGTCCTACATTTGTTGATCATGCAGACCATTATTCGAGTGCTTGTTCTATTAGACGCCTTTCTAAGTTTTTTGTGAGTTGTGGCAATCAAGACAACACTGTTCAAGGATCTTCTCCATATAAATGCGGCCAGAGTGTTTGGTGAGCTACATTAAATGTGGTGGCAGTTATCATCCCTTCAATTATGTCAGGGCTAACCCCCTCTTTGAAGCTCTTTCTTTACAGTGTGGCCCCCTCCTGCAATGTGCCATTGACGTGGTCATGGCTCGCCTCTTCGGCCTTACCATCTAAGTGTATGGACTCCTTGGAACTGTATTGGCCTCCTCGGCCATGGGTATGACACGTGACATGATTTCCTTTTTAAATTTACGTACTTACAGTTTGCCTCCCTTTATTTGCAAAGGATCAATGGACTCTATTCACGTAAATATATTATTCTCACGAACATTATAAATGTATTGCTGCAAAGTGAATTCGCCAAACTGAATTTAATCAGGCGATCCGAGTAATAGGGCTATATATAACGAGATGTTCTAAAGATTCTACTCGACTTGCAAAACCACAACAATACAAAGATCTGTAATTGTTTTTTTTTTTGGGAGGGAAACCAAAATCTTTAATTGGGTGGGGTAAAAGAATCACATCTCTATAATGTCCAACACCTAAAAAAATGGGCTTAGAATAATCAATGGATTGTGTTAACTCCTTATTTTGCCATCTGCAAGGAGAGAGAGAGAGAGAGAGTTAGGTTTTTTTAGAATTTTCCCCAAACTTGAACTATGAACAGAAAATATGGATTTTTTTTTTTTTTCAATTTGATGTGGTGATATAGTTGTAGTTGATGTGGCATAGAAAATCATTTTTTATTAGTTCGTTTGACACATTAGATTTTTCCATCTAAGGATAACCAGTAGACATGGCAAAACGGGTCAGAATTTTTTGACCCAACCCGATCCGACCCGAAAAATACCCAACCCGAACCTGATTTTTTTTGACCCGAAGCAAAAACAGGTTGACCAGTGACCCGACCCGTGTTTTTTGCGAGTCAACTCGACTCGACCCGCAACTCGACCCGCAACCAGAACTATTTTTTTAAAACTTTTTTTTTTTTTGGGTAAAAAAATAGTAAAACTAAGACAATATTAGTTTAATTGTTTATTGTGAACTTTAAGGAAACAATTGATACATTTACAAAACTATATACAAATTAATTGAAAGATAAATAGTTGAACATTCTGTAATGAGTAAATATTTTTAGATATCAAATAGCAAAGTACATACTAGGATAATCTAGTTATAGTAGAGTTAAAAACATAAATTTAAAATTGTAGACATGTGAGAAATATTCACAAGTGTGAAAATAGTGAAGCTAAAGTATCAAATTAGAATAAATTATGAATACTTAGACCTATTTTTTAATAATTTATGTCCAAAATAAACGGCTTTTCAAAATAAATTATGATATTTCCTAGAGTGTGTGTTGCTTAACAATAATATGATATTCATAAAAGAGACCATGTATAAATAAGTAAGCAATCAAATTTTAAAGTATATCTCAAATTTAAATAGAGTGTCAACCACAACTGATAATATATTATAAAATTAATTTTCAAGATTGTAAATTTCTTATATATTTTTATTCTTTATCAAATGAGTTACCCTATAAGTCATTTGTAATTTTGTTTTATATTTGGAATGTTGATATTGTGTAGAAATAAAACTTGTGTATTTGTTTTACTTATCTTTGTGTTATTTTGTTTTAGATAGTAATGTTAGGATTTGTATAATTTTAAAATTGTTGAATAAGTATTAATAAGTTTAACTGAGTTCATTCTTGATATAAGTGGTGAATTCAAAATAATGCATTTTATATCAAGTAATTTGTTGCATAACTTTCCAAATGATAGATACATGTTGTTTTCTTTATAAAAAAAAAAAAAAAAAATTTCATGTGAAAAATACGGGTCAACCCGACCCAATCCGACTCGACCCGCAACTCGATTGACATGAACCCGATTTTGACCAGCTTAAAATGACCCGTTTTTGACCTGTGACCCGTTTGACCCGCAACTCGATTGACCTGACCCGAACCCGACCCGACCCGACCCGCCCGTTTTGCCATGTCTAGGATAACGACAGTGTCCAAATTGACACGATACTAAAAAAGTTAGAGATCAAATTGACACAATTAAAAAGTTAAGGACCAAATTAACATATGGTGTAAAGGATGAGGATCAACTATGTAATTTACCCATTACAATTTATCCTCTTGAAGTTTGGCCCAATCACAATTTGTCCACAAACTTTCAATTTTAACATTTGATCCGTTAAAGTTTGGATTAAACCCCAAAAAAAAAAAAGTTTTTAGTATTCCGTCCAAATTAATAGATTTTGCATTTTTTAGGAAAAAAAATTATCTAACTTGGTTTATTTATTTATTTATTTTTACAAGATAGAATTTCTATTGTAGTCTAATTTAAGTGTATATGTGTGTGGAACTTTTTTCTGGAGACTTGAACCCTAGCCCTTACCCCCCACACCCCACAAGCATTTATAATGGTCGAGTGATCGCCGCACCAAGCGTGCACGGTGGTGTTATCTAACTTGGTTCGAAACAATAACAATTTAGCTCCACTAGCCTTTTTAATTGTTACATTTTGACCCTTAAAAGTTGGGTTAAATTGAAATCGTTAGGGTTTTAGGGGTATTACACAAAACCCTAATTGTTTTATTTTAGTCCAAACTTTAGGTCAAATGTAACAATCGAAAGTTTGTAGAATAAATTATAGTAGGATCACAAGGTGGTAAATTGAAATTTTCTTTTATATATATATATATATATATAAAAGATGGGTTCAAGCTATACTTGTAGACTGTAACTTCACAAAAATTACACTTTTTTTCACTTGCTATGTAATTATTGTTCTAAAATTTAATGGCCAATGCATTAATTTATTCTTTATTTTCCAAAATCTCGTGCATTCTCTCTCTTCTCACCCAGAAGTCCTTCCCTTTCTCTCTCTAAACTCACCTCCACTGCTAGAGCTCTACTCTCTCTGCCGATTCTAATGACAGCAAGGTTGTGTGGGCTATAAAACCAATGGGGTTTACGAAGTTTCTGTTCATATTATTTGTCCTATTTAGAGTTGAGATGTCATGTCTCAGCAAAAAAAAAAAAAAAAAAAAAAACCCTGCGCGGATGGGCTTCAAGAATTTCAAAGGCGAAATTGCTAAGGTGCTTGCAAACCTTTCAGAGCTTTTCTTTTTAGGTTCTGCAATATTATTTTAGAATCATCAAGCAGGCAAAGAAAATGTTAAGGATCAAATTATACAATTAAAAAAGTTAAGGACCAAATGACTTATGGTATAAAATAGGGATCAACTATGTAATTTACCCATTATAATTTATCCTCTTCTAGTTTGGCTCAATGGGGGTGTCGCATTCGAATTGAGNCTTTTCTATCTCTATCTACCAGAGAATCTTCATTTTGGAAATATTCCCTAGAATCAGGAATTTATAAACTGGTGTGGGCTATAAAACCCAAGTCTCAAATGTTCAACGCCAATGAAGAATATCGAGCCTAATTTTCTCACCCCCACTTCCGTGAACATGGAACCAATTTTTTTCCTCTCTTTCTTCTATTTTTACAGGTTTCTTTTTAAGAGTGTGTTTGTTATTTTTCTTTCTCACAATTAGATCTTTTACAATCTACGGTTAAAAAGATATGACACACAAAATCTTGGTAAATAATTTTATTTTAGATTTTTAGATGGCGGCTGGGGTAATTTATTCATAGTTTATTTCTCAAGAGTGTGTCCAAAGAATTTTGTTTTGGTGAGGTTTCACGTCATATAAAAAAAAATGCTAGTTCTTATTAATTTAGTTATGGCTACTATACGTCTGTACCTATTTGGTTTTGTTCAGTCATTTTGAATGTCATCCAAGTGTATTTTTAACATTGCTTTGCTTTCATACAACTTGGTCTACTCTTAAGTTGTTAACATTGTTCAAGATGTATCTAACGCAAAGGTTGATAATAGATATTTCAAGACTAACTACCAAAAAATATTTTTCCCAATGAAAATGGTTGACTAATTTGGATCATTTTGATTTTTCCCCTTTGATTCAAAGTTTGGATTTGGACCCTTCATATTACGTAGTGTTTTGAAACAAGCCTTTTCATACATGCCTTGTTGATGTGGTAATTATTAAATGTCATCTAAGCTTTCATGTGTGCTAGCTGGTCTAATAAAATTATAAGACGACATCTTAATTATGCCAAGTCAGTTAAATTAATGGTGGTAGGTTGTAGTGTTGGAGCAATATATCGAATTGGAGGGAGAGACAGAGAGAGTGGTGGTGGGAATTGGGGGTGGAATTTTGGCTGGGCTTTAGGCTGTCATGAGTGGTGGTGGGAGTGGGTTTGGGCCAAGATGCTTGGAGGGCTGGGCTGGTGCGTGAGGTGAAGTGTGTTGGTGTTTGGGGTTTGGTTAAGGGATGGGCTAGTGCGTGTGGTGAAGTGGGCTGGTGTTTGGGGTCTGGTTAATACTTATGTGGATTAAATTAAATATATATTCCTAATGCGGACAAAACGACATAATTTTAGTATAGAAAAATCAAGTTGTTTTGAGTTGAAGTGGCATATACTTCTTCAATGAATTTAGATTGAATGACTCATATCAAAGTAGTATGTAACATTTAGAGGTGCAAATCTAAATTCTTAAACATTAAGGACTAAAATAAAAAGATTCCAAACTCTAAGAATGTAAATTGCAATTTGACTATATTGGCTGAAAAGAGATGCTCCCATTATACGGTTCTAATTCTAATTGAACCAGTATTTTTAACGTGGCATTACAATGTTTTAGACCTTTTGTAGAAATGAAAAAAGGGAAAATAAAAGAGTAAGTTAATAATAGCTTGTGTATAGTTTCAGTTATTCTGTAGCCATCTTTCCCCCTAAGTTGCACTGACACGGACACGGTTACGAATACGACACGGACACAAATACGGGGATACAATAATTTTTGAAAAATAAGGATACGACACGGTGTGGACACGACAATAAAATAATTAATTAAATTTTACATTTAGGAAATTTTTTAAATATATTTAGACATAAAATACGTTTATGTCTAGAATTTAAATTATGTAAGAACTACAAATAAGTAAACTAACACTCAAAGTAGTACAATAATATACATAAAATGCTTAGAGTACAAACCAAAAGTTTTATTTATTTAATAAATAAATAAAACTATAGCAGGACACACAAAAACAAAAATCACTAAATTCATAATAAACATTATAATTTATAAGGCAAAAGGCTAAGTAAAGAAAAAAAATTATATATATATATATATATACACAGTATAACACAGTGAGAGTGGGATTAAAAAAACGAGTGAGAAAGAAAGTTATAAGTAACACGGAAAACTAACAGTACACCCAAAGCAAATAAAGAAAGAAAAAAAAAAAAAAAAAGAGAAATCACAAAACACAGAGAGAGAAGAGAGAGAGAGAGAGAGGAGAGAGAGAGAGAGAGAGAGAGAGAGAGAGAGAGATTGGAAGGGACAGAGGGCACGACGACTATCTATGGAGCTCGCTGACTTGCCAATCGGCCCAATCTAGCACCGGCAAGGGACAGAGGGCAGCGAGCAGAGGGAGGGTTGGGTTGTGGGTTTCATGGTAATGATTTCTCACTTCTCACTTCTCAAACTCAAGCTTTTTTTTTTTTTTTTTTTTTTTTTTTGTTTTTGTTTTAGGGTATATTACAAAATCAACGGTAATGATTTGTCCATCTGTCAAAATTTGTGATTTTTTTTTCCCTACTGGCGTGTCTACCGTGTTTGTGCTGTGTCGAAGAAGTGAGGAAAAAAAATAGAAAATAAAAAATAAAAAAAGGACATTGCTCGGACACCGGAGTCCGACGAATCGTATTGGTATCCATGTCCAACACGTGTTAGACACCAGTACGTCGCCAAAAATGGTGTGTCAGTGCAACCTAGCTTCCCCTCCCACCTCTCTTCTATTCTTTTTCTTTTTCTTTTCTAAAATTACATCAAACCAGTTTATTGCCTTCTTCCTTACTGGAGCATGTGCATTTATTCAAAAGTAATATGCATAATGCATATAAAGTGTTGGAGCATGTGCATTTTTTGAATATGCATAATGCATGTAAAATGTTGAACATTTACATAGCTTAAAAAAAACTTTAATCGGTGCCGCCCGTAGTTATATTGTATAGAGATTAGCGGTCAACTTAAGCCCACCATTTGCTCAAAAAAAAGAAAAAAAGAAGAAAAGTTAAGCCCACCTCAACTGAAGAATCTGGACCTTCTAGAGATGAAGCATGAAAATCAGTCATGGATGCTGCATTGAATAATTCTTGACTGTTGCTGTTGAAAGGTCGATAAATATTTGTTTAAACTTATCACAAAAGAGAGGCAAAGATAACCTGTTTCAAATTCTGTTATCATTATATTGAGAATTTAATTAAATGCTAGTATACTACAATAGCTAGGCACTAATACAGTACCAAAACCTGCATTATTGCTAGCTGCATGTCAGTGTTCATAAGCCCATAATTCTTCTCATTTCCTTCTCCTTAATTATTTAGTAATAAAAAAAAGGGCATACTTCTTCATTATGTGACAGGTACTATAGCATAACTTTGAATAATTTAGGTTCTGCAATATTATTTTAGAATCATCAAGCAGGCAAAGAAAATGTTAAGGATCAAATTAATACAATTAAAAAAGTTAAGGACCAAATCGACTTATGGTATAAAAAATAGGGATCAACTATGTAATTTACCCATTATAATTTATCCTCTTCTAGTTTGGCTCAATGGGGGTGTCGCATTAGGTGTCGCATTCGAATTGAGTAGTGAGTCTTCTTATCATAATTTAGTCAACAAACTTTCAATTTTGACATTTAACTCGTTAAAGTTTGGATTAAACAAAAAATAAGTTTTTAGTATTCCTTCCAAATTAATAGATTTTGCATTTTTTTTTTGGCAAATAAATTATCTAACTTGGTTTGAACCAATAACAATTTAGCTCCATTGGCCTTTTTAATTTTTACATTTTGGCCCTTAAAAGTTGAGTTAAAATGAAATCGTTAGGGTTTTAGGGGTATTAGACAAAACCCTAATTGTTTTATTTTAGTCTAAACTTTAGGTCAAATGTAACAATTGAAAATTTTTAGATTAAATTATGGTAGGGTCACATGGTGGTAAATTGAAACTTTCTTTATATATATATATATATATAATGGATTCAAGTTACACCTAGTGTAATTTCACGAGAGTGATACATTTTTTTAACCATAGATTGTAAACAGTGAGAAGGGAATCACTTGATATGTAATTAATGTTTAAAAGTAATTATGTTCTAAAATTTAATGGCCAACACATTAATTTATTCTTTATTTTCCAAAATCTCATACATTCTCTCTTTTCTCACCAAAAGTCATTTTCTTTCTCTCTTTAAGCTCACCTCTACTACCAGAGCTCCACTCTCTTCGCTGATTCTATTGATAGTGTAAAGTTGTAATTCTCAATTATGTTTTGTTGGCTTTATTCCATGACAAAAAGTGTTGTAATTGTATTAATTTATTTCTTTATATTTTGTGGGATTTAATTGTAATGAGTTTAGTATTAAATTGGTGAAGAACTATGAAAAACAGAGCAACTGGCGACTAGCTCGCAAGTGAACAACTAGCGAAAGATCACGTGAAAAGCACATGTTAGAAGCTGAAAAGTTAAGCGCCAAAAGGGATCTTGTGACTCATTTCGTGACTTAGCCAACCTACGAGATACATTGCCATCCTGTTAAATGTGTTTTTCTCCTTTCTTTACCCACACTATAAAAGCTCACATTACACACGAAATTATAAGGAGACTTTTAGAGAGAGAACCCTAAAAATACACTTGAGAGTTAGAAATTTTAAACTCACAATCATTTACACATTTCTCTTAGTTTTTCTCTACTCCTACCTCTCTAATTACATATCTTTGAGAGGTTTTTAGCTCAAACACATACCTCACATAATCTGAGTGTTAAGAGTTGTTTTGGTGCTTATGGGAAGCATTGGATGAAGCCATTCTTTGGTGGATGCAATTTGAAGCTAATTGTGTGATCCGAATAAGCAGTGAAGAGAAGACTCAATGAAGTTCGTTGGGAACTAGAACTCAGAGGGTTCAAGTACATTGGGTAGATTAGGCTTGGAGGGTCTTTTTGATATCTTTGTATTCCAACTTTATTCACTAGTGGATCATTTTAGCTTGGAGGGCCGTGGAGAGGTTTTTATGCCAAGTACTTTAGTTTTCCTCTTTGATAACACTTCTCGGTATTATCTCGTATTTGCATCTCTCTTCATTTACTTTTTGTGCTTTACATTTATTGTTTAATATATATGTCTATGCATTAGAGTGTAGTTCCGGTTAGTTGTGTTTTATTTATTCTTATTCCGCACTTAATTGAGTAGATTAAAACCAATTAAGTCGTAATATTAAAATTAGGGTCTAAACAAGTTTTAGTATTTTACACTATTGAGCTTTCAGACAACAAGGTTGCATGGGCTATGAAACCAATTGAGTTTACGAAGTTTCTGTTCATATAATTTGTCTTATTTAGAGTTGAGATGTCACGTCTCAGGGGGAAAAAAAAAATTGCAAGGATGAGCTTCAAGAATTTCAAAGGTGAAATTGCTAAGAAGCTTGCAAACCTTCAAGAGCTTCTCTATCTCTATCTATTCATTTTGGAAAAATTCCCCTAGAATCAGGAATTTATAAACTAGTGTGGGCTATAAAACCCCAAGTCTCAAATGTTCAACGCAAATGATGAATATCGAGCCTAATTTTCTCACCCCTACTGCCATGAACATTGAACCAATTTTTTTTCCTCTCTCTCTTCTATTTTTACAGGTTTCTTTTTAAAAGTGTGCTTATTATTTTTCTTCTACCTCCACAAACCATTTAGGACAAACTAACTAGTAAACTTCAACAGTGAGTCAGAAACAATGAATCTTTACTTTGTTCTGAATTTTAGAACATTAATTATATAGCAAGTGGTTTCTTTCTCACTGATGCGGACGGAGCGAAGAAAGATGGGCTGGTCGGCCATAGGCCTATTGGACCCTTTAGTGAGAACACTTTGGCCCATTCTCATAAGGCCCTAAACAGAGTCCTTGCGCTACTTGGACTCTAGAAGTCTCATGTATTGGCGAAGATCTTTCCTATAAGGAGAAGATCTGTCCACCATGTTTCGGACTCTAAAAGAGAGGATTTCTACAAGGAAAAGACTTGATGCCAAGTCTAAGAGGAAAAACTTTCGACTACTATAAAAGCTCCAATACTCTCACCAATAAAGGTACGCATTATCTACCCTCTCTAGCACTCTAGAGCTGTGAGAATACTTTCTGACTTAACCTTCGGAGGGTATTTGGCCGGCACCACACTGGTGCCCTTTGATAGGTTTTCTTCTTTGCATTGTGTAGGTTTGCATTTGAGCGCGAAGGCATCGTGTGACTCACTGGTGAATTTCTCAGCTTCATCACTCACCATTAGATCTTTTACAATCTATAGTTAAGAAGATGTGCAATTTTTGTGAAGTTATACCAAATGTAATTTAAACACACACACACACACACACACATATATATATATATATATAAATATTGTTTATTACAAAATCTTGGTAGATAAATTTATTTTAGATTTTGAGATGGTGGTTGCAGTCGTATATCTATGATTTATTCTTTAGGGGTGGGTCCAAAGGATTTTGCCTTTGTGAGGTTCCACATCATCTAAAAAAAAAAGAGAAAAAAGAGATGCTGCTTCACATTAATTTAGTTATGGCTTTTGTACTTATTTAGTTTTGTTCAGTCATTTTAAAAGTCATCTAAGGGCACATTTAGTAAACTGTAATGGTAATTACATAGGAATAGAAATAGGTATTACAAAGAATACAATACGTTGTAATGTAATACTTATTACTATTCATTTGTTCGATGACAACACAATAATAGAACCATGAAGGTAAGAGAATAAAAACATTTTAGATCAAACTTAAGATATAGTTAAGGAAATATCTTTCTCATATAATTATATATCCTAAAAAATAATATATTTTTAAAAAAATTTGAAATACAGATTAGTTATTTTTTTATGATTTTTTTATTTTCATAATTGTTATGTGCATGTGGAAAGTTTGTTTATTTGGAAATATATTAATTTTAGAAATTAATACACCTATTAAGGAATAGCTATTATAACCATTTTAGAGATGAATATTTATTCTTCATTTTAAAGAATAGTTATTTATAAGGAATGATTATTCCCTATAATAAAAATATAACCATAATTATTGAATAACTAAATCATAGGAATAATTATTACATAACAATGTCTATTATAATCTACCAAACATATTTTTAGGGTATTTTTAACATTGCTTTACTCTCATACAACTTTGTCTACTTTAGGTTGTTAACCTTGTTCAAGGTGTATCTAGCACAAAGACCAATAATAGATTTTTCAGTACTACCTACCCAAAAAAAAAAAAAAAAAAAAAAAATCCCAATGAAAATGGCTAACTAAATTGCAAATTACAGAGTTATGGCCCGTTTGGATTGAGGGGGGAAGGAGAGAGATTGGATGGGAAGTAGCATCTCTTTTTTCTATTCTACTCTACTTCCCCTCAATCCAAACAAGTCATTAAAGTTTTGTGTCATTTTGATTTTTACCCTATGATTCAAAGTTTGGATTTGGACCCTCAATATTTATGTGGTGTTTTGAAACAAGCCTTTTTGTCCATGCCTTATTGATGAGGTAATTATTAAATGTCATCTACAATTTCATGTGTGCCAGCTGGTCTAATAAAATTATGACATGTCATTCTATTTATGCCAAGTCAATTAAATTAATGGTGGTGGGTTGTAGTGTCGGGGGCAATAAATCAAATTTTTGAGAGAGAGAGAGAGAGTGGTGGTGGAAAAATTGGGGGTGGAATTTTGGCTGGGCTGTAGTGACGAATGCCAGTGGTAATGGAATTTGGGCCGAGGTGCAAAGAGGGCTGGGCTAGTATGTGAGATGAAGTGTGTACGTTTTTGGGGTTTGGTTAAGGGATGGGCTAGTGTGTGTGGTGAAGTGGGCTGGTGTTTGGGGTTTGGTTAAGGGATTTCAGATGTTGTGAAGTCTCGTGGGTCTAATATGGGACTTCTTGGTGGCTTGATTGGGTGTGGGGGAGAGAGAGAGAGAGAGAAGGGAATTGGTATAAAGAAATCAATTAATACTAAAGTGGATTAAATATATATATTCTTGGTGTGAACAAAACGACATAATTTTATTATAAAAAAATCATATCATTTTGAGCTAAAGTGGCATTTACTTCTTCAATGAAATAGAACGACTCAAATCAAAGTAGTATGTAACGTTAAAGGTGTAAATCCAAATTCTTAAACATTAGGAACTAAAATCAAAAGATTCCAAACTCTAAGAATGTAAATTGCAATTTGACTATATTGGCTGAAAAGAGATGCTTCCATTATGCAGTTCTAATTCTAATTGAACTAGCATTTTTAACGAGGCATTACAATGTTTTAGACCTTTTGTAGAAATGAAAAAAGGGAAAACAAAAGAGTAAGGTAATAATAGCTTGTGTGTAGTTTCAGTTATTCTGCAGCCATCTTCCCCCTCCCCCCTCTTCAATTCTTTTTCTTTTTCTTTTCTAGAAGTACATCAAACCAGTATATTGCCATCTTCCTATTGGAGCATGTGCATTCTTTTTTTGATAAGTTGGTGCATGTGCATTTATTCAAAAGTAATATGCATAATGCGTATAAAATGTTGGAGCAGGTGCATTTTTTGAATATGTATAATGCATGTAAAATGTTGAACAGTCACATAGCTTTAAAAAAACTTTAATCGGTGCCGTTGTTTATTGTATACAGATTAGCGGTCAAGTAAAGCCAACCATTTGTTCAAAAAAAGAGTTAAGCCCACCTCAACTGAAAAGTCTGAGCCTTCTAGAGATGAAGCATAACAATCAATCATCAATGCTGCATTGAATAATTCTTGACTGTTGCTGTTGAAAGGTCTATAAATATTTGTTTAGACTTATCTAAAAAGAAAGGCAAAGATAACCTGTTTCAAATTCTGTTATCATTATATTGAGAATTTAATTAAATGCTACCTACTCATGCTATAGTATACTACAATAGCTAAGCACTAATACAGTACCAAAACCTGCATTATTGCTAGCTGCATGTCAGTGTCAAAACTTATAACAGTCAAAAAACCCATAATTATTCTCATTTCCTTCTCTTTAATTATTTAGTAAGAAAAAAAAAAGGGCATATTTCTTCATTATGTGACAGGTACTATATCATAACTTTGAATAATTTAGGTACTGCATTATTTTAGAATCATCAAGCAGGGAAAAAAATAATAATAAAAAAGGAGATCCAAAAACATAAAGCAGGGTAATAATCCAATACTTGTTTAAGAAAGGGGAAAAAAAAAAAAAGGCTTAATCCCTGTGATAATAAATTCCAACATCTTGTACTTTCAATTGTATGTCTTTGATTTTAGTAGCAAGAGGACCAGTCACCCAGCCTTCTGTATCCCATAACAATGAACAATATAATATTGTTCCTCCTTTTACTAAACAAGCATTTTCTGTTAGGAAATTGACCCATGCAACATGTGGATTTGATCTTCCCCTAATGTACACTCATCAAATTAACGTGTCCGCTAATTTGGCGGCCTTAAGTCATCGAAAGAGAAAAAAATGAAAGAATTCTAGGACCCTTTTGAGGTTTACTGTTAGCGGTCTACGTGGAAAAACTTTGCCCTCGTCCAATGCCTTATTTCTGCTGTAAACCGTGTGGGCCTTAATTAACCTAAATACTACTAGTAAAATGGAGTTTATAAATATAAGCTAAGGTCAGGGAAGCCCTAGATTCTAGAACACTGACAACTTGCAGAACGTGTTTTTTTGAAATTCTGCTAAAGATCATCTAGTTTTGCAACCCATTGGAATCTGCCAGTTGGTGATGCGTTGATGTTTTTTCATCCATGCCATGCTCTTAGCACATTAATTCGGTATACAGCTTAGGTTTGTGTCATTAATCAAGAAAAGCTTTTGGTCAAGTCTCAAGAATGTTTTGGTCATGGTCTTCGTCACGCATGTTGCAAAGTTGCAATTGGTCATGTTGCCCCATTTTTTGGGGGATCACAGTGACTTGAAATAATTGTTTATTTCGTAAGAGAGACCACCCCAACTGTTGGATGTGGAAGATGAAGCACTATCCTCATAATCCAATTATTATGACTCGAAATCAATTTAGTCTTTGTGGAATTTGCATTTATGAAGTGTGCAACCTACTTTTTTCCATCATAAATACAAGAAAAAAAGAGCATTAAGTAAGGAAGACCAGGTGGAGAAAAGTACTGATGCCGTATGCAGTAAGTGCACTTGGGAGGGCACATAAGTAAGCCACCATGACCGGTCCTTGCTTGTGACTATGACGGTATGACCTCAACCTTGAGAAGCACTATTCATACCATGATTTGAATAGTGACTCGAGGAAGTAGTAAAAAAATTCTATTGCATCTTATGTCATTTTTAGAGAATAAACAATTCAGCTCCTTTTCATGGAATTTTAAATCAGTACCTTTTCGTTCATTTCAGAGGGTGAATTTGCTTCTTTACGCTGAAGCAAACAAAATGATTGATTGTAGTACTCTTGGACATATCACAAAGCAATCAAGGTGGAATCTGGCGTGTTTGTTTTGTTTTTTCGTACAACAATCACACCTGCATACTTATCTGCTGGAGGCAGATTACAATAATTACAAGAAAACCTAGTCTTAACGATCCGTTTGGATGGATGATGAAAAAGTGAGAGGATAGAAAATAGAAAGAAGAAGAAAAAGTTGAGAGATAGAATAGATTTTAATTTCTCCTATTTGTGTTTGGTTGGAAGGTGGAAAAGTGAAATGATAGAAAATAGAATTTGTATAAATTCACTCTCATGCCCTTGTTACATAACTTATTTTATATAAATATTTTATAAAGGAAAAATAAAAATAAAAAACTGCTTCTATGTAAATGTGAGTAGCAAAAAAACCCAAGAAGAAAAAGGTTCAACGAAACCAAAAACAGAGCCAAAAAAAAGATTTTAAACAAAAAGAAAAAAGAAACAAGGTTCAACGTCAGACAAAGAACCCATAAAAGGGAAAAAAAAAATAATGCAGCAAAGGAAAAAAAAAGTGTTAACATTGAATTTACTTAGAAGAGTAGAAGGGGTAGAAATGTCATTTTTATTAAATCACTTCCCCCTTCTCATTTTCTCTCCAATTTGGGGGAGTTGAAAAATGGTGGGCCATGAGAGAAAATAAGTGGGTCCCACCATTTTCTCTCCTCCAAAATCACTCCAACCAAACACCCTTTCACCTAAAATTTCTCATATTTTCTCTTCTTTATTTTCCATCCTCCTTATTTTCACTCCAACCAAACATAGTCTAAGAGTAACGAAAAGTTTCTTAACCTAGCAAAACTCATATATAACAAAATATAAACTTAAATCAAAAGTATTACTAGTGACAACAGAAATAAATTGGCCTGTTAGTTCTTCCTCTGTAGACAGGACATCAAAACATACTTTACATGCCCTTCCACTAGCATGTACATGATATGTTCAAAGTATTTCTTATAACAATTATATCAACTCATCCACATAAAAACCTTGAGTGTCATGTAGGAAGTTGGTGGGTTCACATGACATTCTCTCATTTGAATTGTTTATATAAATGACTTACTATAACAGTTACAAAAGATACTTTCTCTTCTACCAAAAAAGATTAAAACCTTAGGAGGTGTTTGGTTCACTGTGATATGCCTTTGATATGATGTAAATTACGATGATGTGACATTAATATTTTTGGTTTATTTTATTTTATTCTAACGTTATTATAATTTAAAATTACAAAATATATCACATTATCTTAATCTCATTACATTCCTAAACAATGTAATATTGTACTCTTATATTGATATTACATTAATGTAAAATTACAATAACGTAATATTACGGCGTAATGTAACGTTATGACAAACCAAACACCACCTTAGTAGTTACCATGATAACGAGTTTCTGATCCTGTTAGTTTTTTTTTTTTGGGTCCAGTTTTTGGATCTATTTTCATTCACCCTTAGGTGGGAACTAAAGCTTTATACACCGCTGCCTGATTCCAATATGAACTCATATTTCATTATACCAACTACTTTGAGTTTGGGGGTAATGGAGACTATGGAGTAATCCATAAAGTAAAGTTCGCTTGTGCTTTCTATTGTAAAGGTCCACACGGAAAAGACTCTTGGAGCAGAGAGGCATGGGTAGTGGGGTGGAGGTGGAGCATACAAGTCCAACCATTTCCACCGCAAAGTGGAAGCTCAGATTTTCCAAGAAGTGGAAAACTTGATCACTTAAGATTAGAACCCCGAAACTAATATAATAATAAACGGCATATGCTTTTAGCAGCACAAAGTCCTAATTAAAATTTAGATAATGAGAAAGTATTTATTACACACAAACACACGTACTGATTTCAAATGCTTTTAGGAATATGTGTAATACTGTGTAAAACAGTATGTTTTGCAAACAATTTTAGCGTTTGCATAGTTATCTTATTTGTTAGATTGAAAAGGGTCACAATCGTGAATGGCAGATAGCTTATTTTTTAGGACAAAGTAACTGAGAGTATTCTATATCTTTTTACTTCATGTGCGCAACGAGCTGACCAGCTCTTCACCAACCTCTACCCCACGTTGGCCCCAGTTTCTTTTTATCTCTCCCACTCTCACACATAACAAGTCACAAACTCTCGCAAACATTGGGATACTTGGTCGTTCTCAATATGGATTAGTCACTTGGTGGTTAGAGGAGTAGAAAGATAGCACTGTCTCAGTGTTGGCAGCAAGCCCAATGGGTCAAATTAAAAACGATAATCTAACTGAACTGGATGGACTTGAGCCACTTGGCATCTTTAAAATGGCTGAGATTACAAGTAGGTGTGCGTGGACCTCCTGATTTTCAGGCAATTTGCAAACCAACTAGATTTATTAGTTCTTGGTCTGAGACAGAATTAATGAAAACTAGTTTGGTCTTTGGTCATGAGTTAAATCTACTGGGAACCTCGCTAAGGGTGCTTACTGGTCATAACTTATAAGTCTCTGCTCGTGTGTCAATTCAGTAGAATCAGTACCAAATGGTTTCTATTTCCACTTAGATCTTTTTTGATAGTAGAACAACGATTTGCTAGCATACTTATCGGAATATGACTTTTCTGCTTTTTTGTTGAAATTTCACCATGACTTGATCCCAAAAAAGTTGGGGAGAGAGAACCCAAACGGGGACCATATAAGTGAGTGGTGAGCTTAATGGCCTTTGAGCGTGATATAAACTCAAAAATTATTAGTTCTATTTAGTACACTATCAGCTCATGAGATTTTTGAAGTGTTTTATGGGTAGAGAATGGATAAGATATCATTTCTTTAATTTTTTTTTTTTTTAAAGTAAAGTCAGAGAGAGAGAGGGGACCAAATTTTTCCTTAAGAAAGCTATTTTTTCATTGGAAAGTTAGGCAATTTATGAGAGAGTTTGTTAGGATAAAATTTTCATGGAGATTATTTTTGGTGAAAATAGGGGAAGCCCAAAGATAATCTCTTAATTTTTGCAGGATGGAAATGGGTTACTAAAAAAAAAACACAAAAAGAAAGAGCAATGATAAAATGGTTAAGCAAAAGATCTCACTTTACTTGGAAACACAAAATAATATGAAATGTGAAAAGAAGACATATATCGTATTACAGATTAATGCTGAAATTCATCTTAAGAGATTATATCATTTTTCTTGTTTATTTGAAATCTGAACTAACACCGTCCCTTCCAAGTTCCAACTCTCTTGGATACATTCATTCTTTCCAAATGTTATAATATCAGTATTGACCAATTGCAGCCTACCCAATTTGATTAGTTATAAGTAGATGAAAAGTTAAAGAAGTATCTAATGCAAAATGCTCCTTTTACCCTTAATTTTTTGTCTTTTTTTACCAAAGTTGTTGTGGGAAATCAAATCACACTTAATATGACGCAAAATATTTTTAAAATACTTTTTTAAAGTTTTAAGATTATTGGAATAAGTTGTGGCTATTAATTTTTTTTTTTTTTTATATATAATAAAAATGAAAGCTCATGTCTCTATTTATTAACTTATTATATTTTCAAATCTATTTATTTCCCTCTCTTTTTAATTAATTTATCTTTGATGGGCTTAAAAAAAAAATTTATTGGGAAAAGATTGTCAAACTTGAAGAGTTATTCATACAATAGGCCAAAAGAGCACAAACCTAACTAGATATAGCCGCAGCCAACGGTAAAATTCAACTGCTGGCGTCAACATATCATTTGATGACGTTCGTTCCCGGGCTCCAATTTTCTATTTATACTCACATTGCTCTCTCAAAAAATCCCACCTCTCCTCGCTGTCTCTCTCTCTTTCACGCACAAAGACACACATACAAAGCTAAATTAAGCTAAGAATCTAAGATGGACTGCAGTGACACAAACACTAACTCTACCACTTCATCAACCCCACTCTCACATTCTCCTTCATCATCGTCCTCTCCTTCTTCTTCTCCTCCATCTCCACCTATTGTGATAAGCCCTTGCGCGGCTTGCAAGATTTTGAGGCGAAGATGTGCAGAGAAATGCGTGTTGGCCCCCTACTTCCCTCCCACTGAGCCAGCCAAGTTTACCATTGCTCATAGAGTGTTTGGTGCTAGCAACATCATCAAGTTCTTACAGGTATTTTTCACTTTTTTTTTTGTAGGTGCTAGTGTCTTTCAGAACTCTTGATTAGACTGTTCTAACAAATGTGAGAGAAAAAAATTGTTAAAATTGATAAAAAAATATATAATAACCATGATGGTTTTACTTGAAATTGTACTTTGGGAACTTATTTGCCAATTTCTATATGCTAAAACTAACTTCCATAGCAATATAGGTCAGGCTAAAATTCTGAGATGATGTTTATGTGGGTATTTATGCAAGAATCGGATTCAGCAAAAAAACAAAAATTATGTAAGAATAGAATTTGTGTGAAACTGTCCAAGATATTAGTTAGATTGCATGCCTGGTAGTTGATGAGATGAACAAAGTCACACGGCTGCTTCAATTATCAGAGTTTTTAATTAGCTTATACAATTGAGTCTCTTTGGAGGACCCCGCCTCTGCTGGTGCCGTAGCTCGTTTGAGTAAGGATAGAAAATGACCACTCGCAACTGTGGTGAACCTCACATTAAACATGTTTGGTGTTAGTTTGAAAAGTAAGCAACCTGAGTGTAGTTCGTTCTTAGTGTGAAGAGACTCGTACAAGGTTCTAAAATTTCCACATAGCCCATGTTACTAGTCAGGAATCAGCATCTCTGACACAAAGCATGTCCATATTATAGAACAAGGGACATCACGATTTCCATGTTTAATTTCACAAAACTTGCTAAGTCGTGCGGTTGTGATTGGTCTACTATAGAGCATGTGCTTCTATAGTTTCTCAACTAATTTCAATTATTTGAGCTGAATGCTTTATGTTGACCTTTTCTTTTATTCCAAATAGCCCTCTATGTTTTAGTTATTCATATCTTTACCTTTTCACTTGCTTACCCTTAAAAGTGATAATTGAATTTTCAGGATCTCCCAGAATCCCAGAGGGCTGATGCAGTGAGCAGCATGGTTTATGAAGCCGGTGCAAGGATCAGAGACCCAGTTTATGGGTGTGCAGGGGCAATTTGTCAGCTTCAAAAACAAGTTAACGAGCTCCAGGCACAATTAGCCAAAGCACAAGCTGAGCTTGTCAACATGCAATGCCAGCAAGCCAACCTTGTAGCCTTAATTTGCATGGAAATGTCACAGTCTCCACAGGCAACGGTTCAACAATCACTTGAGAGTAATTTCATCACCAGCACTCCTAACAGCTACCAGAACAATCCATGCTTCCTGAATGAGGATAACAACCCATGCTCATTGTGGGACCATCCTCTTTGGACATGATCAAAATTATAATCTATATATAGTAGTAGTGTAGCCAAATAGTTCCAACTTTAATCTCCTAAGGAGAAGTTGAAGGACATTATTGGATTAATAAATTTTAACTTATATATAGTACGAACTAGATGTAATATTATATGAACAAATTAGTGGGGGCGAAAATGTAACAATCTCTTTGTTAAAGCTAGGCAAAGTAGATGGGTTTTTTCTTCTTCTATGTAATCTTGCAGTATTGGAGAAAAAAAGATATGTTTGTTCTAAAGTCCATTTCGGTGCGGATTATTGGATCTTAAACCAACTTTTTGGTCACCTACTATAATTGTGTCAAAATTGATGCTTCACGAATTCCTTTTCAAACTAGCTTTTGACCATTTCTTGCTTTTGGTTTAGTTATATGCGGTGGGGTAAAACTTAAATGTTTTTTTTTGGGGGTAAAATTTAGTCACTGTTACTTAATTAAGTTCAATACATTAAATTTCGCATAGTTATATTGATGAATAAAGCACAAATAATATAATATTTTTAAGGATAATATATTAAATTCAATACAATGATGTGTTTTGAATTTTATTAGGGAACCAAATTTATTATACCTAAGTAATTGTATCTAATTAAGTTCATCCTATATGATAACCTTGAACACTCTTTGAGTCTTCCTGTATGTCGGGTTATAAATTAACCTTAGTTAATTAATTAATTACTCAAGTTGATTAATTAGTTCAATTTCAAGTAAGATTTAATTAACACACAACCAAATCGCCAATCTAAAGTCAAGTGCAGCGAAAATAAATTTGACATGGTGATATGATTACAATAGGGAAAACTTTCATAAGAAAAACCCTAATGAGTGATTTTTAAGGACTCAATTTTGAAAAATCCGCTAACAAGAGTCGAGGTTACAAGTATAAAAAATCTTATCCTATCTTGAAATACCTACCTACCTATAATAGAATCTACTGATATGAATGAAACTCAGCTCCAATCCAATTAGACTTCTTCTTATAGAAAACTTCTTCTTTGCAAGAATCTCATATATGTGTCTAACTCCAAAGCAATCAATGATTGTTGTAGCTTAGGTGCAAAGTTCTCACAATAACATGGTTTGATGAATCGATAGCAGCTCAATATAGAACTATATGCATAGAGATGTTGCAATAGCTCCAGAGTATGCATTTGTCTCTCTTGATGCTTGATGACGCCCTAAAAATATGGCTTTTATATAGTGCATGAATTCCAAGATGGGCCAAGATATTATGGGTTGGAACAAAAATTATTGTTCTGAATTCCCATAACTTAATAGATTAAGAGGTGTCGGGCTAGGTATTGAGCTTCATTAAGTCTTGATAAATCAAGAGGTATCGACAACTTGCTTTCATAGCTTTTCTTAAGTAGTCTTTTGAGTAGTTTTTTTTCTTCAAAATATACCACTTGTTCATACTTAGACACATTTAAAGTAAGACTCAAATATATAAATGATGTGTTTTGACTTTGATACACCAATATCTAAAAATATGATCCTAACACCATAATCTATTTTTACTTTTTTTTATTCCACTCCTAATAAATTGTGATTCTTTCTTCTGTGTTTACTGTTAGCGCACAATTTTAACTATTTATAAGCATACTCTTTTTTTTTTTTTAAGAGGAAATCAAATTCATTAAACCAGAACAGGGTTACAACAAAGAGCCACCAACATGAGACACAGAGGGAGGCTCTATATCTGATACAACCAGATGAGATACAAAAGGTGGGGTAACACCTTTCTAGACTTGAGTACAAAGATTAACCTTGGCGAACTAAGCAAGCTCATGCGCAACCTTGTTGTAGTCCCTTTTCAAGTGGGCAAAAGAGCAGAAAGAGAAAAAAGCTTTGGCCCACAGTATACCTTCTATCAAATGACCAGCTTCACCCCCAAAATTGCCTTGATTAATAGCAAGAATGGCTGCAAGAGCATCTGATTCCATCATGACTTGAGGGAGTTCCATTTCCTGCGCCAACAGAAGGCCTTGCTCAATAGCATATAATTCCGTCCACTCAGCCGGGAAATTGGAGGGCAGCAACTTACTTAGAGCTGCTATAACCGTGCCGGTTCCATCTCTAATAACTACACCAACCCCTGAACACACTTCATAATTTAAAGAGCACGCCCCATCTACATTTATCTAAAACACACTAGGAGGAGGGACAGACCAGCCCTTAGGATTGGACTGCATAGGGGGGAATTCCATCTTAATGGCACCATGGTAGTCTTCAATTAATTTGTGAGCCATCTCCCAAGTTTGGAGGGGCGAAAGACAACCTTCATCATGGACACGCAGGTTCCTATTGTGCCAAATCGCCCAAGAAATGGCGAAGAAAAACAGCAAGTGCCGAGGAGGAGAATTTGCTAAAAAATGGAAAGCAAGGTCCTTGAACTCACGGGATTCTAGTAGCAAGCCAAGTGAGCAGTCTTGCCAGAGGGCCCAGATAGAGAGGGCAAAGTCACAATTAATTAAGCAATGAGTTAAACATTGAACACCCTCATTGCAAACCGGGCAAGATAAGCTGGTGCACAGACCTCTCAAGTACATATTGGCTAATGTTGGCAGGCCATTTAAGCAAGCTCTCCAAGCGAATATTTTGACTTTTTCTGGGAGATCAAGCTTCCAAAGATTCTTCCAAAGTGGCGAAAAGGGGTCACCCGAAGAGTACTCCGCAACCTCAGATGATTCCAGGAGATTGACAGCAATAAAATAAGCACTTTTGACAGTAAACTCTCCTTTTTTATTCCCTATCCAAATTATTCTGTCCTTGGGCAAATTGAAGCTCAAGGGAATCTTAAGAATAACGTCTGCATCTACCGGAAGGAAGAGGGCTCTAACAGAGTCAATTTTCCACCACCTAGTATCCGAGTCAATGAGAGAGGAGACCATGGGGTAGTCTTCGGTGAACCGAGGGGGGTAATGACTTTAAAGGTCAAGGGGGTTGGAAGCCATTTGTCATCCCAAATATGAATCCTCATACCATTCCCAACTCTCCAACGTGTGCCCCTTTTAAGAACCTCAAGGCTATTGTAAATACTCCGCCAAGTAAATACCGTACAAGCATACTCTATGAGTGCAATACAAAAAATGTAAATACCGTACAAGTAAATGACAATGAGCCTAATCCAGTATGGACTTACAACGTAATGCGGTTTATACTTTATAGTCCCCTCATATTCAAGTTGGGTAGTGGGAAACTAACATTAGTACTATAAATAGTGAAGGTAGGGTACCTAATGTGCTTTAACACCTTTAGGTTAGTGATCACAATCTTTTTTGTCCCTGTTGCCCAGGTAATGGACCACATAATCATAGGTTCTTTAGTCACCATGTAGTTTGATGATATGGTCTTTTTTTGTACAAGGGGACATAAAGTGTTTGTAGCTAACCCAAAAAAAAAAGTGTTTGTAGTTATGAGATTCCCTTAAAGTTTCTTCCTTCATTTGAGAAAAATGAAAAAGAAAGGAAAAGAAATAGAGAAAGAATAAATACTTGTATGTACTTTGTGTGCAATATTTAGGGTGACCTCAAAACTTATTACTGTCCCAATCTTTTACAAAGTAGCACTCTTTATTATTGATGGTCAAATAGAAGAATCTAATAAGAGGGTTTGGGCCCCATTTAGAGAGACAGTACACGTTGGCCCTAATTAAGATCAACACTCAACAGCAACATGTGTCCGTGTATATCGATCTTTGGTTAATTTTCTCTCAAGCAATGATGGCCCTCTATGTCCCTTAATTCTCAAACGCGGCATTGGCAATAATTCAAATCATGTGAATCCCACGTGAGTTGATATTTTAGCTAGCCAACACCAAAGTGTCGCTTGTCGGCACCGTTTATTAGTTTACATTCTCTCTCTCTCTAAACAGTGTCAATTACCATATGAGGCCAACACGCCATTATTTTCTATACTTGAACGGGAACACATTGCTCTCTTTTGACTCAATCTGTACCTCTCTTTTAGGTGTACCACTTAACAAACCTAGTTGATATGAAATATGGGTTTAAAAGTCAAAATACTAATCCTTTTGATTTAGTTTTCACTATAATGACAAAAACTCATGCGTTTGTATTCACGACATTTCGAAGTGAAATCATGAACTCTAAGAAGAAATGAAGAAGAAATAGCTAACTAAATTTATACGAATGAGATTTGCATGTCACACGTAGATTATTGATGAAAGAGAAATGATATGTTTATAACATTTTCACAATATTTTTACAACAAATCTTAAGTGGTAAATTATTACTAGTTATTGTTGAGGTAAAAAAATAATCTTAGTGTTAGGTTAAAATTTGAACCAATAACAACTAACCACCTATGATTTGTTGTGAAAATATTGTAAAAATTTTGTAAACGCAGCACCTCTCATTGTGAAATGGGTATAAGCAAAAATGATGCAAAAGGAGAAGAGGAAACATATTACTTTATCGAGTTTTTCCATAGAGTACAAGAGCCGTAGTGGGTGAGCTGCATTTTAATGACCAAAACTTGGGAAAAAAAAAATTACTTGAAAGAAGTCTAAAGTCTAACAACCCGTTAATTTTGAAAAAGCAACTGCGGAATTGTCTGTTGTGGTTAGGGCTGAGTTGAATGGAATTGAATTACTACTCGTTTAACTCATTAAAAGAAAGGCAAAAATACTATTTTGGTCCCTATATTTTAGTGTCACAATCAATTTAGTCCTTATATTTTGGTAACATTCAATTTGGTCTATGTTATTTTCAAATTACAGTCAATTTAGTCTCTACCGTTAACTTACTAACGGAAAATGCTTACGTGACAAACGATTTATACGGGTATGACTAATATTAAAAAATAGGCAAAAACACTATTTTAGTCCATACATTTTGGGGTCACAATTACTATAGTCCCTACATTTTGGTAGCAATCAATTTGGTCAATGTTATTTTCACTTGAAATCAATTTGGTCCCTACTCTTAACTCACTAACTGAAAATGTTTATGTGGCTAATGGATTGGATAGTTGGCACACTTTACGCTTATGTGGCTACTAAAATAATAATATAATATTTTAATTGGTATTTTTAAAAGCCACGCTAGGATCTAAAAAAATTAGAAACAGAAAAAAAAAAAATCCATAGTGGAGAAATAAAACAAAAAAATTTGAAAATTAGGAGTTTTAAAAAAAATTCACAATTTTTCTTGTAGTTTCGTAGTAGCCAAACACAACAACCTCAAAATTCTTTGAGGAGTTTAACCCAGAATAATCCAAACCCATAATATGTTTGTTAAGGACTTAAACCAAACTAGACTAAATCCTTTAACCATAAAAAATCTCTTTACACCTTTCACAAAAACCAAGATTTAAAACTGGAGAACCACAAAATCTAAACCAGTACCCCAGCCACCATTGTCAAACCAATTTTTCTTTTTCTTTTTTTTTTTCTTTTTTTTTCAGATCTGCAAATTTTTATATCTCACAAACTCAAAACACAAGAAAGAAAGATCTAGATTATAGTTACATAAATAAATAGTATCTCAAAAAATAAACAATAAATAAAAAGATCAACGCCGAGCTACTCCTCAAGTAGTGCCTGAGATCGAGCTTTTAAGGTTGTTCTTGAAAATGACATCGATCTCTTTAGGACCATCATCGCCAAACCGATCACTTCCCATGTTTCCTTCATTATGTCAAACATTGATGACAAAGTTACAAATTCTAAAGTAAATTATATTTTTCCAAACCGATCTCTAAATAGTTCTAGGAATAAATCATAAAAAAATAAATAAATATATCACTCCTAATTCTCCAATGTTTCATTTTGTTAAATTCATTTTATTTTTTCTTTTAAAAATCATTCTATATTTTCAATGTTCTGACTTGGATTTTATTATGTGGATGTGGTTTTTAAAATTACAATTAAACTATTTTTATTATTATTTTAGTATCCATGTAGGCATAAAGTATGCCAACTGTGTAATCTGTTAGTTATGTAAGCATTTTCTGTTAATGAGTTAACAGTAAGGACCAAATTGACTTTAGGTTGAAAATAACAGGGATCAAATTGATTGTTACCAAAATGTAATGACCAAATTGACTGCAATTCCAAAATGTAAGGGCTAAAATAATATTTTTGCCTAAAAGAAATTAAACTATCAAACTCCTTGTTTTGCACGTTAATATTGAGAATATTTGAGATGCATATAATAGTGAAAGTGTGAAACAAGAAATTAAGGAGTGCTATTTTTTTTTTTTTTTTGAGAGAAAGAAAGGAGTACTATTTATTTCAATTTGTTACGAAGAGAATTTTACTGATCATTTATTATTCTTTTTCATTGGAACATTATTTACCTTCATTTCAAATAAAACATTATGATTATTCACTATTGACAGATTCTTAACAACTCAGTAGGACCATCACTAGTACGTTTAACATGATTATAATATTGATTTATAGTGCATGTTATAAGACTCAATATAGTCTATCAGTAAATGTTTTTGTCTCATGCATGTGGTCTCGTGCATATGCACATGCATGAGACGGTGCAAGAGTCGTGCGACACATGAATGTTATGACGCATCACGCATTAAATGAGATTTTTTGGTGTTCTTCTGAGAACACAACAAAAAAACCAATGGCCCTCTAGACTAATCTGCTCCTTGGAGCACCTAGTATAGGTACTTAGGTAGTTAAGCATAGTGGTGAATTTTTTTGTTTTTATGAGCTTGTTTTTGGGAATAATAGTGAATTCTCAAAGTGTATATGTATACTGTAACTCCTTGGAGCACCTAGTATAGGTACTTAGGTTGTTAAACATAGTGGTGCTTTTGTTTTGTTTTTATGAGCTTGTTTTGGGCATAATAGTGAATTCTCAAAGTTTTTATTAATTTTTTTGTGTGTGAGTGGAAAATAGAAATTTTTATTTATTTTGTACCTTTTGCTCAGTGAGAAAATTGGCTAGATTTTACAGGATCAAACCAATGAAAGTAAAGGACTGATGGAAATAAATGAAAAAATGATGGTCGCTCGGCAAAAAAAAAAAAAATCCTAAATAGAGTAAAAGAACTTTGGATCATCAATCTCTTCTTTAAAGATTGGGATGAGTTGATGTTAGTTGATACTGTGAAAGGTTTTTTGAAATGACTATGTACCAAAGTAATCCCCAATCTTGTAGCCGAAAAGCAAGGTGCAGGTTAGAGGCTAGGTTCAATGGACAGATATTGGGAAAAAAATTGCCAAATGCCCTTTTCAGGCAAAAATAGCAACTCTTTGCCCTCTTTTCCAAACTAATTAGGAAAATGCTTCTCTTTTGAAACTCGATTTGTGATAAATCGAGTTAGGCCCTATAGCAGCGTTTTTAAGGAGCTTATAGTGACATTTTCAAGACCTATAGTGGCGTTTTGTAACTCGACCTCTATGAAATCGAGTTATAGGTTAAAAAAAAAAAAAAATTGCCTATAACTCGATTTCATGGACGTCGAGTTACAAAACGCTACTATAGGTCCTTAAAACGTCACTATAGGTCCTTAAAATGCCGCTATAGGGCTCTAGAAATATTTTTTAAAAACTCGATTTATCACAAATCGAATTACAAATGAAGAGCATTTCCCTAATTAATTTGAAAAATTGGGCAAAGAGCTGCTATTTTTGCCCGAAAAAGGCATTTGGCAATTTTGTCCCAGGTATTGGATAAATATTTTTATCCAACTATCGAGGAAAATTATGAAGAGTCATAAAGGGAAGTAGTTATATCTTCTAACTTAGGTGAATTTAGATCTTCTCTAGATTTTTTTTTGGCAAACAAAATGAAATGAAAGTGTTAATGAAGATGGGAAAAAGCTTCCCTTAAGACCCTTATCCTTATTGGGAAATTACCTCAAATTTCACTTGTGACTTAGAAAATCAAAAAGGTTTCCTAGTTGAAGAAAGAAAAATTAATTTGAGTTTCCTTATTGTGGAAGGAAAGACTATTTCTTGGTGTGGAAGGAAAATCTGTTCCTTGTTAAAGAGGTAATGTATTCTTAGTTTAAGAGAGAATGAAAAAATAGTCTTATAAATAGATAATACTACAAAGAATTTGAGAGCTTTGACCCAAGGGTCCTTCCTATAGGGAGAGGGAAAATATAGCGTAAAATCAAGAGAAAAAAAAAAGATTTTCACTTGGGAGGAATGCAAGAAGACAGAGAGAGTAAAGTGTTACTACCTTCAAGATGATAGCCAAGGAGGAGAGAGCAAAGGGTTGTTGCCTTCGAGAAGATAGTAAAGGAGGAGAGAGTAAAGTGTAGCCGCCTTCAAGAAGATAGACAAGGAGAAGAGAGCAAAGGGTTGCCACATTCAAGAAAATAGTCAAGGAGGAAAGAGTAAAGAGTTGTCACCTTCGAGGAGACAATCAAGGAGGAGAGAGCAAAGGGTTGTCGCCTTCGAGAAGATAGCCAAGGATGAGAGAGTAAAGGGTTGCCACATTCGAGGAGATAGCCAAGCAAGAGAGAGTAAAATGTTGCCGCCTTCGAGAAAATAGCCAAGAAGGAAAGAGCAAAGTATTGCCCCCTTCAAGAAGATAGCTAAGAAGGAGAGAAAAAAAAAATGTTGCTTCCTTCTAGATAAATAATTAGTGTGTGAGAGTAAAGAAAAACAAGAAGAGGTTTTTCTTTAGCCGTGAGACATACATAAGAGGTATTGTAATTGATTTGAGAATAGTGCATTGATTTGGAGTTTGTCCCGTGGTTTTTCCCTTAAAAATAAAGGGTTTCCCACATAAATATTTGTGTTCTTGCGAGTGATTATTGTTTTGGATTACTAATATTATCGATAATATTATTTAGGACCCAACAACCCTTAGGAGGAAAATATCTCCTTCTATTTCAGAAAATCTTACACAATATTGTAAAAAGTGATCATACTAGTTTAAGATCTTATGTTGTGGATGAAGAATCTTCTACTTTCTCCTTTTAAACTTTTATTGGATCAGAATTTATCAGTTTTTATAAATTTATTAGTTCTTATTAATTTTTTTGATGTTGACTTTCCTGCAAAGCGCAAAGTTTTTTATTATTTCTAAGAAATATATAATTGTACGGCACCTTACGCTAGGGCCCATTTGGGCCTGGGAATCCAGTGTGGATGAATGGCCCATGAGAATTGATCTTTTCTGCCGAGAAGCCCATCCCAAAGCCACACAAGCCGCGGGCCCAAACTATGCCACTTCAATGTTGCTCGATAAGTCTGTCCCCCGAGCATTGATGAAGGACCAACTTTCAAATCCCCTGTCCTTTACATATTCGGCAGTTCCTCAGACAGCGACTTCGCAGAGGATACCTGCAGGAGGGGAAAAACAAGTTCCCAGGCCACTTGCACCGCCTCCCACTACCACCTAACCACCTACTTATGAGTGATAACATTGGACCGCCTGGTGCACTAAACCTGAAGATAATCATAGCCACTCCACAAAGTTTGAGCTATAAATATGAGGAACACAGGAATGAAAGGAGGTGGTTGAAGGTTTAGGAAGAGGGAGCTGAGTAGAAAGAAGGAGTAAGAGAGAGAGAGAAAAAAAAAAGAGAGGAGTGGTTCAGGCAGTGTAAGAGAGAAAAATGATCTCATTGGGTCTCAGTATTGAGAACAGCCCAGTGTAGGAAATCCAAGCCCACTATACAAATAAGTTGTGAGTCTAAGTGAGTCCTAGCTCAGCCCAGTGGTCTTGCTTACAGTGCGCACAATTGGCATCGTCTGTGGGAATCTCTTACAAAGCAGTGGTTCCGACGAGACTTATGCGAGAGGATGGCCGGGAGACATTCTGGAAGTGATGCAAAAAGTGGTTCGACGAGATTTTCTCGGGGATCCTCTTGGCGAGAACAGAGGCCGAAATGGCTCGAAGATAGGGATCACGAACGGGAGGAAGAGAGGTTTGGTCTCGGTGAGGGGTCTTTCCAAACGCAACGAACGGCATCCGTAGCATCAGGGCGTAGACAGCATGATGACAGAGACGAAAAGCTTGAACGGTTGCGTAGGTTAGTGAGAGATTTGGAGCTGGAAGTAGAAAATATGCACCGTAGAAGGGAAGAGGATGGCCGAGAAAGGTCTGATGCCAGAAAGAATCATCAAGGGACAGGATCTAATCAATCTAGATCCAACTGCTACCATGAACGATCCCATTCGCGGGAATCTCATCGGCGAAGGGAACGTTCGCGTTCGCAGGAACCCCATCGCCGCCGAGATCATTCACGGTCGCAGGGGTATGCTGACCGAGGCTCAAATTCCCTAGAAGAGCGATGGCCCCATAATGCAGCCATGGATACGATGAGTCGTGTGCTACGGAAAGCTGCGAGGTCACCGTTTTCGACTGGCATCGAGCGGGCCCCAATGCTGGACAGATTCGTGCGACCCCCGTTCAATTCTTATGACGGTAAAACTGACCCCGTAGAGCATGTTAGCCACTATATCCAGATGATGTCCCTGCATACCCACAATTTATAGAGAGTTGTGTTGAAGAAAAATTTACTTCATGTTTTATTCTGCTAAATGAAATGTAAAACTTACAATGTTTGTGGTTTAATAACAACAAAATGATAGGAATGCAAACTTACAATTTTTTCCCTCTCGTGTCTCCTATTTCGGCAACTCTATTACCATAATTCAATTTTTTTGTCTCTCTCTTCTCTCCTATATTGGCAAAACCATTGTCACAATACAATTTTTTTCTCTCTCCTCTTTGTTATTTTGGTAATACCATTGCCACAATACAAAATTTTCTCTCTCCTCCATTTTCAATCGTGGGCAGTTGGTCACAGGTAAGAAAATGAGCAACAGCAATTGTGGCAATGGTATTTTTGCATTTTCTTTTTTCTCTCATCCCCCTTCAATCTCATCTTCTCTCTTCTCTCGCCTACTTTTTTCTCACAAATTCAACAATACCATTGCCAAATTTCATCTCTCTCCTCTCTCAATTGAAATACTTTGAACAATATAAATATTACAAATAAATTCCTATTTAACCAATATTTAGCCAAAAGACTCCTTTTTTCAATTCAAAGAAATTTGTTGGTATATTTTAATATTAATTGACAATTAAATTGAAATATTTATTCTTTACGCTATTTATTTATATTGATTTTTGTGGTAATTGAAAAGGTGTAAGAATTTCAAAAATAATGGAGAGTTACTATATTTCATATAACTCCAATATTTAATTCTAGAAACTTCTACCAACACAATAATAATAATGCTCATTATTCTTAAGTGGGTGTTTTTTATGAGCCTACACACACACACACACACGTATTTTCAGCATTCCTTGAAATACTCATGTCTATAAGTATATAAGAAGTGATTTACAATTATACATATTTTGAGAATGGTTGAACAAAGAAGAGTGTTCTCTTGGTGGATTAGTGCAAATTCATGGACTTTATAACGTATGTGACTGGGCTGTTGTATCATTGGACATCGTGGTAGTGAATCCATTGCACTGGTTGAGATATATTTTTTATATTCTCCTGCATTGATATGAAATGCCTTAAAAGAGAGCGAGTGCCACATAGGAACGGAGCCAAAACTTATTAGAGTTAGAAGGGGTGGAAGTATATATATTAAAAAAAAAAATCATTATAAAACTCCAAATAAGCATTCATTTAGTATTAAAAAACTGTCAATGAAAACAAAGACACAAAATCATTATTTCTGAATACATTATAATGCAATTATTTAAAAAAAGGAACTCGGCATCTTTTTAAATTTTTGATAACATCTATGATTGAATTTGTACTAATTATCATAGCGATATCCTTTTCAATGAATAAATCATAGTATCCATAAAAATAGATAAATAAAACTCATATTTCATTTTGTTGCAAATGTCTATTTTGATGACATTTATAGTTAAAAATGCTAGCTCCATGGTGTCTCACTTTGTCTTCTCTCGGTTAGGCTACTTAGCCACTTAGGGGTTTTTTTTTTTTTTTTTTTTTTTTTTTTTTTTTTTTTTTTTTTTTTTTTTTTTTTTTTTTTTTTTTTGGTGCCTTTAATGTGTGCATTGCATTTGGGTAAGGAGGAAAAAATTTATAATTTTTAAATGTTTGAGTTGTTTGTTTTGAGTAAAATTTGTAATTGATTGGACTTGATTTTTTTTAGCTTTGCTATTAGTAATTTTTGTTATTGTGCAAATTCTTTTGGGTTTGAAAATTTTGTTTTAAATTTTAGATCTATAATTTTTTTATGATCTTTAAAAGGATTAATGATATTTTTAAGGAGGGCGAAGTGTAAATTGCTAAAACTGGTACATATATATAGTAGTATTTTTATTTTTATTTTATTTGGTGGGGCCATTGTCCCTAATATCAATGAACGATTCCATCCCTAGTGCCGCACCTCAACTGAACCATGTACGACGATGATATTTGTAAGGACCAAAAAAATTATAGCCCACACCCAATGAGAGTAATGGGTTATGCCTTTCAAACCTGGCCCAAATCAATAAAATTTGTAAGAGGAGGGTAAGAACAACAATAGCGCGCTCAACCCGATGACAACTGCAAGGAAAAATAATAAAGTTTATATTCCAAAGCAAAAGAGTATCTGCTCTACAACCATACTCCCGAGGAGACTAAGTTTGTATAAAAAGTAGTATTGTTCACTTTCTTCTCTCAATGTTTTTCCTTCTATTCCTTTTCTCTCTTTTTCCATCCCCTTTCCAATGCTCTCTCCTTTCCTTATATACCTCTACCTTCATCACATCTTCACCATCCATTTCTACCTAACCTCCCTCTTTTTTTGACACTTGTTACCTTTCACATCTGAAGAAGATGGTTGAAAGAATCTGCTTAGCTGTGGCTTACATTGTTTAGGGCACTTCCTCATCAACGTGGCTGATAAAACTATTGTCTATCATTTAATGCGGATGCAACATGCTATACCAAGCCAAAGCCTTCCCTACTACTCACTAACTTCGACTCTCCTCAGATCCTAGCTCCTACTTAGAATACCACAGAGTACTATGATTCATTTCTTCTCCTCCTCGGGTGGCTTCCTCCCTTGGGCCTATGGCTTGCAACATTACCACGTCAATGTTGCGACCTTTCAACTTCATCCCCGGTCCTTGGGCACCCGCAATATCTATATCTCATTATTCTTATTTCTATAGAATTATTTACATGCCATATGTTATAATTCATATGATATATATAAAAAAAAAATTGAGATAGGAAGGGAAATTTCATTTTGTAAGCTACATGATTCTGAATTATCACATTATTTTTTATTTTTAAACCGATAATCTAATGAAATTTATATAAATTGACATTACAAGGATAAAATTAGTAATCTAAAGAACTTAAATATAAATGAACACCTCCAAATTTGGGGAATTGAAAATGATCTCTCCCGATCCCTTCAACTCTTTTCTCTCATTCCTTTGAAACTGTTGGGCTATAAACTAACTCCGGTTAATTAATTCAATTACCCAAGTTGATTAACTAGATCAAATTACATGCAAATCGTGGAGGCACTAACAAATCACCAAATAAACTAAGTGCAGCGGAAATAAAAAAAAAAGACACAGTGATTTGTTGACGAATAAGGAAAACCTCTCACAAGGCAAAATCCCCACAAGATGATTTTCAAGTCACTACTCTCAAGAATTTACTAATCAAGAACACGCAATTACAAGTATAAGGAATTTTACCACCTCCCTGGACTATTCCAAAATACTAACCTACAGTTGAACTTTTACTCCAATTCTCAATTGGACTTGCTCTTGTAAAGACTTCTTCTTGTATGGACAAATCCTAGTGCGTGTCTGATTTCCCAGCAACTGATTGATTATTGTTGGATGCAAAGTTCTTCACTTCAAAGTAAATTGAAGATCTAGAAGCATTTAGTTAAAAAATCCTAAGGCGCACAAGAATGCAATAGCTTCTCACAAAGTGTATGAGTTCTTTAACTGAGTCTCCGTGTTTTTGATGACTTTAAAATAAAGCTTTTATATGGTCTAAAGGTTTAGTGAACGATGCCCCAGCAATCAAAGTCATCATGGGCCGAAATTTAGATCTAAGAATTTTGAAATCGCAAAGCTCGATAGATCAAGATGTGTCGAACTTGTGTTGAGAATCCTTCATTAAATCTTGATAGATGCTAGTGCCGAGCCATTGTTAAGACTAGCGTCGAGCTTCATTGAATTAGCCTTTCTTCACTTGTTTCTTGGTTCAATCTTTATGTCTTTGATGATACCACTTGTTATGTAAGAGTTACATACTTCTTGATAGATTAGACTCATCTTAAATCTACTAAATTACAAGTAAAGTACATTTTGTCAAAAGATAAGCTAATACATAAAAAATATAACCCTAACAAAAACATCTAAACAAGCTTAATTAAACATCCATCATCCCTTCTCAGGATTGACTCCCCTCTCCTCCCGCTATCTAAACACGCTACTTTGCCATGTTAATTTGTGCATTCTTCGGATTAGTGCATATATTCCCGATCCGAGCAAATGCAACCTCGCCATGTTAAAATTCATTGGGACTAACTAGTATGAAAGAAAAACTAAAAGTAGTTGACCTGAGGCCTGTCTAGTATGAAAGCCTGCAAGTGGAGAAAGTAGCAAAACTACTTTTTTCCTAAATTTCAAATGATTACAAGACATTGTAACAAAGACTAGAGCCTTCGGTGGATGCCAACTTGTAGAATGTAGAAATGGACAACCATTTAGGTTCACTTTCACCTCCTAGATGATAGTAAATAGGAGCTCTAGTTTTTATTTTTATCTGATAATGATCTTAAAGTATATGAAACAGCAGTACTGTCTTGGGTTAGATCAATCAACATCATTGCTCATAGTGGTATTAGGTTAAGTGTGTGATCTAAAAGGCCACCTAACCAAATTTAATCGAAATAAAAGTATTGATCGATTCTACTGAAATTGGAGAAAGTAGGAAAAAGTCAAGTTTGAATTGCTAGGGAATGATAAGACAAAACATACGTACAGCATTTCTCAATTGCACATGTAAAGGAAATCCAAGCTCAAAGAATAAACTTTAGAAGAATTAGTCTTATCCACTTTTCAAAAACAAAATAAACCAAAGGGGCTATAATGGGAACCAAGACATTGTTTTTAAAATGCATGGGTGGAAACACTTTTTCAAGTATTGAATAAGAGACCCCAAAAGATCTTTTTAATCTTCTGATTTTCATTCTCTTATAGATAGGAGTAGGACTAAAGAGTAGCTTTTAATTTGTCTTGCAACTTTTTTTTTAAGCTTTTGTTCTTGTGGTGCATATCCACCTACTTAATGCAAAGTCTTTTTGAACTTTTCTCCTTTCCCACCTCTCTCGATTAACAAAGTAGAGCCCAACATGCTTAAAATATGTTGACTGGCCACTGGTTTAGCTTGTGAAACCGTACGTCTCGTGCGGGTCATATTATCATCAGCAATCGTAGCGCCGCCGGCTGCTATTTTACGAGACATTCTCAAAAAGTAGCAGAAAGTTATTCTCACAAATGCAGTGAATAAAATCAATCCACGCATTTCCTTGATTCTTCCTCCCTTAATTTCTGTCTTTTCTTACAAACATGATGTTATGATCTCTCTTCATTTCATTTCTGTCATGAGCCCTAAAACATTCATTTCATTTCTGTCACGAGCCTTAAAACATTGTGAAATCAGTAATGCTATGACATTGACCACAACTTTTAACATAGTTTTGCCACAATTTACTCACGCGGTGAGTTGTGAGTAGCAAAGTTATGAATCCATAAAAAAAGTTATGGTTCTAATATTTTTATTATGAAATTTGTCAATGTATTTGATGTATTAGACTTTCTTCTTATATAAGAGTACACTTTATCTATAAGTTCTGAATACAAAACACACCCTTATATGAATGGAGAACATAATACATCAAATGTACATAAAACGATCATTTTTTTTTTTTAACATTTTCCTTTAGAGTTTGCAAGCTCGATATTATATCAATTATCAAGTCCTTATCATATAATTCTCAGGATTAGATTCTCAAAATAAAAAAATAAAAAATAAAAAAATAATAAAAAATAAAAAAACCATGAGAGTAAAATTTTGAATGCATTCAAATCCATTTGCTTGTTGTTAAATTGGTAACAATTTCCAACCCCTTTGATAGGACCATAAACAATTCCCCAATTTCTGACGAAACATACCTGATCAATTCAGCAAGAATAAAAAATAGATCCCTTTTTTTTTTTTTTTTTGTCTCAAACCTCAATTAAAGTTTTCAAACTAGGAAACACTTTTCTTATAAAGAAGCTAATAAAATTTTCTCATTAAATTATGTGGGAGCATTATTATCAACTATCACGAAATTGCATTTATCCCAAAATAAAAAATAAACCTATCAAGAAATGCATAAAAATATTTTCAGGAAAAAGACATGCATAAAAAACACAATGCTAAGTAGATGCAGTTCACGTGTACAACAACAATCATATTCATATCATCTATTATTTTCGAACTTCTGAGAAATTTCTTGGCTTGTATGGTATTGTTGATAAGCATTTCAACAGTTAGTTAAGAATTCTTTCAATTAAGAAATCAGTTATTATAATTGGTGGAATTTTTTAACGTCATTTTCAAGCCAAAGAGATTGCAATTTGAAAGGAAAACCCCAAAAGTTAGCCATGCATTTTGGACAAACGATCGAAGATTTTTCAAACAAAAATTCTTATGTCGTACTTATCTTGAAAATTACTTGTTGAGTTGTCCATGCCGTCAGCTCCATTTTTCTAATGAGAACCGAATTAAGCATAAGCATTGGTAAATAAATTCTGCCATGACCATCGTTTTGCTTTCCACGTGTTTTAATTTTCTTTTACTGGACCCTTTGTTTTTTAGGCCTGTGTCCAGCTCGCCTAGAAAAACAAGAGAATTCCTTCTGTAAAAGTCAACTAAACGAAGGCAGTGTCAAACTTCCATGCAAGCAAAGTATTTTGGACAGTTGCCCCAAAGAATTTCTCTCTCTCTCTCTCTCTCTCTCTCTCTCTCAAAGAGAAATGAAAAAAGGTCTTCCGCAACTTTCTTAATTGTTAAGATAATATGATGTAATTGGTGTATAATATTCATTCATAAAATCTGTATAAAAATGATATTGCATCCAGGTCAAGGATAAGTATAGATTATGATGAGGGATATGACCTCTAGAACTTTACATTTTTTTAATAGAATCATATAAACATATAAGATTTGAAAATTTGGTAAAAAAAATTTATATTTGATCCTCCAAAATTGAAAATTTATATTTAATGTTACTAAAACCAGCAATTGGTTTTAGTAAGAATAAGAATATTGACATATAATGATTTCATGATATGTCTTTCATAGCATGAATATCAACTTAATAACAAGTCTAAAGTAATAATAATAATAATAAGTTACAATCCGATGTGTCAAGTAGTAATGGTATCAATAATGGACTTAACCTTTTTTTAGAGAATTTCAATTTATAGCATCAATTCTTGATAATAACTAGCTCTTTATCAATGGTAAACTTAATTCAACTATTGTGAGAAATAGTATGAAAATTATTGTGTTGTAGCATTACTCTTAACTAAATAAAGATAAAGAACTATTATTAAGAGCGGACATCATAAGTTGAAACTCTCCAAAAAAAAAATAAAGATACAACCTTTTGTTTACCATAATTTCTCTTTAATAAATTATCAAGGATTCCTACGCGTAATGAATTTATTGATGATGGATTTAATGATTGGAAGAAAGTAGGGGTGAAAAAAAATGTGATTTTCTAAATCATATTGGTGATTCTAACTATATTTATTAACTTAACAAGAAAAAATGTGAGGACTTGATGATATATATCTTGTTTCATCTATTAAAGTGTTTATTCAAAAATTTAGAGATGATAGATGAGATGATTTACTTCCATTGTGAAATAATTTTTGTGAGACACAAAATATAAATGTCTCAAATATGAATGTTCATTATGTTGAAAGATCGAGAAAATTTATCTAGAAGATTATTTTATAATTAATAATTAAATGTCATTATTGAGTGTTTTTTTTTTTTTTGGGCAATACAAGGGATTCTCAATCAAAAGAAAATTTATCAAATCATTTTACTTATTCTTAACTCAGTTTTGAATCTCAAGAGGCAAATGATTCTTTTAGAACTGAAAATATTTATTGGTAGAAGAGTCCTTATTTGTAAAAATTTACATATCATTAAAAAAATATAATTGAAAATAGAACTTAAACATTATGGGTATAATGTAGTTCGATATTAAACTTTGGTAAGCATTGAGAAATCAATAGTCTATCAACTTGTTTATAGGGGTGGTTGTTCTTGTATTTACTCTTCAAGTTTCTACGGTCTTCTTTCTAAGAAAACTACAAAATGAGCATTTTCAACTATAAATAAATATTTTCAAAATTAGGGTTTCCAACAAAATGAATCATAAATGATTGAATTAAAATATATTAAACTACAATTATTTTGTATCGTTTCTTTTATTTATATTTTGTTAATACTGAATATACTAGGCTAGTTTTATTTTTCATATATTGATTTAGTTTTAAATTTTAATATTTTCCACATGTTTAAATGGTTAAAATTTTGTTGTTTATAGTTTGGCTCTCCACCAAGGATAAAATTTTGGTTTCATCCCCGCTTTCACTAATCACAAGTTATCATCATAATGAATTGTGAAAAAGAAAAAGAAAGATCCTAAAATTGCTCTTTGGGGTGGGGGATTTTCTTGTGGTTGACATTGTCGTATTGTCTTCTAATCTCAAGCTAAAGCCTGCCTCAGCTCGAACACAGAATTGGGTCAGCCTTCAACTGAAGAAAATTTGAGGCAGTTTGAGGCATATAATTTTTCTTCTTTATAACAATAAGTTAGGCTGGTTTCTAGATAAATGAGAAAAATCAAATCCACACTCTATGAGAATTTGCTATTAAAATACTGCCATAACACCCAATGGTCTTGGAATATGCAATATAGTCAACTAATCTATGCTAATCTGCCATATGCTTTTAGTATATATTATGTACGATTTTCATCGACCCCTTTCCTTCCCAAATTTACTTAGCCAAAGGGGAAAACTCAATATCATTGGGTCGCCTTTTCTCCTTTGCATTTTTTTTTTTTTTTTTTACAGGTACTCTTAAAATATTTGTTAATAAATAATTTTTAAAAAATTTTAATATCATTTTTATAAAAAATATTAAAAATTATTATAAAAATCGATTACTTTTGTCTGTTCACATAAAATTGTGTTGTGTCTAAAGACTCTAAAGTCTGAACTCAACTAAAAAAAACCGGTAACGTTTATCATTTTTCTTTTGTGGGGGGCTGGGACCGCTAGGAAGATCTTAGAAAGACTATATGATGGTTGTAGTTGTAGTTGTTTTGGGTTTTTCTTAAGTGTGGGTTGCATTGGTTGACTTTTGTATGGTTTAAGCCTTTAAGGTCTTCTACTTCCAACCCAAAGTTTTGTCTGAACTGGGCTCTCTCTAGTCTCGTATGAAGAAAATTTGGTTTTTTTTACTTTTTTTTTTCTTTACAGTAATAGAGAAGTGGGCTAGCTAGTTTCCACATAGATGATAAAAATCAAGTCCGCACTCTATAAAAATTTTGATATCTCTTTAATTTTACCTTAAAGAGTAAAACCTAACGGTCTGTGAAAATTCAACATAGTCAACCAGTCTATGCAGATCTGAGATTTGCGTATATTATATATTTTGTGGACATTTGTTAGGTATTAGAGGTTGGAAAATATACACATTTTGAATAAAAATTGAATTGACCCCTTGATGTAATCTGACTGGTAAGACGGACCTTTCAAAGAAAAAGCTAATTTCTTCCACTTTGAATGTTGTAATGTTTCTAAAGTCTTTGGAGAAGAAGGTAGTCCACCAATTAAAATCTACAGCATTAACGAAATCTAGGTTGCGCTTTGTACTGGTCCCTTGAATTGTATCACGTTTAGATTTACACATTTGATATAGAGCACTGCCAAAAATTATGTTCCAAAAGAAGCATTTAAAAATGATATATAGCAGAATAAATTGAATATTTAATAAAGGTGGCTTTTGCTCCACTTCCATTTGGTTTATATGATGAAAAAATCAACGGAAAACGTTTGATAGTCTAATCATCCAAAAACATTAAAACAGTAGATTTTGATTAGGTGGAAAATGTTTCCATGGGGTGGAAAACGCTTCCTGACTTTAAAACCGAAGCTGCTAAAGTTAATATATATATATATATATATATTTTAAATGTTAAGCTATTTTCCAAGATTATATAGATGGTTTAAAAGTTTAACTATTTTGGATGGTTACTTTTTTTTATTTAAAAAAAAAAATTAATGTTTGTGAAATAGTAAACGTATACCTTTAAGAATTTAATATCTAAATTGATTTTCTAGTTGCTCTACGTAATATTCATGTTGTGGATAAAATTTTAATTTATATACTTATTTAATAATTTTAAGAAATATTAATAATTTTTCATGTAAGCCAAACGATAGAAATTTTTTTCAACTCATTTTAAGAGTTGCAATCAAATACAAGAAAACGAGTCATCCTTCGACCGCGTTTTCTTATCTTAAACAAATTGAACACTAATCTTATTCTAAGAAGATGCGAGGAAAAAGAAAGGGACATTTGAGTGCAAATAGCTTGAGTGTCAGCTGGCCCACAATTTAACTCTTTTTCTTCTCTTTTCTTTTATTAAACACTTATTAAAAGGATTAGTTGTGATGATCTTATGACTAAGGATGTGACTCATAAACAATTTCACTACGATATGCTTGATCACTAAAAAATATACAAAGAATGCCTAAGCTACTTTAAGAATCTTTTTAAGGTGGGTTTAGGTTTTACATTTATAAAAGTTTTATCTATTATCTCCTTCTCCATACTTTTTTTTTAGAATACTAAGTATTTTAACACAGACATAAGAAAAGAGGAGAATGTTTTTTAAAGAAACTTACAATGGTGTATATTTAAAAGGACCTAACTCTTAGATACACAGCACAGACTTTAAATTTCTATAACTCACACTCGTTTTTCAATGTGGGATTAACTCACTGTTTTATCCTTCTCCATACTTAACAAAAAAGAAAAAGCATAAATTTGAAGTTCATATAAATTTGAAGCATAAAGAAAAAGCATTAAATAATATACAATTTGCTCGTTTTTTTTTTTTTTTTTCATAAACACCAAAAAGAATGGTTTATATGACATAAGTAATAGAATTTTAAAGATAAAGCTGTTAAATATTGCTATCTTCCCATGTTTTAATAAAATTACTAGTACTGAAAATGAAAGTATATTAATTGATATATTTTTAATATAGAGTAGGGTGACCAATATGCACAAAGAAAGATAAAAACAGAGCTTTCTTAAGTAGGACTTGTATTTTCAATGAACTTAACTAACTTTATATAGCTTATAAACAATTATAAGTATGAAAGAAGTTTGAACATAAAAATTGAACTCAATGTTAAGCTTCTCAAGCTTAGCAAAAAGTAATTAATTAAAGGTGTGTTTGGATACCACTTATTTTGCTGAAAATTGAAAACTTATTGCGGAAAACAATAAAAAAATATTTTTTGGATTACTGTTTACTCCTCCAACCACTGTACATGCCTTAATACACTGTTCATATCCCATGAACAATGCAAAAGACGCTGGTAAAAAAATAAAGAATGAAAACGCAAACACAGCCATGAAATGCATATCCAAACGTGTACTAAACTTAAAATATTTTAGTATTTGGCTCAACTACTCATTAAATTAAGCACATAAATTCATAGTTTCAATTTTGTTTAGTAATCACGTGGCACTGTAGTTAAGAGGTAACTCTTTTTTTGGACAATAGATTTAACTGAGAAAGTGTTTGGACCAATTGGTAATTTACCACGGTAACTCTTTTCTTAAACAATAAATCTAGATGAAAAAGTTTTTCGACCCATTGGTAATTTATCACAATAATTGCAGGGAGATTCACCCATATTCAGCAATGTTTCTAAGTGTGAAGCAACTCTCAGATTTCACCTAAAAAAAAAAAAATCCGACTCCAGATGATAGCAGACTAGGATGACCAAAAGAAGTCGTTTGGCACCTTGATTTGGCCCGAAACTCAAATTTCTATTGTTAGGCCTCCCCTTAATATATTTAGGCTGGAAATTTTCAGGTTTTAACTTGTGTAATGGCCTATGGGCCTTCAAATTTTGAGATGCTATGTTAAAAGTTCAGATAGGTTCACGTGGACGTTCTTGCACTCCCTACCACTTTCAGCTCCTCACTTCTTCTTTTTTGAAAGTTTCAGCTCCTCACTTCTGTTCCTACGTATATCAAATATTTTAATATTCAAAATTTTCTTGGCCCAAATCACATGACATGAATGGCTTTTAGGGAATGGAATTTTTTTTTTTTTTTCAGTTGATAAGTATGAGCATTTTTATGACTTATCATAAAATGTTCTATTAATAGGTATCTTTAGGCTATTTGTTAATTAACCAATTTTATAAAAGTTTTAATATCACTTTTATAAAAAATATAAAAATGTGTTAAAAAAGTCAACTTTTTTTTTCTTTTCTTATAAAAAATTTTTAAAAATATTTCCTAAACCTATACTCTTAAAGCATTTGTTAATTTTTCACTTTATGAGTCCTATTAACTTAAATGTGTGATTTTTTTGTTTAATAATTGCTTTCAATTATTTAGTTTATTAGAACTAAAGAATATAAGAATGGAGATAATGATCAACGGGGTTGAATAATATTTGTCCCAATATAATGTGTAGTATATCTTCCCTTCCCTTCCTTTTTTTTTTCCTCCAAAAGGGGTGAAAACAGTGGAGACCCTCTGTGTTTGAAGTTGTCTAATAGATGAAGATGAATAAATTTACTGCCTTAATAAGTGACTGAATAAACAAAAAAGGAGAGAGAGAGAGAGAGTTGGGGGGGGGGGGGGGGGGAAGTGTGGCTCCTTATGGTAAAGGCTTAATTAATATGTAAATCTCTAGTTGGCATTTTTGTGATATAATTGTTTTGGGCCACATAAGGATAATGTTCTCCAATGTTGTTCATTTTTGTATTGGTAAATCGTACCATGTACTCGTAGATAGCTGTCTAGCCCCGGCCCAGGGTGTTTGATTCAAGGATTTTGTGGGCCCAACTCTTATCTTGATTTTTGTCTATTTGGACTCCTTTCCTATAAATGTTTGGAGCCTGATGAGCAAGTTTTAAGTTATTGAGTACTTTCAAATTTCAATTTCTTATAATTTAGTTTTCGAATAAATTTATAAATTACCGGATGTATATCATTATATATCTACTTTTTATATACTTTTTAATAGTTTTATGTCCTAATGCCATCCAACTACTAATATCTATGGAAAACTATTGAGTTTGAACATCTACCTATTATTTAAATTATTTATTAAAAAAAATCATAGTTATCTTGAGATTGTTATTGTGTAATCTTCTAACTTTTGATTTATTTAATTTAATTAGCAACTGGAAATCAACTTGATTTTTTTTTTTTTTTAATGGGAAATCTACTTGATTTTTGAGTTATAAGTTCTAGGGGATTAGAATTTCGATTTCACACTAATCATTGATATCAACGTTTATTTATTTATTTTATTTTTTTATCTTTAGGCCTCTAAAAATAAATAAATATTACACTAGATGTATATCATTACATCTACTTATCTATATCTATACTATCTATAAGAAAATTCTCCTCCTTGGACTTGCCTTTTATGTGATTAAGGAGTACCTTTAGACCCTACGTTTAATAGGAACAAAACTTGAGAATAACCTGGTAAAAAATATCTCTAACTCCACATAAATTGCCTACAAAATAGAACACTCTCCTACTAATCCATGTATTCAAAACAAACTTATCCAAAAATTAAAATTAAAAAAAAAATAAAAAATAAATAAATAAAAAACAAAAAAAAAAACTTCTCAGTCCACTTTGATATTTTCTTCAAGACCACATTCCAACTTTTTTTTTTTTTTTTTTAACTTTATCAAGACTCACCGGTTTCTTTTATTTATTAATTTATTTTTGAATTTCCAATTTCCTTAATTCTTAATCTCACGTACACTAGACAACAACAACAACAACAACAAAACCAACCTATGGGAAACCTATTCTTAATCTTGCGCGCGCAAAGTTCGTGTGATGAAACTAGTATGTCCTAATACCATACAACTACTAATACCTATGGGAAACCTAATTTGTTTGAACATCTACCCATTATTTTAATTATTTAAAATAATAATAATCATTCATAGTTATCGTGGGATTGTTATTGTGTAATCCTCTCACTTTTGATTTATTTAATTAGCAATTGGAAATCTACTTGATTTATGAGTTATGATTTATGAGTTCTATCAATTTTTTTTATAAAGAAAAAAAATTATAGTTATCATTAACATGCATGTAATCCTTAAACCTAATGCCATACAAAAACTAATACTTATGGAAAACCTAATGAGTTTGAATATCTACCTATTGTTTAAATTATTAAAAATAATCATAATAATCATTGTTATTATATAATTCTTTCACTTTTGATTTATTTAATTAGCAATTGGAAATCTACTTGATTTAAGAGTTATGATTTCTAGAGGATTAGAATTTCGGTTTCAGACTAATTGTTTATATTAACATTTAAAAAAAATGTTGATATCATTAACATGTAATCCTTACACCCGATGGACTTTTTTTTTTTTTTTCATATCAACTTCTTCAAAACTCTATATTAATCTAAACTTCAAGAAGTTTAGGGTACTTGATTGCATGTATGTATTTATTTACTTTGATTTTTTTTTTAATATAATCAAATTAAATAGGTTTCATGTATTTGTTTCCTTTTCTTTAAGCTAATTTTCTTAAGTTTGATCTAACTTATATGCTTATGGTTTTACAAATCTCTTATTTGCCTCTTGAAAGATCTATTATTTTGTATATCATATTTGAATTATGACATGGGTTCCAATAATGATACTGTGGGGGGTGGAAACCCAAATTTATGAATTGGGCCCAAGGCCCTATTTGAAGGTTGCTGTGTGTCCGAAGAGGTGAAAGCTGTTGAGAAGGAGTCCGCATGAAAGAAAGATACCTGGAAGTGAAGGGGATCAGTCCGAAGAGGGCACCAGTGGTCCGAAGAGATCATTCTCCTCGGATGTAAAGATTCTTGGTCAAGCAAATATCTGGAGGGTTCGAATAACCTTACTAACGACTTCAATGATCTGGATAAGCTTTGGGCATGCATGGAGATAAGAAGAATGAAAAAATATCTAAAAGGAAAAGTTGCTACTACCACATTAAATGCACTGCATCTGCTTTTCTGGCCGCATTAACGTGGAGAAGACCCCTGAACAGTGCCATCCCAACTACTATCACTCACAGAGAGATAAAGAAGAGATCTGACATGACACATACTCAAGTGGACACTTAAATGAAGAACAAGTGTACAATGAAGATGATGAGGGAGGACGTTATATAAAGAAAAAGCCTCTGGAGGAGGAAAGGAGCTTTTTGGATGAGAGTTCTAAGAATTGTATTCACCTTTCATTCAGTAATATTCCTCTTTAGACATCAAATTGAAAAGCCTTGAAGTGTGTTTTTTTATATCAGTTCCTTCTTTAACACCATAGTTAACTATTGTTTAGTTCACAATCAGCCTAGTTCTTTCACCAATTCTCTACAAATTCATTGTTCTTGGTTCATTGGGCTCATAATTCAAACATTTTGGGCTTGGGCTACTAAAACTGACCCTACAAATACGTTGTTTCCAATTTTGATTTTGAGGTCAATCTTCTTTTTGGCTTATTATTAAACATGTATTTGGTACAATTTATTAATTATTTTCATTAAATTTCTTTTGCATACACTTCATTTTTTTTTCTTTTATATTAATTTGATGTTAAATTGTTGATAACAATTTGAATTTTTTTTTTTCATTTATATTTTTTATTAGAATGGATGGAGAAAATCAAAGATATACCGCATTAGATGATTAGGGTTGATTTGGTGCTACTTGATGAGAAGGTAAGTTTCGAAGTAAAATAATGAAGTTTCTTTTATGTCTTCAACTAAAATTGAATTATTATTATTAAGTTTTCTCTTTCTTTTTTTAGGATAACGTATTAATCTATTAGAAACTCAAAACTCATTCGTTGATAGTTTTAGAGATATAGGAGAAGCAAAAATTTATTGAATTAAATATTTTGGAGTTGCAAAAATGAAGGATGCTTACAGGATTGTGAATCACAAGTACATGATAAGATTTTATGCGACATATGTGAAGTTGTTACAAACAGATGATCACCTTATTGCAAAATAAAAAAATTAAATTGGTTCCATTTTATGAGTTGAAGTATCTTGCTAACTTAAACACATCTCTAACAAGTAATTTTGATTATACCTTTATACTTAATATATATTATTATCTTCATAACTGATGATTTTTACTTAAGCACTTTATTGTTTGTAGATGCAATGGGATCAATCATAGGAATTTCTCCAATGGAAAAGATAGAGGTGCGTGGGAAAAAACTGAACAAAAGATTAATCGAACTTCAAGATAATAGTTCTATTAGATGTTGATGAATATATTACATAGATTCAGACTTTTTGTCAAAAGAGAAAATATTAATTGTCTAACAAAAATGTATATGCAAAAGGGAAAAAATTAGAATCACATTTTGGGATAAATTTGCAAAGGCAATTAATGAAATCTATGTTTTGATAATTCTATATGATCTATATAATTATTGCATAAACTACCATTAAGACATATATGACTAAGAAATTCTTTCTTTTGATATACATGATATCTATTTAAACATCATAAACTATTTATGTATTAATGATGGTAGGGAAATTATCGTTGTTTTCTACTAACTCTTCAAAGTTGTATATGAATTTAGATATTTTAAAGGTAACAAAATTAAGAAAAAAGTTAGTACAATTTTAAAATTCCTTATTTTCAATCGTTTAATTTATATTTTCTGATATGGAAGAATTATAGCAGGTAGCATGAAGCTTAACCCGTCAGCTCCTGCTTTGGCTGATGGGTCAGTCGCGACGGACGTTTATGGGCTAACGTAACGAAAAAAGGGATGCTGACTAGATCAAGACAAACCGACGGGATGAATGCTCCAGGTCTAGCTGATGGCGATTCGAAGCGCCTGGGCTACTCAGCGAGAAGCTGACGCCAACGTGGCTGAAGGGAGAATGCAAGCTGACGGTTTCAAGGCCGATGATTCTATAAAAACCATGACTTGGTCACCACGCATGGGTAATAAGGAAGTTGCTTATATTCCACGCCCAGTATCAGAGTCCTATAAGGAAAGAATTCCGCAATCTACGCTCGTAAGGATTCCTATAAGGAAAAGACTTCTACTCCAAGGAAGAGAGGTCCACCCTCTACTACTATAAAAACCCCAATACCCTCACAAGCCAAGGTACGCATAATTGACCCCTCTCTAGCACTCTAGAGTTGAAAGAAGTTCTAACTTGACCTTCGGAGGGTATTTGGCCGGCACCACACCGGTGCTCTCTGTTAGGTCTTTTCTTTTTTATTGTGCAGGTGTCGTTTTGAGCGTACAAGTATCGTGCAACTCACTAGTGAGATTTTCAGCGTCATCAGTTGGCGCCGTCTGTGGGAAGCGGTCCGGTTAAGGATTAAGCCACACTATCGTTTCCCGGACTAAAGGGTTGCATGGTACTCACTCGCTCAATGGCAACTACTAATGACGTACAAGGAGAGGAACCACCCACGACTGCCCTCGAGAGACAGGTTCGGACTCTCAGTGCCGCCGTGGAGCGTCTCACCAAACAGAACCTCGACTTGGAGGGACAGCTGCGCCAGAAGAATGCAGCACTAAATGACCGACTAGAAGATCAGGAAGGGACTAGCGCTCCAAACAGGAATCAGAAGAGACCTGAGGGCAGCCACGCCCCAAGCAGACCAGAGAGGCAGCACGTGAACGTGCCATCCATTACGGAAAAAAAAAAAAAAGCAACTTTTTGACGTGGGTTTCTAAAATATTAAAAAAAAAAAAAACATTTTAACGTGAGTTTAAAAAAAAAAAAAATTGGATAAGTCCCTAAAATAATAGAATAGACAATAAAAGCTTTTGAGGTCTTAAAACTTAAAAAGTCTTTATTTTAAGAGTTTGAGTTTAATAAGAACCTGGTATAAGAGCTTAGTTTTACACTTAACAATAAAATAATAATAAATCATGTATTTTTAAATAAAAGAGTAGGCACTGTTATGCACCCAGTCATAATCAAATTAAAAACTCTATCACCCAAATATAAATATTTATAAATAAATAAATAAATAAATAAAAAATTTAAAACCCCAACCAAACTCTTCCCCTATATGATGCCGGTGATGCCGCTAGACCGAAAAACCTCCGTCAGTGAAGTCAGAGTCTGAAATAGATAGCCGGAGCTGTTGTAGACATGTTGATCTATGCTGAATCTTGAAGCTAGCTTTGGTATCAACACTATTCATTAGAGGAGGGCAAAGAGATATAGAAATTGAAATCAATGTGAACCAACATCCTTTCCTCGAAACAAAAGGAATACAATAGACAATAAGAGAGAATAAATTAAATTCCTTGAATTCCTTCCCAGCAAAAGAAAATAGAATGACATTTAAGTTCCGCTCGCGTACAAAGTTTGAATTGACTGACATTGATTTTTTCTTGGAAGTGTGATTGTTAACGCATCTAATTTTTTATTTAAATATAAAGGGAAAAGTATAACTTACATGTTTGTAGTTTGACTGATGATATGGAAGAATTATAGCAGGTACCATGAGCTTAACCCGTCAGCTTCTGCTTTGGCTGACGGGTCAGTCGCGACGGACGTTTTTGGGCTAAACGTAATGAAAGAAGGCATGCTGACTAGATCAAGACAAGCCGACGGGATGAATGCTCCAGGTCTAACTGACGGCGATTCGAAGCGCCTGGGCTACTCAGCGAGAAGCTGACGCCAACTTGGCTGAAGGGAGAATGCAAGCTGACGGTTTCAAGGCCGACGGTTCTATGAAAACCATGACTTGGTCACCACGCATGGGTAATAGGGAAGTTGCTTGTATTCCACGCCCAGTATCAAAGTCCTATAAGGAAAGGATTCCGCAATCTACGCTCATAAGGATTCCTATAAGGAAAAGACTTCTACTCCAAGAAAGAGAGGTCCACCCTCTACTACTATAAAAATCTCAATACCCTCACAAGCCAAGGTACGAATAATTGACTCCTCTCTAGCACTTTAGAGTTGAAAGAAGTTCTAACTTGACCTTCGGAGGGTATTTGGCCGGCACCACACCGGTGCTCTCTGTTAGGTCTGTTCTTTTTTGTTGTGCAGGAGTCGTTTTGAGCGTACAAACATCGTGCAACTCACTGGTGAGACTTTCGGCATCATCAGTTGGCGCCGTCTGTGGGGAACTTCAGGTTAAGGATTAAGCCACACTATCGTTTCCTGGACTAAAGGGTTGCATGGTACTCACTCGCTCAATGGTGACTACTAATGATGTATAAGGAGAGGAACCACCCACGACTGCCCTCGAGAGACAGGTTCGGACCCTCAGTGCCGCCGTGGAACGTCTCACCAAACAAAACCTCGACTTGGAGGGACAGCTGCGCCAGAAGAATGCAGCACTAAATGACCGACCAGAAGATCAGGAAGGGACTAGCGCTCCAAACAGGAATCAGGAGAGACCTGAGGGCAGCCACGCCCCAAGCAGACCAGAGAGGCAGCACGTGAACGTGCCATCCATCACGGATGCGACTCCACCACATATTGCCGTCGAGATGCAGGCAATGAAGGAACAGATGGAGGTCATGATGAACGCCCTCAAGGGGCGAGTCTCCAGTGATCTTGACGATCTGGTCAATCGTACCGACTCGCCCTTCACTGTGGCCGTGAACTCCTACCCCCTACCCCACAAGTTTCGCATGCCGAGTATAGATAGCTACGACGGGGTGAAGGATCCTTTGGATCACCTGGAGACTTTCAAAACCTTGATGCATCTTCAGGGGGTGGCAGATGAGATTATGTGCAGGGCCTTCCCCACAACACTTAAAGGCCCCGCAAGGATATGGTTCAGCCGACTGACGCCCAACTCTATCAGCACCTTTAAGGAGCTAAGCGCTCAATTCACTACACATTTCATTGGGGGACATAGGTATAAGAAGTCCATGGCATGCCTAATGAGTATCAAGCAAAGAGAGGACGAGACGTTACGATCCTACATAACGCGCTTTAATAAGGAAGTGCTATTGGTTGACGAAGTCGACGACAAAATACTTGTAGTAGCCTTCACAAATGGGTTGCGGAAGGGCAAGTTCTTGTTCTCTCTATACAAAAATGACCCGAAGACCATGTCGGAAGTACTCTACAGGGCTACAAAGTATATGAATGCCGAGGACGCACTGCAGGCCCGAGAAGAGAAGCCGAGGAAAAGGAAAAGGCAGGAAGATGCGCGACCCGACCAAGGAAGAAAGAGGCCCAGAACAGGAGATCGAAGAGACGAAAGGCGCTCTAAGCCTCCGGGAGGGAGATTCACAAGCTTCACCCCGCTGACCGCCCCAATAGATCAAGTCCTAATGCAAATTAAGGACGAAGGGGCTCTGACCTTCCCTGGAAAACTGAAGGGGAATCCTAACAGGTGCTCCAGAGACAAGTACTGCCGCTTTCACCGAGACCACGGCCATGACACCGTCGACTGTTACGATTTGAAGCAGCAAATCGAGGCCCTTATAAGGCAAGGGAAATTGCAGAAATTCGTAAGCAAAGAAAGAGCGAATCCAGCACCTCCAGAACACCCTCCCCGACGAGACAATGACCGTCCAAGACCTCCCGTTGGTGACATACGAATGATTGTAGGAGGGATCGCTACCAGGCCGTCCAAAAAGGCTCGAAAGACGTACCTCCGGATGGTCCAAAATGTCCAGTTGACGGGTCCAGTGCAAAATGTAGCCCATAGGGAAAGCCCCGTTATCGAGTTCTCGGAAGAAGACGCGCGACGCCTTCACCACCTGCACGACGACGCGCTTGTTGTTAGCCTACGGGTGGGGGACTACAACTTACATCGGGTGTTGGTCGACAATGGCAGCTCGGCAGACATCTTGTACTACCCGGCATACCAGCAGATGAAAATCGACAGGGAACAGCTAGTTCCAACGAACGCCCCACTTGTCGGTTTTGGAGGTGCAAAGGTGTTTCCGCTGGGCGCGGTTACGTTGGCTGTGACAGTAGGTGACTACCCCCAGCAAATCACAAAGGACGTAACGTTCCTCGTGGTCGACCATTCGTCCGCCTATAATGCTATCCTAGGGCGACCCACCCTCAACGCGTGGAGGGCGGCAACTTCAACTTATCATTTAATGATCAAATTCCCAACAGAACACGGAGTCGGAGAGCTACATGGGAATCAGATTGCCGCACGCGAATGCTACGTAGCCATGATGGAAATGGATGACCACCTCCAAAATATGAGCATAGAAGAGCACGGGAGCGCAACGGAGCCAGTCGAGAAGCTTGAAGAGATACCCCTAGACGACTCCATACCTAATCAGACAACAAGGATTGGAACCCTTGCAAGTCCTGCAGTCCATCCTCTCTTTGCTTGATACTCATTAGGCATGCCGTGGACTTCTTATACCTATGTCCCCCAATGAAATGTGTAGTGAATTGAGCGCTTAGCTCCTTGAAGGTGCTGATAGAGTTGGGCGTCAGCCGGCTGAACCATATCCTTGCGGGGCCTTTGAGTGTTGTGGGGAAGGCCCTGCACATAATCTCATCTGCCACCCCCTGAAGGGTTTTGAAAGTCTCCAGGTGATCCAAAGGATCCTTCACCCCGTCATAGCTATCTATACTCGGCATGCGAAACTTGTGGGGTAGGGGGTAGGAGTTCACGGCCACGGTGAAGGGCGAGTCGGTACGATTGACCAGATCGTCAAGATCACTGGAGACTCGCCCTTTGAGGGCGTTCATCATGACCTCCATCTGTTCCCTCATTGCCTGCATCTCGGCGGCAATATGTGGTGGAGTCGCATCCGTGATGGATGGCACGTTCACGTGCTGCCTCTCTGGTCTGCTTAGGGCGTGGCTGCCTTCAGGTCTCTCCTGATTCCTGTTTGGAGCGCTAGTCCCTTCCTGATCTTCTGGTCGGTCATTTAGTGCTGCATTCTTCTGGCGTAGCTATCCCTCTAAGTTGAGGTTCTGTTTGGTGAGACGCTCCACGGCGGCACTGAGAGTCCGAACCTGTCTCTCGAGGGCAGTCGTGGGTGGTTCCTCTCCTTGTACGTCATTAGTAGTTGCCATTGAGGGAGTGAGTACCATGCAACCCTTTAGTCCGAGAAACGGTAGTGTGGCTTAATCCTTAACCTGAACCGTTCCCACAGACGGCGCCAACTGATAATGCTGAAAATCTCACCAGTGAGTTGCGCGATACTTGTAGAGAAGAATGGCGAATACAGAAACCCGTGTATTACACCAGTCGGGCGATACCCGGAGCTGAAGAAAGATATCCACCAATAGAGAAACTTGCTTTCGCGCTAGTTACAGCAGCACGCAAACTAAAGCCGTACTTCCAAGCCCACACAATTATTGTCTTAACTGATAAGCCTTTGCGATGGGCAATGAGCAACCCAGATGCTGCCGGGCGCTTGACACTCTGGGCAATAGAATTAAGCGAGTTTGACATCCAATATCGCCTGTGCACCGCTATCAAGGGACAGGTCGTGGCAGATTTCATAGCAGAATTCACAAATAGTGAGGACGAGGGGGCAGAGGAATCCCCGCAGTAGAGCATACATGTAGATGGATCCTCCAACAGACAAGCCGGCAGAGCCGGCGTCGTACTACAGCCACCAGAAGGGGATACGGTAGAGTGTATGATCCGCCTTGAATTTCCCACTACCAATAACGAGGCAGAGTACGAAGCTCTGATTGCAGGGCTCGACCTCGTAAAAGCAGCAGGAGCCGAGAAAGTGATCGTTTACTGTGACTTCCAAGTCATAGTTAACCAGATAAGTGGGGAGTATGAATGCAAAGACGAAAGAATGAAGAAGTATCTGGACCAAGCAAGAAGGAGGATGAAGGAGCTGAAGGTCAAAATTACACAGATACCCCGAGGGGAAAACGAGCGAGCCGACCGCTTGGCCAAAGCCGCCTCAGCCGCACACATGGCCACCATTGGTAATACACTTTCCTTCACACAGCTCTCTCCACTCACAAATGCTATTGACTTACAGGAGCTCAATCCCCAAAACGATTGGACCACGCCGTTAACCTCTTTCCTGAAGAACGGCGTGTTGCCGATTGATAAGGAGGCGGCAAGAAAACTGAAGGTTCAAGCAGCAAGGTTCGTGCTGATACGAGATGTTTTGTATAAGAGAGGTTTCTCCCGCCCCTACCTACGATGCCTAGTTCCTGAAGAAGCAGATTACGTCATGAGAGAAGTGCACGAAGGAATCTGCGGAAACCACTCAGGATCAAGATCGCTAGTGCACAAGCTAGTACGAACTGGGTACTTCTGGCCAACGATGCAGAAGGATGCCGAGGCTTATGTGAAGGCCTGCGACAAATGCCAAAGATTTAGCAACGTCATCAGACAACCACCCGAAGATCTCACACCCATGACGGCACCGTGGCCATTCGCTCAGTGGGGGTTGGACATCATGGGGCCGTTCCCTACGGCGATGCGGCAACTGAAATTTTTAATTGTCGGCATTGACTACTTTACAAAGTGGGTGGAAGCTGAAGCCTTGGCCACCATTACAGAAAAGAACGTACGGAGCTTCGTTTGGCGATGCATCATATGCAGGTTTGGCATTCCAAGAATCTTAATCTCAGACAACGGGAAGCAATTCGACAACAACTCCTTCAGGGACTTCTGCTCGCAGCTAGGGGTACGGAACCACTACTCTTCAGGAATCAGCAAGTGAAATAGTGAAAATAGGGAGAGGTGGGCCATATATATATATATATAAGAAAACGCACGAAAGACGAAGCGACGCCCACATTCAGACACTAAACCAATCCGAGCACGCCATGTGTCCTAGCATTTAATACTAGGGTGTCAGCTGTAGTTATTTTCTCTCTCCTAATCAAAGTGACAGGTAGTGGCAAATAAAAACTCCATAACCCGTCAGGTACAGCCGATGGAGATATGGAGTAGGGGACAACTGATATGGAAGAATTATAGCAGGTACCATGAAGCTTAAACCGTTACCTCCTGCTTTGGCTGACGGGTCAGTCGCGACGGACGTTTATGGGCTAACGTAACGAAAGAAGGCATGCTGACTAGATCAAGACAAACCGACGGGGTGAATGCTCCAGGTCTAACTGACGGCGATTCGAAGCGCCTGGGCTACTCAACGAGAAGCTGGCGCTAACGTGGCTGAAGGGAGAATGCAAGCTGACGGTTCTATAAAAACCATGACTTGGTCACCACGCATGGGTAATAAGGAAGTTGCTTGTATTCCACGCCTAGTATCAGAGTCCTATAAGGAAAGGATTCCGCAATCTACGCTCATAAGGATTCCTATAAGGAAAAGACTTTTACTCCAAGGAAGAGAGGTCCACCCTCTACTACTATAAAAATACCAATACCCTCACAAGCCAAGGTACGCATAATTGACCCCTCTCTAGCACTCTAGAGTTGAAAGAAGTTCTAACTTGACCTTCGGAGGGTATTTGGCCGGCACCACACCGGTGCTCTCTGTTAGGTCTTTTTTTTTTTATTGTGCAGGTGTCGTTTCGAGCGTACAAGTATCGTGCAACTCACTGGTGAGATTTTCAGCATCATCACATAGTAATCATGATAAACTAAGAGTGCGGATTACAACAGATCCGTCTTAGATGTTCACTTGTCCATACAGTGATGCGATGCATCTACAACTTAATTTTCACACTCAAAACTTCGACTCAAAGGCAGGATATACTCTTTTTCTTTTAACAAGTGGGGCAGACACAGTACCACTAAATCACAAGACTCTTAAAACATAAGAAACGAATATACATTGTGGAATGAGACCAAACACCTTCAGGCATAATTGTGATCAAGTGTCTGAAGAGAAAACCCACAACTTGATATTAATTTTATAGAGAATTTTTCTAACCAATGACCTAAATTTATGAAACCCTTTGGAAGAAACACAAGCTAGTTTAAGACCTAACTTATACTACAAGAATTTTGGACTTTAGCGACAAAATTATCAACAACGAGCATTCATTAGAAACAACATTAGCCCGCGGTGACAATTCAAGGTTGTCATTACATGCTCAAAGAAAATGTTTATTAAGGAAATTTATTCAAGTTAAATTACACTAACTTCTCCTAAAGTTTTTCGTTATTATACTCACCTCTCCTCTAATTAGTATCGCTCAACTATTGTTGCAAGATGGTATATGTTAAATTACCGATTGTCCCAAAAGCTTAAGCTATTGGGATATGGTAAATTTAATCATTTAACCAATACTTCTAACACTCCCCCTCACGTGTGGGCCGAAACTACCTTTTAATAGGTGAGGCCCAACACGTGGGAATTTAAATGGGAGGTAGAGTGGAGGAGACGAACTCAGGATCACATGCTCTGATACCATGTTAAATTACCGATTGTCCCAAAAGCTTAAGCTATTGGGATATGGTAAATTTAATCATTTAACCAATACTTCTAACAGTATATATGCAATATGTATTCAAATAAACGGTCTGGATTAATGCTTTTCCAAAAATAAAACTGCCTTGATAAATTTAAGGCACTTAATTAAGAGCATTAAATTTCTTTGCAGTCTATGATTTTCTTCCAGACTTTGGTTCATTTCCTATGTATAGAAAGTGACTGGTGGGGCGAGAAAGTTATATTTCCATTAGGCATAATGGCCCCATTTAATATCCAAACTTCAAGAATTGAAGCACTTTCATAAATGAGCCCATGCAAATTTTAGCTACAATTCCTTATGTTTGAACACTAAAATTTTCAAATCAAATTAAATAGCTTGGTTTATTGATCAATAAAACACAATTTTTTTAAGACAATTAAATTTTACAAAGTCATATGTTTGAATTTAATCCTAAAACATAATGTACTATACCTAAAAAAACTCTACCAAAGTTAAGAATGTTAGTGGGTTCCAGTTAACTCAGCTGGTAAAGTCTCTAATGGTTGTATAAGAGATCTGGGGTGCAATCCCCGCTTACACCAAAAACTTATTGTGTCTTGGTCTGATAATAAAGAGCAATTATCAGGAGTGGACGTCATAGGTTGAAACTCTCTCTCTCTCTCAAAAAAAAAAAAAAAAAAAAAAAGAATGTCAAAAATTATCATGTACGCATTCAAGATTCAAATCGCTCCGCCCCACCACTGCAACTACCAAATTATTTAAAATAAAAACTATTATGTATACGTGTGTACTACTTCACTCTTATGTCCAACTACTTCTCTCTTAATCTTAATGAGAAAAAGAATTGTCTATATATTGATCTTATTAGAGACTGAAACTTGGTGTCTAGACTCTTAAAAGTCTCTTATATGACTAGATCTTCTTCATACGTCTACAGAAATGCGAATTAAAGTCATGATAAACCAAAAGGAAGGATTACGAATTATTAGTTTCAGCTGGTCTCTTGGCCATTCAGTGAAAAATGCATCCAACTTACTTTCACGGTCAAAACTTTTGCACAAAGGCAATACATTTTCTTTTGCTTTTTCTTTCAACAGGGCAGCCCAGCAGGATTAAATGGACCATATACCTTTAGGCATAATTGTTCAAATGTTTTGAAGAGAAAATCCACAAGTTGATATTAATTTTAGAGAGAATTCTTTGTACCTAATGGCATACCTTTATCAAATCCTTTTTTTTTTATAGAAACACAAGCTTGAGAGGTAACTTAGGGTCAGTCTCTGTTTTATTCTAAGGTCCATGGATGCCGAAATAGGTACAAATATGATACATTGAGGAGATGTGTATTTAGGGCCGGCCCTAAGTCTAGGCCACTTAGACTATTGCCTAGGGCTCCCTACTAGAGAAAGCCCCAAATTTTGGGGCAAAATTTGATTTTCTTTTTCTTTTTTGAGATATAGAAAAAAAAAATTTTACATTTTTCTTCTACTTTTAAGAAGTCCCAAAGAATTGAGTAATGTTATAGATAAGATAAATTTAAATGCATAGGTCTTACAAATATATGTATCACTAATCATAAGAAGTAATTCATATAGAAAAATACTAGAAATATTATAAATTTTATTCATAACCTTTATAAATTGATATGACAATTCATATAATTTGTGGACTTCAACAACCTAATAGATGCAATTTTAAATTACATATTGTGATTGGTGATACATCTTTGTAAGCCTCATGTTGTAAAATTTATAATATTCCTAGCATCATTCATTCAAATACTTATTTATTATCTTCTTGAAGTGTCACAAATCACATTTGTTGCTACATTATTTGTAAGGTTTTTTATAGTAAAATTTGTTACAACTTTAACATTTTTTTCACAAAAAATAATATAAAATAAAAAGAATGTTTTTTTTTTAATCAAAAAATTTATGATATTAAACACTAGTTAAATATATATATATATATATATTTTTTTTTTTTTTTGAGAAAAGGTTAAATATTATTTAAGTGCAACAAAAAGACCCATNACTAGATAAGTGTTGTACACTAAAACTAATATATAAAAATTATAAATAAAAATTGTTACAAGTTTGGCCTATCTCTAACTATTGGGGACTAGGTACAACGATATATAATTCATATTAAAGGTGTATCCTCAATGTATTGACACTTTTCTTTTCAACAACAACAACAACAAAAAACCCTGCGTACATCTCTTAGAGTATCCAGTATGAAACCAGTATAACATCCTAGGTTTTAAATTTTTATTTTTATTTTTATTTTTATGTTTTTGAGAGGGAGGGTTTTAATGTTATCTTTTAGGGGCTGTTTGAATTTATGATTTTGATAACTCAAAACTCTGTTTCCTTAACCTATAACTCAAAATATGTGGGTCCCACAACTGAGAAGTGTGTTTGGCATCATAACTCAATTTTTTTTCCATCACTTAATTTTCTAATTTTTGAGTGATGAGTTATAGAAACTGAAAACACATTTTAGGTGTTTTCAATTTCCAAAACTCAATTTTCAATGGCATTTTTGTATTTAAACACACACTGAGACACCCATTGTCAGAGCAACAGCCGTAACATTTGACTTTTTTTTTTTTTAATTTTTCACTGGGTTCGGTGAGTTTTCCTTTCACACTGGCCTTTTTTTTTTTTTTCCATTCCTTTTCACTAGTTGGTTTTTTTTTTTCTCTTTTTTTTTTCTTTTTTTTTTTTCTTCTTTTTTTCTTTCTTTCTTCACTTCTCACGATCTTTTCTCTAACACACTAACACACAAACACAAACTCACAAACATGTTCATCCACACAAACCCACCAAATAGAAACAAACAAAACCCACTAAAATTAAACTTAGAAATCTAAACATATGAAGTTTAAGATCAACTCAAAATTTAACATCAAGATCTTTTTTACCAACTCAAAATTAAACAAAACCCACATGATTTTTACTGGATTTAAGGATACAGATCAAGATCAGCTTTTCCCCACCATGCTAGCGGCTTCGAGCTCACCATCGAAGCAAACGGAAACCAAGCTGAAGAAGAAGTCGTCAAAGATGAAGATAAAGAAGAAGAAGAAGAAGAAGCGGCAACCATTTTGAGAAATACAATAATGAAAAATGGTTGCTACTTCTTCTATTAGTGGGATGATTTAAGTGATTAGGAATGGGTCTGACTTGGTGATCAGTTATGGTTCCCACAAAAAAGTTGAAATATTTGAGTGATGGAAACTGAAAACAGTGTCCAAATAGGTGGGGTGTAGAGAGTTGGGTTATTTTAAGTGATGAGTAATGAAAATTAAGTGAGGAATGACGAAAATTGAGTGAGGAGTGATGAGTGATGGAAAAAAAAAATCCAAACAGGGCCTTATAATCCCTTCCATCAAAGAGTTGATTATTGACTGATATTTGATGTGACTTTTTAAAAAACAACTATCGCCCCACATGATGTTCACACTTGGGATAAACCCCTAGTTTGGTGATCAATCAGTATTCTCTCATTGGTGTGGGTCAGTTATAAAGGAGGTACCTCCTAAGACTACCACTAGGGCTGTTCACGGGTTGGGTTTGGGGTTGACCCGCACTCGACCCGAGTCACTCAGGTGAACGTAAAATGGACCCGCAACTGACCATATGTTTGGATTGAAATCGGTAGCTCGAATCATTGGTTGAGTGGGTCGAAGCCATCGGGTAATTTCGGGTTTGAAACAAAAGAAGAAAACTGAGAAATCATAACCCAAACAATACAGAAATCATAACCCAAAAGAACATAGACACAGAGAAATCAAGCCAAAAACACTGAATCAACACCAAAACGACACAAAGAAATCAAGCCAAGTGAACATAGAAATCAAAACCCAAAATGGACAGAGAAATCAACCCAAAGAACATGGAGAAATCAAAACCCAAAGGACACAATCCCAAACATAAACTATAAAAATCAAATAGCACAAACAAGAGCTCAAATCTATGGACTGAAACGAAGAAAGAGAGAGATATAACACTAAACTGGCACTACCACCACTCCATTCACCCATCATCACCACATTCATCACAAGATCAGTGCAAAAACTATAAAAAAAAAAAAAAAAATTACATTTTTTACTGACCCACCATTAGATGCATAAGATCAAAGGATATTCAAGTAGATTAGAGGAGGCTTGAAGAGTTGGATTTGGGTAGCTTGACAACAGTGGTGGCAATAGGGCAAACTTGAAGATGGTGGTGGCTATAAGAAGGGTTAGGGTTAGGGATTTGAGAGACTTAGAGAGAGAGAGAGAGAGAGAGAGAGAGAGAGAGAGAGAGAGATCAGAGAGGGAGAGATCGACGGGAACATGGGCTGACGTCTCCCTCTCTGACGACCAGGAGGAACTCTCAGACTCACTATCTGAGCCTGAACCAAACACCTCATCGTAGCCCGCTCCTTCGCGGACCGACGACTGGTCACTCGACGCGTCAGTCGACATCTACCTACAAGTGACGGGTGTAAACTAAGCACCTAGGTTGACGACCTCACTTTAAAGAAAATAATTGAAAGTGTGCGAGGAAAGAAAGGAAACTTACAAGTTTTCAGAGAGTAACGGTTGAAGAAGTGACGACGGGAATGTTGGTAGAGTTGACGGAATATTGGCGACGGATGTGCTCTCCAGGAATCAGCAAGTGAAATAGTGAAAATAGGGAGAGGTGGGCCATATATATATATATAAGAAAACGCACGGAAGACGAAGCGACGCCCACATTCAGACAGGAACCAATCCGATGACGCCACGTGTCCTAGCATTTAATACTAGGGTGTCAGCTGTAGTTATTTTCTCTCTCCTAATCAAAGTGACAGGTAGTGGCAAATGAAAACTCCATAACCCGTCAGGTACAGCCGACGGAGATATGGAGTAGGGGGCAACTGATATGGAAGAATTATAGCAGGTACCATGAAGCTTAACCCGTCAGCTCCTGCTTTGGCTGACGGGTCAGTCGCGACGGACGTTTATGGGCTAACGTAACGAAAAAAGGGATGCTGACTAGATCAAGACAAACCGACGGGATGAATGCTCCAGGTCTAGCTGACGGCGATTCGAAGCGCCTGGGCTACTCAGCGAGAAGCTGACGCCAACGTGGCTGAAGGGAGAATGCAAGCTGACGGTTTCAAGGCCGACGGTTCTATAAAAACCATGACTTGGTCACCACGCATGGGTAATAAGGAAGTTGCTTATATTCCACGCCCAGTATCAGAGTCCTATAAGGAAAGGATTCCGCAATCTACGCTCGTAAGGATTCCTATAAGGAAAAGACTTCTATTCCAAGGAAGAGAGGTCCACCCTCTACTACTATAAAAACCCCAATACCCTCACAAGCCAAGGTACGCATAATTGACCCCTCTCTAGCACTCTAGAGTTGAAAGAAATTCTAACTTGACCTTCGGAGGGTATTTGGCCGGCACCACATCGGTGCTCTCTGTTAGGTCTTTTCTTTTTTTTGTGCAGGTGTCGTTTTGAGCGTACAAGTATCGTGCAACTCACTGGTGAGATTTTCAGCGTCATCATTTTCTTAAATTAGTACTTCATGAACTAAAATGGTCTACCAATAGACTATTTCAATATATTGAATTTCAATATAGTCTTAAAGAAACCAAAATCAACTTTGATGAGAAAGATAAGAAGATTGAGTTGTTGTAGCTACCACATACAGTCCTTTACCCTAATGAGATTTCTAAGATGAAAATCAGAAATTTTGACCTTTATAAAGATTTAAAAAGAACTAGATAGAGTAAAAAATTATATTTTGTTGATACTAAGATTTATTTAGAATAATAACATTTAGAGCATGCTTTTATGTAGGACTTAACATTTTATTTCACGATCTCTATTAAAAAGATCAATATTAAGAATGGATGGTATTATGTCTCCTGTGATGAGTGTCCTAAAAAATTGAAAAAACATGAATCAAAATTGTGTTGAAAATAAAACAAATTCCTTTAAAGATCCATTATCCTATGACAATCAACAAAGTCAATGACAAACTCTAAACAATATTGGCCTCTACTTTCAAAACCTAGTGTTTAGCTATGGCCAATTGTACATTGTTTTGTCTCAACTCTCAAGTAACAAGCCTTGAAGGTCTAAAGATTTTAATAAAGAATATTGACAAAGAAGAACAAGAATACACTGAAAACATAGTTTATAAATAGGTGTTCAACAATCTCCAAAAGGTAAAAGCTATTTCTAACATTTTTTTAATCATTAATATTATTGTTAATAATACTGCAAATCACTTACAAAAACCCAATATTTATATGGTAGATTCATGAGATACAAAATTCTGATGCAAACAGTTCAATATATGTAACTAAAAAATGTCGTTATAACATAATTGGTGTGTTAGAACTTAGAAGATAATTTGTTATTGAAGTGTTATTGTTTCATATTTGAAGGTTGTTACACCAATACAATTTATTCCTTTTGTTATAATAATTATTATTTTTTATTATTTCTCAAATAAAATATATATTCTATAAGGCTATGATAATAAGTAGAACATAAAAAAGTGTCTTCAACTTGCATGTCAAGGCTATATCTGAAATATCGTTTTTTTTTAGTAAATGTAGTTAATCATGTTATATATATATATATATATATATTCAAAGTTAACCAATAGTAAATACGTAGAATTACTTTTTTTTTTTTTTTGAAAATTCACATGCTTTCATATATACATGTGTCAAACCATAATTTTTATTCATGTTTTTCCAATTTTTAGGACATTCATCACAGGAGACATAATACCATCCATTCTCGATATTGACCTTTTTAATAGAGGTCATGCAATAAAATGTTATATCCTACCAAAAAAACATGTAGTAAATGTTACCATTCTAACATAAATCTCAATGTCAACAAAATATAATTTTTTGCTCTAACTTATTCTTTTTCAATCTTTATAAATTTCAAATAGTTATCTTTTTATCTTATAAATATCTTTAGATCAAGGATTGTATGTGATAGCTATAATGACTCAGTCTTCTTGTCTTTTTCACCAAGGGTCAATTTGGATTCTTCAAGACTACATTGACATTCAACATATTAAAATAGTCTATTAGTGGACTATTTTAGTTTACAAAATACTAATTTAAGAAAATATAAATTGAACAATTATATAGTTCCAAAATTTCAATAACCCTTTTCTTTATTCAATGAGCTCTTGAATATCTAGATTCACAACTTTGAAGAGTTTGTAGAAGATAATGACAATTTTCCTACCATCATCATTTATGCATAAATAGTTCAAATTATGATGTCTAAACACATATCATGTATATCAAAAGAAATATATATGTCTTAATAGTAGTTGATGTGATAATTATAATAGGCTGCATAGAATTATCTAAATATAGATCTTCATTAATTGCCTTTGCAAATTTATCACAAATTGTGATTCTAATTTTTTTTTTTTTTCCTTTTTGCATAAACATTTTGTTAGACAATTAAAATTTTATCTCCTGACAAAATGTCCGAATCTAAGTAATATATTCATAAATATCTAACCAACCTGTTATCTTGAAGTTCGATTAGCCTTTTGTTCAATTTCTTCCCATGGACCTCTATCTTTCCATTGGAGAAATTCTTATGATTGCTCCCATTACATCTACAAACAATAAAGTGTTTAAGTAAAAATCATTAATTATGAAGATTGTGATATATATTAATTGTAAATGAAATATCAAAATTACCTATTAGAGTTATGTTTTTGTCAACAAGATACTTCAACTCATCAAATGTAACCAATTCAAAATTTATTTTTGCAACAAGTTGATCATCTATTTGTAACAACTTCACAGATGTTGTTGCATGCATAAAATCTTATCATCTACTTGTGATTCAAACATTTGTAAGCTTCCTTATTTTTGACAACTCAATATATATTAATTATTTTCATTAAAGTTATTTTACACACACATTATATATATGTATGTGTGTGTGTGTGTGTAAAATTACTTTAATGAAAATAATTAATAAATTATAACAAATGCATGCTTAGTAATAAGCCAAAACGAAGATTTTCCTCGGAATCAAAATTAAGAGGATGATATCACCATTGGAACCAATGTCATAAACATGTAATTCTTATATGATATACAAAATAATAAATCTTCTAAAAGGAGAATAAGAGATTTGTAAAAATTAATATATCAGTTCTCGTGAAAAATATACCACTACGAAAATTATGTCTAACAATATTTAATCATTGATTCTCAAACCATAAGCATATAAATTAGATCAAATTTAAGGAAATTAGCTTAAACAAAAGTAACAAATACATAAAACCTATTCAATTTTATTATGATAAAAAAAAATGCTGGTAAGGTTGTAGGTACCATAAGTTGGAGAAGGGAAAACTAAACCAAAAAACTGTAAAATAGGCAGGAGAATATATACACACACACACAGAGTCTACGTGAAAGCAATCCATATAAAAATCAAATACTCAAACTTCTTGAAGAAGTTGATTTGCAAATAAATAAATTGTTGGAAAATATAGCTAAATAAACAAGTTTTGATTCAACAATACAAACCCTAAAAAATTAGCAATGACAAAAATAAATAGATAGAGTTAGAAAGATCTCACAAACTATATAATCACGCAAAATGCATTGTCTTTAAAGGTTGATTCGTGTCACCCGGAGTAGAACTCGGTGTGAATGGCTCTCTTGGCCGAACAACCCCCCAAGATTAGACTATAATAATTTCTTCAAGTTGATCACACACTCAAGCAAGAAGAACTAGGAACAACCTTACTTGCCTTTCCTTTTCTTAAAAAAATTGAAGCTGAAATTTTTTTTGTGCAACCAAAAAAAAAAAAAAAAAAACAGAGGAGCAAAACAGAGGGATATACGGCTGGAGAAGATGAGAGAAATATGACTTGAATAGATCTAACACTATTGTAGGGTGTTGGAACCCTACATCTCACACTACGCAATACCTGATATTTGAGTTTTAAATCAAATATGAATCCATCATTTAATGCTTGTGATGGAAACATTACAATATAGTTCCCCATCTATTTCAGAAGTGACTGAGGACTTTGCCAGAGATCTAACAAAGTAACTTACTCAACATCTTCCCTCAAGAGTTGATACTTACATGGCATCAGCAACACAGCTGAAATACATCATATTAAATAGGAAATAATACTATCACATAGTAATTAACTGTGACGTAGCTCAAATTCAGATGACCTCAGTCTTATTTTAGATCCTGCAGCTTCATGTTGTTCTTAAAACACTTGGCTCATTTTATTTTTTGTAAATAAATAAAAACAAAAACAAAAACTCAAGCTCAATAGAGCTTTAGGCAGAGCATGTCGAGAATCTTAGCTATATTTTATTTTCACTCCATTTTGAGAGTAAACAATTACTTTCACATTTTGCCTACTATACTTTTTTAAATACACTTTTTAACAGACTTTTTTATTATATCTCAATCTCATTTAAATATTATTTATGCACTTATTCTTTATTCATTTTTTAATCTTCTTTTATTCATTCCTAACCATAGGGTTGTTCATGGATCGGACTGGGTTGGCTTTGTGCCCAACCTAGACTTGACCTAAAAACTTTGGGTGGATAAAAACACAACACGAAACTGACCTAGAAGATCTCGTCGAATCGGCCGGTTCGGGTCTTATCGGTTTGGGTTTTATCATTAGGGCCGATATTTGGCTGGATCTGTTGAGATCTATCCAATATTTGGCTGGATCTGTCAAGATCTGGCTGATATTTGGCCAGATTCGTCAAGATCTAGCCGAGTCCATCAAGATTTGGCCTAGATTTCATCGGATAACAATGAGATCTCACTAGATCTCAACAGATCTCGATAATATCTCATTGGATCTAGTCCGAAATGCTTGAAAATCGTCGGAAGAATTGATGTATTCGACTGGGTCAGGTTTCACGAGTTTTGAAATAGGAGACCTGTAATTGACCTGTTGGGGTTGTGTTTAGGGAGGTTGGGACTCGCATCCGATCACCGGAGTTGTTGGATTGGGTGGTGGTGGGTCGAGTATAGGCGGGTGGGCGAGTTTCTTGGACACCCCTTCCTAACCACTATATTTTATTTTAAATTGCCAATAGTTGTATTTTTTAAATCTCCCAACGATCATATTTTCTAATAATCTCCTTTTTTTTTTTTTGGCAAACATATTTAAATTTCAATTATTTTAGTCTTGTGCAAGTCCTTAAAAAATTAATCAAATCTATATTACTTTTGACATTTATCAATGGTAATACAATTCATTTGTTTATTAATTTTTAGGCAAAAATGCATTTTTGGTTCCTACATTTTGGGCCGATTCTCGATTTGGTCTATAAATTGATTTTGCTCCTAGGTTAGCCCTGATTTCGAAAAATCATTTTTATTTTGGTCCCTACCGTCAACCCAGTAATGAAAACCTCCTACGTAGTAGACGGAATGCCCTGTTTGTTGATGTAGAGCTGACATGACCATTAAAATATTATTAAAAATAATTATTTGGCATTTTTAAATGACACATCGCGTTTAAAATTTTTAAACAAAGCCACATCAAAAATTTATATAAAAAAAGAAATTAAACTTTTAAAAATAAACCTTAAATCTAATTTAATTAAAAAAATTATTACTTATCATTATTAATTTCATAAGACCATTACAACTTGTTCTTCGTGTTCTTCTCAATCAAACCTAGCAACAAAGAACTTAAACCCGGCAACCAATAACTCAAATCCATATCACAACAACACAAACGAAAAAAGAAAAAGAAAAAAAAAAGAAAAGAAACGGAGATCAAATACAAACACAGACCCAGATCACAAATAGACATCAAACACAGAGCCGAATCACAAATAGAGATCAAACACAGACCTAGATCACAACAACACAAACGAAAAAAAAAAAAAAAAAAAAAAANTTTTCAGTTGCTCAAACTTGAATTTCACCAATCATTGCTCTTTATTCGAGCACCCACAATCTTAGCTCACTCATCTTCAATTGAAGTCACCTCCAGCCCTCCCATGTTATGGATTTTAAATGCTTTGGATGAACATGATCAAGAATATATAACATTTAATATTTTACCTATAGCATACTCACACAAATATTCCTTGATTGAACTTCATAATTCAGTCATGGTTGCTACTTGCTTGCCTTATAGCCTTCTTGTAATTTTTTTTTCCTTTGGTTAATAAATAAATAAAAACAAAAACAAAAACTCAAGCTCAATAAGCGATTAGGCTTAGAGCATGTCGAGAATCTTAGCTATATTTTATTTTCACTCCATTTTGAGAGTAAACAATTACTTTCACATTTTGCCTACTATACTTTTTTAAATACACTTTTTAACAGACTTTTTTATTATATCTCAATCTCATTTAAATATTATTTATGCACTTATTCTTTATTCATTTTTTAATCTTCTTTTATTCATTCCTAACCATAGGGTTGTTCATGGATCGGACTGGGTTGGCTTTGTGCCCAACCTAGACTTGACCTAAAAACTTTGGGTGGATAAAAACACAACACGAAACTGACCTAGAAGATCTCGTCGAATCGGCCGGTTCGGGTCTTATCGGTTTTGGGTTTTATCATTAGGGCCGATATTTGGCTGGATCTGTTGAGATCTATCCAATATTTGGCTGGATCTGTCAAGATCTGGCTGATATTTGGCCAGATTCGTCAAGATCTAGCCGAGTCCATCAAGATTTGGCCTAGATTTCATCGGATAACAATGAGATCTCACTAGATCTCAACAGATCTCGATAATATCTCATTGGATCTAGTCCGAAATGCTTGAAAATCGTCGGAAGAATTGATGTATTCGACTGGGTCAGGTTTCACGAGTTTTGAAATAGGAGACCTGTAATTGACCTGTTGGGGTTGTGTTTAGGGAGGTTGGGACTCGCATCCGATCACCGGAGTTGTTGGATTGGGTGGTGGTGGGTCGAGTATAGGCGGGTGGGCGAGTTTCTTGGACACCCCTTCCTAACCACTATATTTTATTTTAAATTGCCAATAGTTGTATTTTTTAAATTCCCAACGATCATATTTTCTAATAATCTCCTTTTTAAAAAAAAAAAAAAAAAAAAAAAGAAACAGAGATCAAACACAAACACAAACCCAGATTACAAATAGAGATCAAACACAAACTAAACCCAGATCACAACCCAAACCAAAATCATCAGCGAGCCCAACCACTAATCCAAAAAACAAGCCATAAAAAACAAGTTACCATTAAACACAAAAAAAGAGAGAGAAGCAAAAATAACTACAAAAGGCATAAACAAGAATCAAGCAAACATAACAACTACATACAGGATAGGTACAACTCATATATCATTAATCTAGCCTCAACAAAAATCCCAAAAATTCTGAGCATCAAAGGACATTAATAAGTAGAAGCTAAGCATGGATAATGAGGTAAACTAGTAGTAGCTTGAGCTGTAGATATCAAGGGCGGCAGTGCTCTTCTTCATCGAAAAAGGCGACCTCATCACTGAGATTAGAGAGAGTTTGGATCAGATCAGAGTTTGGCAGATCAATAGATGAATGAGTTCGATGGCAATGACCTCATCACTAAGATTTGAGAGAGTTTGGGTCAGATCGGAGTTTGGCATATCAGCGGAGATGAGATTTTGAGAGAATTTAGGTCTGAGAGAGATTTCGTCGAGGGTGAAGAGAGAAAGAGAGAATTAGAGATAGAAAGAGTTTAGAGTTTGGGTCTGATCGTTTATGAGGTTAAAAGAAAAAGAAAAAGAATTAAAAGGATAATTTTTTGTTTTTGTTTTTTTAAATAATTTTAATTAAATTAGATTTAAGGTTTTTTTTTAAATTTAATTTCTTTTTTTTTTTAATAAATTTTCTGATGTTCTTGTGTTCTTGTGATCAGTGTTCATGTTCTTGTTTATTTTTATTCAAATATGAATTGATGTATTTTTATGTTTTAAATTTTTTTAAAATTAATTTTTTTAATTAAATGTTGACATGGATGCTGACATTGTATTTTTTATTATTACTTTTTGGCTGCGTCAATATTTAATATGTCAGTTATGCACTCCGTTTGCCACCTCAGATTTTTCTGTTACTGGGTTGACGGAAGGGACCAAAATAAAAACGATTTTTCAAAATCAGAGATTGACTTAAAAGCGAAATCAATCTAGGGACCAAATCGAGAATCAACCCAAAATATAGGGACTCAAATTGCATTTTCATCTAATTTTTATCTTTTTATCTTGGCGTAAATGCTCTTTTCATCCCTACATTTTGGGATCATTTCTATTTTGGTCCATACATTTCTATTTTACCACTTTTAGTCCCTAAACCAATTAACGCATGACATTTAAGTCCTTACCGTTAGCCAACTAACAGGAAAAACTGAGGTGGCAGACAGAACACCCTATTAGTTGACGTGGCGCTGACGTGACGCTAACATGGCGATTAAAATATTATTAAAAAAAATATTATTTGGTATTTTACAATTTAAACAAAAAAAAACAAAAAAAAATTAAAAAACAAAATAAAACTCAATCCCAAGACCCAAAAAAATTAAACTCAATCCCAGGACTTCTCAAACCCAGATTGGTCTTTAATTTCCTTATATTTTGTTTTCTTTACTCTATTTAGTACCAAAAAAGCTGAGACCTTCCAAATTTGAATGTCAAATCAATGTAAAGTTTTCTCGTTTTTTGGTTGTTTATGCTGAGTCCCATTTTTTGCATCGAAATCCAACTGGGTTTGAAGTCTAATCCCAGTTTTCCTTGTCTACAAAGCTATCAGAGTCCACAGATTTGATTCTTTGCCTCAACTTGATCATTGACAAGAGAAACGCTTCTTTTTTTCAATCTGGGTATTGAGAAAGTCACTTCATTTATAAGTCTTGTAACCTCTTTTTGCAATATTTTTTGTGTTTACATCTGAAAGCTTGAAATTGAAAATTTCTCTATCAAACATGGCCAATCTTGTTCCAGCATGTACCCGATCCACCAAGGCAAAAATCTCTCTCACGTCGGTGTACCCACCTCCAACATCTCCGATCTGTCGCCGGCGAAGCCAATCTATGGGTTTGGGTTTTGATTTGTGGAGGAGGAGCATTACTGATTTGGTTATGGGTTTTGAGGAGCGAGACGTGTACGTTGCGATTTGGGTTTTAGTGGTGGTCAATTTGAGATTTTGGGTTGCCACGGTGGACATCAGCGTGGGGTCATGGTGCTATGAATGGACCTGGGTTCATGGGGCAGCAGATCAAGGTTCTCTCTTGATGTGGAGAAAATGACGGGAACAATGGATTTCGTTGGAAAAATGAACTCGACCTGGGTGAGAGAGAACGATGGCGTTGGAGCCCTGGATCGGAGTGGTCGAGGTTGCTTTGCATGAGGAGTTTTCCATCGAAGAAGGAAGGTAGAGAACATTGGTGCTTTTGTGTTGTTAATGGCGGATTTGGGTTTGTTGATGGTAGATTCGGTGCTGTTGATGGTGGATTTGGGTTTGTTAACAGTGGATTTGGTGTTGTTGATGGCGAATTTTGGGTTTTTATTTTTATTTTTATTTTTTATATTTTTTTATTTTTATGCAGATTTGTATATTTTTCTGGATTTATGGGTTTGATTTCCTAGAGGTTTCAATGTTGATTGTATTGGAATTTTTTGTGCTGAGATTGATTTTGAGTGGGTTTGTCAATTGGGTTTGTCTTAATTTGGAGAAGAACATGAAGAATGAAATTCATGTTCTGGGTTGGAGGCTTCTGGGTTTGACATTTTTCTGGGTTGGAGGTTTGATGATTTTTCTGGGTTGGTTTTCTCATGTGGGTTTGGGTTTGATGATTTTTTCATGTTCTGGAGGTTTGGTGGAGGATAGGAATTTTGTATGAAATTTTGCATTGTTCTGAGTTTGGTTGTTTTTAGATACGGGAAGAACATGAAGAACAGGTTCTTGCATGCCACACTCAATTACGTTACACAATCTATAGGTTTCTGGGTTTGATTTTTGGGATTTAATTTTGTTTTTTCATCTAATTAAAATTTAGATGCTGACATGGTAATTTTTTAATGTCAAAATAATTTTTTTAATTATTATTTTACTATGCGGTTAACCACGTCAGCATTTTCATGTTCTGGAGGTTTGGTGGAGGATAGGAATTTTGTATGAAATTTTGCATTGTTCTGAGTTTGATTGTTTTTGGATACAGGAAGAACATGAAGAACAGGTTCTTGCACGCCACACTCAATTACGTCACACAATCTATAGGTTTTTGGGTTTGATTTTTGGGATTTAATTTTGTTTTTTCATCTAATTAAAATTTAGATGCTGACGTGGTAATTTTTTAATGTCAAAATAATTTTTTTAATTATTATTTTACTATGCGGTTAGCTACGTTAACATTTTCATGTTCTGGAGGTTTGGTGGAGGATAGGAATTTTATATGAAATTTTGCATTGTTTTGAGTTTGATTGTTTTTGGATACAGGAAGAACATGAAGAGCAGGTTTTTGCACGCCACACTCAATTACGTCACACAATCTATAGGTTCTTGGGTTTGATTTTTGAGATTTAATTTTGTTTTTTCATCTAATTAAAATTTAGATGCTGACGTGGTAATTTTTTAATGTCAAAATAATTTTTTTAATTATTATTTTACTATATGGTCAGCGATGTCAGCATTTTCTATTAATTAATTAAATAATAATAAAAGCTTAAATGTCACATATTAATTAATTTAAGAACTAAAACTAATAAAAATAAAATATAGGAATCAAAATAAAAATCACCTTCAAATATAAAGACGAAAAGCACATTTACTCTAACACTTTCCAAGTTTTCTTACCATTAAAAAAAAAAAAAAAAAAAACACCCGCATAGGGTCATTACTCATTAACACAGAGATAGAGAGAGTCCGGGAGCGATCGGTGTTAACTGTGCAAAGCCGCATCGTCCGCCTCACTGTCCTCCCCGCCACTGCCAAGAACAATGGCCACTTCTCGGTCCTTGTACCGTACTACTACTCAGTTCTCCCAAACCCTTCGCACCTTCTCTACCACTACCGCCACCGCCACCACCACCACCAAGCCCTCACATCACAACCACCACCAACAAAACCACAAGTTCCTAGAGTCCCATTCCTATGTCGGTAGCTGGTGGAACTCCGATCGGCCACAGGACCCCAAGGTCGCCGAGCGCAGGCTCGCCCTGCTCCGCCGCAACTACGCCAAACAAGTCAAGCAGGTCCGCAAGGAGTACATCCGCGAGGTCGAGCTCATGCGCCTCGAGCAGCAGCGCAAAGACGAGGCCAGGAGAGAGGCACTTCGATTAGCCAATGAGGAAAAGAAAAAGCTCAAAGCCGAGGCCGCTAAGCTCCGAGCTCATGAGCGCGAGCTCGCAGAGAAAGAGTTCCGCCAAACCCTAGTACGTCTTCTCTCTCTCTCTCTCTCTCTCTCTGTCTCACTGTTTTTATCTTAAATTCTTTATTTTGTGTTTGGTTGCTATGGAAATGTTGGAAAATGGGGGGGGGGGTGGGGTGTGAATTGTGAATCTCTTTACAGATTTAAGTTTTTTGTTTGTTGTGATTAATGTTTGGTTGCTGAGAAAATGTGGGAAAAGAGTTTTGAATATTTAAATTCATGTTTGGTTGCTAAGGAAATGTTGGAAAATATGGGGATGTGATTTATCATTCACGTTTGGTTGCTGAGAAAATGTGGGAGAAGAATTTTGAATAAGTTGAATTGTAGGTTTGTTCATAAATTGGGACAGAATTTTACGAACAAAATTCAGTTACCATTTTGGAGTCTTTACAAGTGTTTGTTGTACAAATGCAGTTGAAGGAAAGAGCTGAGAAGCTTGAAAATTGGAGGATGAAAGAAACAAAGAGGGAAGAGAAGAAGAAAGAGAAGAAAGAGCTGCTTCACCGGAAGAGTTCCTTGTGGATTGACGAATCTGAATTGGAAAAGAAGATACTTGAGGCTATTGTTGATACTACACCCCTCTGATTCTTTCACTTTTCATTTTGTATTTTTGGATGGGAATACTTTTTTTGCTTTTAGTTGGAATAATGTTTAAGAAGCATAAAACAATCAAGGCTCTGTCCCTTTTTTATTAACATTTTGAAGCCTCGAAGCATTTTTTGTGCTAGAATATGTAGCTTAGTCATGTTTTGTGTATCGGTGTTTATCAATGTAGCCATTTAACATGCAGCTTTGTTTGAAATAATGTTTTAGCTTAATAGATTGAAGAGATTTCTTTTTCAGAGAGAGGGGGAGGGGGGTGTTTTGTAGGAATTAAGTTCTCTTTCTTTTGGCATGTGAGTGTATGGATGTGGTCGCTTTTATGAACATATAGGTCATCCCTTCATATTGATCGGTGGGGCTTATAGTACGTGATCCATTTGCATAGAACTATATATATAATTCTATCGGACTGTGCATGTGCTAATAGATTTTTCCTCTATGGCTGCTTCTGTTGGCCCTTGCTTTAAGTGCCTGCACTACCTTGGATTCTGTGGAGCCAAAAGTAATGGTTGAAACACAAAATCATGTGATGAGGTATAAATTTTTTGTCAATTTGGATTATGCATCATTAACAATGGGAAGATTATTCTAAAAAAAGATTGTTTTTTATTACATAAATCTCTTGATAAATTCGACAGGCAACCCTAGGGTTCTTTGCTTTATCAAATGATCTGGAAGATGATGTCAATCACCTTATCAACAACCTTATCACTCTCTTATGTGAAATTCTTCTCATATGGTATTCTATAATCAAAAGGTCTTTGCTTTTCCTGACTTGGATATTCCTTTGAAACAATAATGTTTCTTCGTCTTTAGAAGTTTTGGTAAAAAATGCAATATATTAAGTGATTAGATAATTTGCTTTTGCCGTCACATTCGTCTAATATCTAAATAGAGTATTTTCATAGAGATTTTGGTTCCTTTTTTTGAATTCTATATTTTTAACTTGATTTTTTTGAAAAAATTTAACTGGAAGTGTATTATTGTATTTTTCAAGGTTGCTTTTTTTGAATAAGAAGTTCTAATTCTGTGGAAGCACTCCCAGTTGCTGAGGTTTCTTAACCATGCCTGTGTAATGTGTCACTTCTTGCTTAATAATGCTTTTGAGCTTGAACACTATGGCTGTTTCATGCGTCTTTCAGCATGTGAGTGCATGTACCTGGTAAATATTATGAATATATAGCTGATCCCTTCGTACTGATCTAATTTTAATTGAAAGAGTGAAGAACAGTGGAGCTTATAATATGATCCACATTTGCACANTTGCACGCCACACTCAATTACGTCACACAATCTATAGGTTTTTGGGTTTGATTTTTGGGATTTAATTTTGTTTTTTCATCTAATTAAAATTTAGATGCTGACGTGGTAATTTTTTAATGTCAAAATAATTTTTTTAATTATTATTTTACTATGCGGTTAGCTACGTTAACATTTTCATGTTCTGGAGGTTTGGTGGAGGATAGGAATTTTATATGAAATTTTGCATTGTTTTGAGTTTGATTGTTTTTGGATACAGGAAGAACATGAAGAGCAGGTTTTTGCATGCCACACTCAATTACGTCACACAATCTATAGGTTCTTGGGTTTGATTTTTGAGATTTAATTTTGTTTTTTCATCTAATTAAAATTTAGATGCTGACGTGGTAATTTTTTAATGTCAAAATAATTTTTTTAATTATTATTTTACTATATGGTCAGCGATGTCAGCATTTTCTATTAATTAATTAAATAATAATAAAAGCTTAAATGTCACATATTAATTAATTTAAAAACTAAAACTAATAAAAATAAAATATAGGAACCAAAATAAAAATCACCTTCAAATATAAAGACGAAAAGCACATTTACTCTAACACTTTCCAAGTTTTCTTACCATTAAAAAAAAAAAAAAAAAAACACCCGCATAGGGTCATTACTCATTAACACAGAGATAGAGAGAGTCCGGGAGCGATCGGTGTTAACTGTGCAAAGCCGCGAAATTTTATGCGTGTATTATACTACCTTTTTTTTTTTTTTTTTTTTTTGGTTTTAAACTTTCTAGCAATCTTATAATGTTTTTGTCTGGCTGATTGGTTGAATGTCCTATCATGTCTTCCATTATTTTTTATTTGCTTGGACTTTTTAGCAATTTACCGAAGTGATTGGTTTTGTTATTTCACTTAATTCTTGTTTGAAATAGGTTCGCATATCTTCTGCAGAAGCCTTAGGTCAGATGGTTGGCCTTATCGCCTGGACAAAATTAAAGTCAGCTTTACCTAGACTTGTCCCTACTTTTTTGGAATTGTAAGATTTGATACATTAATAATGCTTCAAGTTTTATGTTTATGATGCTGCACTGTGTATATGTTGTGTCCTATCTTTGGTAGAATAGTTTCCTGAATTGGGGTTATACATATATATTCTCAAAAACATGCACATAGAAAACCCATCAACAATATCATGCATATATATGAAAGTCAAAAGGGATGACATTACTATTTTCTGTGCATCAGGTATAAAAAGGATCACGATATTGCCTTTATGGCAACATGTAGTCTCCACATCCTCTTAAATGCCTCTTCGCTTTCAGAAAATGGATCTCCTTTGCTTGATTTTAGGTAATGGACTCCTCATTCTGCTTGTTTGTCTTCCCTAGTAATCGTTTGACGATGTTGGACTTCTTTAACACCTTTCACATCCTGATGTAAGTGTACTGCATTCCTGTCCCTGCCTTGTACTATAGTAATATGAGTTTTAGCCTTTAAGGTAATTTAGCCTTGTAACATTTTTCCTTTTAAGGTGGGATTTATTTTGTCATTCTAGGGTAATTTGGGAGAAGTGGAAAACTTTTGACAGAACTGAAGAGAATGTTCCTAGAAACATGATTCCTTGTAGCAAGTCCAGTTATTACTTAAAATGTAATTGGATTTTTACCATCTCGCTAAGATTTTTTTGATCTTGTGACATTGTTTAGCAACCTTTCTCTTGACATAGGAGCTTTTACCGTATTCCCCACCCTCCACCAAAAAAGGAATAAAAAATTTCTCATGAGCTCCTTTTGTTCTTACTAATGGGTGCTACATAGGGCCTTATAATCGTGTTTATGATTTTATTTTATGATGAATTGATGGTCTTTTCTGTTTAAACTTTGTTATGTTGACATATCTGAAAGGAAAAAAACCCTTGATTGCAATAGATAGGGGTGTTTTCTTAGGACTGGGGAGGATGTAGAATTCATGTTGTGGGTTTTTTAGAATTTAGAGGATGCTCTATATGAAAATACTTGGTATAAGCTCTTCTTCTATGTCTTTCTAGGCTTTAACTATGTACTGTAACAATTTTGTTTTATACAGAAACTGTTACTAGTTCATAGACTTTGTAAATATTATACAACATTAAACAACCATTCGGTCTCAAAACACTTTACAAATATTACATACAGCAGTAATTGTTTTGGTGCTGGTTTATTCTTGTGATGGTTTGCAGGAGCTCACAGTTATCCTGTCAAGTCTTCTCCCAGTAGTTTGCATTAGTAGTGACAGCAAAGAGCACTCTGATTTCTCAATGGCATTGAAGATGTAATTACCAATTCTGTTTTGTGTAAATTCTTTCATTATAAGAACCTCCATTTCTTCTAGTTAGTGTTGAAGTCCACTACTTTTTCAAGCTTTCAAATTTGTTGAATTTATGAGGGTTTATTTTTTCTCTTTAAATTAATTTTAGCCAGTGGTTTGACCTTTTTTTTCTTCTTCATAGGACTGGCAGCAAGTTATTATTTGGTTCGTTTCTGAAATTTTTGTTTCTAACATTTCCTGTTTTCAATTGGAAGGATTAACATCTCATTTTCTTCTCCTGGTTTCCCTGCTACCCCTCTCCCTTGGCATTGTTATTACTAAACAGTTGTAGCTATGCTGATGGATGTTGTTTCTTGCCTTAAGCAGTGTTTATCATGTCAGTGTGCTGTCTTACATTTGATGATGATATTTATTCTAATTTGGCACTGGACATCTAGATTTTATATTTGAATGCATGTTTGCTTTGTGACAGACATTTAATGAAGTTCCGTGCTCCTCCAAGTTATCCCACTTCAATTTCCATTTGAAGAGGCAGCAGGAATACCAGAAGGATGTGACAATCTTGACAAGCTGCCTTCTATAGAATTGGGCACAAGTTTCTTCACATCAACCGGTGGAAATTTTGTTTGAGAAGCTGACACCACAATCAAGCTGCATAATCTCCAACTTGTGCTTGCCTTGGACAAGTGATATTGCTCGCAAATTTCACATTCCAAGGATTTCTTTCCACAGAGGTAGTTGCTTTTGTCTCTTGTGCTTTCACCATTTACGTGTTCACAAGGCTCAAGAGAAAATATCCTCTGAGTCAGAGTATTTTATCTTGCCTTGCTTGCCTGACCATGTAGAATTTACTGAATCCTAACTGCCTTTTCCTAGAGATTCAAGAATGAAGAGACTTAGTGAGAAAATGGTAGCAGCTAACTTAGACTCATATGGGGTCATTGTAAATACTTTTGAAGAGTTGGAGTCAGCATATGTCAAAGAATACAAAAAAGCATGGGAAGACAGTCTGGTGTGTTGGCTCTATTTCGCTTTGTAACCACCCCTCTTAATGTCATCTGACTCAAACCAATCATCAACTGTGCCATTGATTTTGGACTCCCTATCCAACTAGTCTAACTCCAATTGCCTCCATGAGGCCTGCTTGCCAGAAGGATGTGAAAACATCGATACAGTCCGCTCATGTGGCTTAGGAACTTCTTTGATGTTGTTAGTAAGTTACAACAACCACTAGAACAATTACTTGAAGAGATGAAACCTAGTCCAAGCTGCATAATAGCTGATTCTCAGCAAAAAAAAAAAAGAAAAAAAAAAAAAAGAAGGAAGAAGATGCATGATAACTGATAAGAATCTTGCTTGGACATGTGATATTGCTACCAAGCTTGATATACCAAGACTTTTATTTGATGGAACAAGTAGTTTCAATCTCATGTTGTCATAATATACTTGCATCCAAGGTCAATGAGAGTACTAGCGTCTCTGATTTAGAGCCTTTTGTTGTGCCTAGTTTGCCTGATCAAATTGAATTAACTAGAGCACGGTTACCTACGAACTTGAATACAAGCTTGAAGGATTTCAAAGATCTTCATGAAAAGATAAATGCTTTAGAAGGAGCCTATGGGGTCATGGTTAATAGTTTTGTTAACTGTGACCAAAATATGTTAAAGGGTATGGTAAGACAAATGGAGATAGAGTTTGGTGTATTGGGCCGGTTTCACTTTCCAACAAGGCAGACTTGGACAAGGCTTAGAGAGGTAACAAGTCCTCAATTGATGAAAACCAGGGCCTCAAGTGGCTTGACTTGTGACCTCAAAACTCTGTTGTTTATGCTTGTCTTGAAAGTCTTTCTCGCGTTATATTATTACAACTAACAGGGCTTGGTTTAGGATTAGAAGGGTGTGACCAGCCATTGATCTAGGTGATTAGAGAAGATAAAAATGGGGAGATTAAGAATTGGATAATGGAGGATGGCTTTGAAGAAAGGACAAAAGCAAGAAGCCTCTTTGATCTGGGGTTAGGCTCCACAAGTACTAATCTTGTCACACCCTGAAATTGGAGGATTTTTGATAAATTGTGGTTGGAATTCAACGCTATAAGAGATTTATGCTAGTGTGCCAATGTTAACATGGCCTATGTTTTTTGCTTATCAATATTTTTAATGAGAAGTTGGTGAGAGAGTGGGGGCTAAAATTGCTATTCCCTTAGGGGATGAATAGAAGTTTCGGGTATTGGTGAAGAGGGAGGAAGTTAGGGAGGCGATGGAAAGATAGCGACCGAAAGAGAAAGAAAGGGAAGATAGACAAGAGAGAGCAAGAAAGCTTGCAAAGATGGCAAAGACAGCAATAGAAGAGGGAGGATCTTTTTACCTTGACATTGCATTGTTAATTGAAGATATTAGGAAACTATCCATGGCACTTAAGGCTCATGAGATATTTGTGGCTACACTATCTGAATTATAAGTAGCTTGTGAACTTTCATTTTCTACTTTTTAAGAGAAATTTCTAAAATGTTAATACAAGATGATCTTCCCAATTTTATAACAAACTGAGAGAATCATTTTTTAAAGATAAATAAGAAGATAACTTTTAATTTTTAATTTTTTTTACATCATTACAATTGATGGAAAAGGATCATATTCATACATTATCATAAATAGTGACACTTACATATTTGGGATGTTAGTGTACCCTTCAATATTAGCCAATAGGCTCAATAAAAGTTATTAAAAAAAATTAGATACAACTTTTAGTTGTAGTACATTAAATTTCCAATTAATTTCAAATTCATAGCTACAATAACCTGTACAGTACAAACAATATTATCTTTTCCGATAAAAATTAAATTCAATACACATATGCTTAAATTTATTTTAGAATTCTAAGTCACTGTACCTACAGAATTGCACATGTATTTTATCTAAGCTATAATATTACACCACCAAATGAAAGTTGATCATGAGTTATGATCACACACACGTGCGCAAACAATTATATTACTTTGTTTAGTTGTCATTAACTTTGTAGTGGGGATTGTATAAAAAAATAATAATAAAAAGCTTTGTAGTGGGGCATAGCCACAGGGGAAGTGATGGCATTAGCTGTGTGTAAAATGTTATGAATGGACTACATTTAAAATGACAATATATCCTTCACATCAAAATAAAGTCCTTTTTGGTATTTCTTCTTTAAAAGAAAAAAAATCCTTTTTGGTAATTTGCATCCACAACAAAAAATTTATAGTTTTCAAACCGCAATTTTTACATAGTTTACCAAATATTTAATTGTAACTTTCAAAATCGTGTTTTCAAAACACACATTTTAAAAATATTAATTTTTAAAAAAACGTAATTTTCAAAATAATCTATTCAAATAGATCTTAAATCTTATAAATGAAGACCAAAATCTTTCTAGTCTAGACTAGAAAGCTTTCACCCCAAAATTTAATTATACTAGCTTACAATCTCATAGTACAAATTGGTGCATATAAAAAATAAGACTTTTTTTTTAATCAGATAAAAAAATAAGACCTAGAAACATATTAAATGAAGTACCAATGTTCATTTTTGAATTTTTGTCTACTCCTAAAAAACCGTTGTAATAATTTGCAATATAAACTATGTATTTGGTTCTTATTTTTTACCTAATATATCAATTTAGTCCATAATCTCTCAATTGTGTCAATTTAGTCCGGAATGTGTCAATTAAATCTATGCTGTTATTTATTGGAATGAAATTACTGACCTGACAAACGACAAAAATAATAAATTAACTTTTGTTGATGTAACAATAAACTAATTTATTATTTTTACTAGTTGTCATGTCAGCAATTTTTATTCAAAAGAAAACGACATAAGATTAAATTAACAGGACACTGAAATCGTGTAAATGATAGAAATCATAATTTACTTTTTATTTTTTGGTTGTATTTATCTCTTAAATTTATAACAGTAAAAAGTAAAAACTAAAAATTAGGAAAGAAAATATATTTCTGGTCAAAGAAAAGGAAATATTAATCTTTATCTAAGAGAAAACGACATGAATTAAATTAACATGATACTAAAATTATGTAAAGGATAGAAATGGTAATTTACTTTTTATTTTTTTGGTTGTATTTATCTCTTAAATTTATAGCGTAAAAACTAAAAACTAGGAAAGGACGTATACTTCTGGTCGAAGGAAAGGAAATATACGAGTGCGGTATAATAAATTAGTAAAGACAAAGAGGCGTGTGATTTCCATTTCCTGAACATGAAAAAGACGATTTGACCCTTACTTTGCAAACAAAGAAAGACAGGGCTTGCTTACTCATTCGGCCCATTTCTCAAAAATTGTCAATGTCGAACAGCGACTCAGATCACCGGGAAGACGACCTTCAGTCAATAATCCTCGAGCAACGCCGCGAGTTCATGGCGGCGCAAGCCCTAGACTCCGACCTCGAGTTCGCCTTCCATCTCCAACTCCAGGAAGCCCTCGCCGCCTCTCTCGCCCTCCAACCTTCCACTTCTACTTCAACTTCCTCAATTCTCGAACCTCAACACACCTCCACAGAAAACGGCGGCGTTTCGAGCTTCGCTGTTCTCCAATCCGACGAACTGGCGAAATTGGTGCAAGAAGTGAAGGACCGGGAAGCGAGCGAGTTGGAGATGCGGAGAGTGAGGGAAGATCTCAACCGTCGGATCCACGACGAGAAATTCGCGCGCGAGATACTGAGAATTCCGGAAGATGACTGGAAGGAGTGGGGCGACAATTACGAAAAGCCCCTCCTCGGCGAGGGTTGCTCGAAATCGAAACCAGTGGTTGACAACAACAACAACAACAACAACGACGCCGTTTTCAGAATTTACACGAAAGGCTTGGTGAGCGTGGAAGAGATTAGGGGTGTGAAAACTGCGTTGGCGGGAATAGGCGTGGCGATCTGCGATCCGAGTGATAATGTGATATTCGAAGTGAGGAAACCACTTGTGGGAAATGGAATGAGCAAGAATGCTGCGGAGGCCAAAGCTTTGATCGATGGCTTAAATGCTGCTATCGCTTTGGAGTTGAAGCGTGTCACTGTTTATTTCGACTACAACCCGCTTTACCAATTTGTATGCCTCTCTCTCTCTCTCTCTCTCTCTCTCTCTTCCTCGGTTTTCGTGTTTTATTTTTTTTTTAATTTTATACCTGTTTTATTAGTTTTATTTTATGTATGAATTAAATTAGAAAAGTCTGCCAAAATGACACAATTTTTGCCACTGAGAAAAAGTTGGGTCAAGGTGAGAGTGATCATATACTACTTTGAGTCAACTCCTTCATAGTGTGCCCACAAATGAACTGATAGTTATTACAAGTGTCATGAGTCTTGACACTTCAAAGGCTTTTTAAAAAAAAAAAAAAATCAAAGCATTGGTTGTTATGAGCAGTTTATTCACATTTATTCTTCATGATTTTAGTGCAAAAAGTGGGAAATGTGGGTCTATAATAGTTACATTTGGGAGAGGCTTAAGTTCATTGCTTTCTGTGCACTAGACCAAGATGCTGTCACAGGGAAAATTTTGGACACATGGCAACATCTTACTGGCTCTGCTGCACAGGGCACTAAACCCAAGCTGAACCCGTGTACTGTGCTCTCCGAGTGTGCTTGTTCCCCTCCTTCCTTACCATGAACCGAAAATCGAATACTCTTAATGATAACTGAATACTCTGCTGAGTGACAGCTATTCAGCCATGTTATACAAAGTTAATGTGGATGCAATGAGAGCTTCTGTGTACTCACGCATTCTTCCCCCCAAGCTTAACTTGGCTGAGAATTTCTGATTTCGTTTGCTTAGTAGACCCACATATATGAGCACCTCATCCCTTGGGAGCACATGACTCAAATACTTCACGCAAAATGCGTGCAGTTATCAATCATTATCTAACTAACTTGTATTACCAATAATTTTCTTCTTAATTTGAAAATAAGAATAAAAACCATTAAGCACCTAAATATGGTGGAGAAATTATATGATTTTTCGTCGTGGATCACGTCACTTATCTACTATTTCACTAAAAAACTTCCAACTATTTAAGATGGCTAAGTCAGTTTATGATAAAAAAAAGCTTAAACAGATTCCTGAAACTTGACTCAATAATTTTAAATAGTTGGGAGCTCTTAGTGAAATTGTGGGCAAGTAACGTGGTCCACCATGCTGGATTGTATAATTTCTCACAAACATGAAGGTCTATCCCCATGATTCATTGATTCTATCTTCAAAATTTTCGTTCTGTTGTAAACTTGTAATGTAAAATACACGGTACAGAAAGTTAGGGACAGTTTTATATATATATATATATATCTACCCAAGAAGACCAAGGAAAATTTCTAATCTTTATCTCAAGCTTAAGAGGAACTTCAAATTTACAAAACTCATCACCTACTGCTTTTTCCTACAAACTCCGTGAAAAAACATCAGCCTCTGTTTCGGAGCAGATTACACGTAGAGACTAGAGAACACGACGTGTGAGGGACGCTAACGTGTGACAAAAGTCATAAACAATTTGAGCCGGTGCTATAACTATGCCAACTGGACTTCTTCTCTTTTTCTTCTTAGCTTCTCTTCAAGCCGTGAAAGCTAGTTATATATATATATATATATATTCCGCAACATACCTATCCTACAACTTTTAATCCATTTTTTTTCAAGATACGATCCAGCTTACACTTTTTATTTTAATCTTTCAACAACATGTCCCAGATGAGAAAGAGTATTCGTTGGCCCAAGTTGAAATCTCCCTTCAGAAGTGCTGGTTAGTTTTCAACATATCTATCTTTCTCTTCTCTCTTTTTCATAAAGTTTATGGCATATTTCTACCAATTCCTTTATGGGTTTGAAAGGTCTTGGAATTATGTATATTGGGTTAAGACTATTTTTTATGTTAAGTTTGGTTGGTTTTATTTCTTCATGGTTGTAGTTTTGAATTTAACACTGAGAAAAAGTTTCGAGATCCTATATTCATGTTTAAAAGTGATTGATTGATTGATTGTTGTTGTTGTTCTTAATGTTTGTTCTCAGGCAGATCACCGAAAGAAGATGCCAATAGCTTGGCAAGCGTAAATGAAGAATACATGGAAGCTTTCAGAACAAAATCTTATACAGAAATGTGGGACAAAGTTCATGACCAGATAGCAAGTACAAGCATGAAGAGACCTTCTTCATCGACTTCTCTTTCACTTCACACGCATCTCTCTGAAAGCTTACTTGAACCGCGGCAAGAAACCCTAGCGGACATGATACAAGGCATGGATCTTCATCACCTTCTAATTGACTATTTTAAAGCCAGCTTAGAAGCATGTAAAATTTGCGAGATACTCCTTCAAAGTGTACATCAAACGCATGCTAATTATCGGAAAATCAAAAGAGTTATCAAGCTATGTAGAAGTGTGCACGATTCTGCAGATTACACTGATGACCAATGTCAGGTTATTTTTGGAAAGCTTGCTGCATTTGCATCAATGAAAAACCCGTTATCGATTATTAGCCCGGAACAATTTCGTGAAACTCGTGATGGCTACAAGGTGTTGCTCCAAAGGCTTACATCAAAACATAGAAAAATTAAAAGGAATGCAAGATTTGGTAAAATATGGAAGAAAGTTGGGGGGGTTGGCCTTGTTATGTTTCATAGTGCAATTCTGATTCTGTTGCTACTCCTTGCATTACATAGCATTGTGGGAATTGTGGTTGCACCAGCGCTTCTTGCTTGTTCCTTGGGTCTATGTACGAAGAAAATGAAGGGAACTTGGGGAGGGCTTAAGGCAAAGTTGCTTGGAAAACTTGGTGAGCAAATTGATGTTGCTGCCAAAGGGGTTTATATATTAGTCAATGATTTTGATACGATGAGTCGGATGGTTAAGAGATTACATGACGAAGTAGAACACCGAAAAGCTGTGGCGGATATATGTGTTAAGAACGGAAAATCTGAGATATTGAAGGAGGTTGTGAGGGACTTTCATGTCCATGAGTCAAGCTTCCTGGAACAATTGGAAGAGCTTGAAGAACATATCTACTTGTGCTTTCTCACAATAAACAGATCTAGGAGGCTTGTAATTCAAGAGATAATGGTAGCCCACCATTGACAAACACATATTTATATATTTTTGTGATCATGTTTGTGAAGGTAGGTACTAATCATATGCAAATAGATAGTGACAGTTCATGTTGAATCATAAGAGTCTTGTTTGAGATGAAATTCCTCACGATTGTTTTGTTGTGGGATAGATTTTGTCAATCAACAAAGAAGAGACCTTTTACGGTGAAGACTAATTACAGATGTTTTTAAGTTTTCTTTGGACAATTCAGATGGTACAGACGTTTATAATTTACTCAAGTTCTTTTGAAACATGATTTGTAATTTATTTATGCCTAGACATGGCTTTAACACTTTGTCAAATTATGAAATTCTATATTCTTCCTTTTCGGGCTCCTCATTGCAGATCGAGTGACTGTTCTCATGGTCCTATAATCCTATTGCTTTCTACCAAAAACAAAATCCTATTGCACAAAATGACAGCCCGAGTCATTTAATACTTTATAACAATAGAAAGAACATTTTATCAAGAATTTTGTAGCACAATTGGTACTTTTTGTGTTTTCAAGAAAGACATCCATTATTCAAATTCTCGTTCCCTGAACTATCCAAGTAAGTAAAAAAGAAGAAGTAGAAATCACATGATTATTGCCAATTAAAAGTCTGATTAGTTTTTTTGTGTGAACAAATTGTAAAAATTCAGTCCATCAGACCATGACCAATCATTCAATCTACCCATGCCTTTATTCTTCAATTTTGGCTACTTAGGAAGGAAGCTTTTCCTTTTTGATAAAATAAAAAAAATAAATAAAAAATAAAAAATCTTCAATTTATAAGATATTAATAACGATAGGAAGCTTTTTTTTACATTTCAAATAAAGTTAAGAGATCTAGCAGACATTATAAAGCAAGTGATAGTTTAAGGTGGGATTTTTTTTTTTTTTTGGGATGACATAAGTGTCCCTAACCCGATAAACTTCCATTGATTTAACATTAACAACATACTTAACCAAAGACTTCTGGGAAAAGAGGAGAACCATAAGACTTCCATGAAAGAGGTTTGGAGTAGAAATCTGGGAAAGAGAAACTTAAAAGTTAATACCAAGAGAAAAGACTTATTCTTATTATTTTAATTCTAATCATGCAAAAATTATTTCATGACAAAATAATTAAACAGAATACATTCTACCAAAAAAAAAAATTAATAATAATAATAATACAGAATACTGAGGAACAAGATGAAGGTTTAAAATGTGAGAAGCATTAATATCATCAAGCTCGTCACCAGTAGTGAGGTTAACCTGGGAGGGCCATCAAATGAACTGGTGAAGGGGAACACTAATGCACTGCCATGGGGAGCAACACTTCTCTCAGTTCCTTTTTACTCTCAAGCCCAGACCTGTGTAAATAACACATCCCAATGATTTAACATTCTCTCAATTTCTTATACTCTTCAAGGCCCAGTAACGATCCCTTGACTTTGAGCCAATCTGCTGGTTTTGGCATGATAATGGCAATGTATCCTTCTCTATCTGCCTGGACCAAAAAAAGGCAGATGAACTAGAATTATGAACAATAAGTACAAGCTACAAATGACAGCTGAAAAATAAAGAACCATAATCACTATCATTTATCATATCACAATTTTTTAATTGGTAAGTTATACATGCACCTAACATAATAGATCTTGAACTCACACCACACATTCCATCCTTTTATTATGGGAGGAGATGATATTTTAGCTAGAGCTCATTGGCAAAAATCACTTTCACATAACATGAACTCAAAATAAAGGTAAATCAATGCCATGGTTCCTGAGGAGGTCCTCAAATGCAGGAGAATCGGTCTGGAATTAGATAAGAAGACTTCAAAAACGTATTCATGCATTTAGAAGCAAGATGCTTGAAAAATCACCCTCTCTTTTTTGATAAAGTGGCAAGCAAGTTTATTGAAAAATCATGAAATGCTATTGAAATCACCATCCCACCATTTTTTAGGTCGATCAATTGCATACAACCTGTGTACAGGTTCTCTTTTTTCTATTAAAAAACTTTAATTACTTCTATAAACCTCAAGGGGTTGGCTTAGTGGTTCTTAAGGCCTCATGAAATCTATGAGGTCTTGGGTTTGAAAGAGGGAATAGTCGGATACTCGAAGAGGTCTAGATACCCTAGTTTGTCAATAATAATAATAAAATTACCATCTTCATGCATCATCACTGCCATTAATTGCAACAGTACGAGAACAACCTAATTCTACATGGCCACCACCACACTTCTCATCCCATTCGTATAATAATTCTTATTTCCTTGGGTGTCAATCAACTGATTTTCTATACAGTAAGACATCTCAAAAACTTGTCTTATAAGTCTCCTTGATAATTTTCTAGACAGCTGAACCTACCAATACATTCTACTTCATTGGATTAGCATAGGGTTAGATTAACTTCATAGAACTGCAGCCACATGTTTGTTGAAACACCAATGATGAAGTTCATGAAGAAACTATAAAAAAAACAAAAAAAAAATTGCAACTAAAATAGAAATTCAAGATTCCTCATTTCTTTGCATAACAATTAAGTGCACCTGGGAGGTGTTTAACCCATTAAAAAAAGCATATGTAACCTACAAACACAACACCAAGCATGCACAGACGCACATACAGAGATTGTATATTTTCCCCAAGTGCCCTATAGAAAGCCGTCTTCTAGACGCAAACTAGTACTAATTTGTATTCTAGAATATGACAGAGCATTTACTACAGCTTTAAGCTTCTATTCTCACTATTCTCTCACCCTTTTTCTAATTAATTCTATTTTTTACGTTAATTTCAACGCTTAAGGTTGTCAAATCTTGCATAATTAGTTGAGCTGCATCTTCTAAGTATATTTTCCAATAAACTTTCTCACTTGTATAGAGATAATGCAGGAGTGCATAATCTTTATTTAAATAAATAAATTGCTAAGGAATCTAATAGCTATAGATCATGAAATATTCAATTATACCCCAAGGGAAAGCACAATCAATTAGAGACCACTCCTTGTGAAGCAGAGGTCACTAGTTCGAACCTCGCCTTACCCCTCCCCCTTGGGGCCAAAACTTATAAATAAAAATTTTAAAAAATTATGAAATATTCAATTATACAAAGAGCTAAATGGAAATTGAACTTATGGCTAATATTTCTTTTATTTAAAATATAAAGAAGGAAATAGTCAAGAGCACAATGCTCCAATTTCTAAAAATTTGAAAATTGCCCAGTGAAAAAGCTAATGCAAACATGTAATATGAAAAAAGATTACAAACCAGAGGAGGACTTGAATTGCAGCAATAATTCAAGACAGATATATTATACTAATAATTATACTACATGAACTTTGAATTAGTATAAAAAGTTAATTATTCTCACCGATGAATTAAGCAATCCCGGCTGCTTGATTAACCTATCATTGACTTCTAATAGAGAGCCTTTCACACAACATCTGTCAAGCCACTACAACCTTTTAACTTTATATCAAAAGAATTTAGAAGCAAATACAAATAAAACTCCCCCCAAAAGGGAAAGGAGAGTTAAGGAAGAACTGAAGAAGATACCTACCTCACAATATAAGAAGCATCATCCGTGTTAACTTTACACAAAGCTGAGTTGGACTCAAAGTGTTGTGCATTCTGCAAAACAACATCTCCAATTTTAATCAAGTATAGGCTTGAAAGCGGACATGAAAGTATGAAACAAATCATCTTGCAAAGAAGGAAAATGAGTACTCATGAAAAAGTAATTTATACACATTTGAAGCTATATAATAGGCTATATACTCCAAAGAGCGCAATAGTTTCAGCCTCTAAAAATACAATAGTAGAAGCATACTTTATATCACAAAACAACTTAATATGATGCACCAAGTCGAGCTGAAAACTGATTTATATAGACTTATAGACATACCCAAATGACTCTTTTCATCTTGAGATTAGAATTGCACAGCAGTATTTTTCTAAAATCTGCAGCAGAGAATGTTATGTACTTTAAATAATATTTTAGAATTACCTTCCAAACATTAATTTGATTTCTGAATTCCATGCATTAAAAGATTAAAAAAATATAAATATAAATCTCTTCTCTTAATGTTAGAACTTAGAAACTTAAAACACTAACATGAATTCAAATGATAATAATAATAATAATAATGACCACAATAGTAAAGTAATTTCTTCAAATAATGGATGCATTGCTTTAGTACCTTCTTGCGCTTTCCGGTGACCTTGATGCCGCTGCGATCAGACTTCCCAACGTTGAAATCAACGGCCGTGATACCACTTGTATCTTTAAACGCCACATGCGTCCGAGCCAATCCAATCACACACAGTCTATTATTTATAGTTTAAAAAAAAAAAAAAAAAAAAAAAAAAAAAAAAACCAAGACAGGTAATGTACCCATTGGCATGGCGATAAACGTACTGATCGTGTCCTGGCTTCGTGAAATCTGAAAATTTCAAAAAATCGAAATCAGTGAAACTTCGTGAAATCAGTTGAGTGGAACATTTAGTTAAGTAATCGATTTTGATTTCTCAGCAATAAGATCACAATAGAATAAAGTAATATACGTGTGTGTGTGTGTGTGTTGTTATGTCGTACCTGGAGCGAAATAGGAGACGAAATTGGATTCAATGGCAGAGGGAGGAGTGAGAGGGAGATCGTGTACATCAGGTACGAGAATCCTATGTAATGAGTCTTGTTCTTGTTCCTGTTCCTGTTCGTGTTCTAGATTTATTGTGTCGTCGACGCTGTGGTCCTTCATTGAAATCTGAACAAGATTTTGTCTAAATAGGATCGAGTCCGGTCCGTACAAAGCTTGGCTCCTTTCAGTTTCAGTGCGTGAGCTTGAGTCAAAGGTAGCTATGGCGGCTGTTAAAGTTAACTAAGCTGAGGTTCGGTTCTGTGTTGTGTTGAGTTGTGTTCGGTTCACCCGAGTAGTCGGGTTTTGGGCTAAGCTGGTTTTAGTAATTGGGCTTGTAATTAGCGACCCTTTTACGCATTTCAAATGACAGCATAATGGGCCGGGCTCAGACTAGACGTCGGCCCTGAATACAACAATCAGGCCTGGCCGGCTATAAAGCCCGTTAAGAAGTGTATGCGAGAGAACGACTTGTATGTTTTCTTCTTCTTATTTTTTCCTAGTTATCCACTGGTAGGGTAGCACAGTTTTATACAGAAATGACACGTAGCTTTATATTATTATTATTATTGAATGACGATTTATAATTTTAGCGGAGCTATTTTGGAACAGACTTGGCTTAGGTCCAGTGCATAATATTATTGAATGACGATTTATAATTTTAGCGGAACTATTTTGGAACAAACTTGGCTTAGGTCCAGTGCACTAGCACTGGACCTTTGTGATGGCGACATAAAATGAGCATCTATCGTTATGAAAACGAATTTAATACACTACAAAACTGAACTAATTAATAGTGCATTGGACCTTTGTAATGGCGACGTAAAATGAGCATCTATCATTATGAAAACGAATTTAATACACTAGAAAACTGAACCAATATTTGCTCATTTTGTTCTTATCATATATATGAAATTTGTGAATGTTTGCTTTTGCTATTATTTTATTTCCTTATGAAGGGATAAAGTTGCAACTTGCTAATAGGCTTCTTCTTTTCTTTTTTTTTTTCCTTCCTCTATTTGATGTGATACTCTTATTCCAATTACAACTGCTTTATTCTTATATCAATCATACGTGCCTTTACTTTGATGTTTGGTTTATATTGCGAGAAAGTACATAAAGAAAGCTGCTCATTCCAAATTTCAGTCTCTATGCTATTTAAGCCTTAATTAGGGTGCATTAGGATTAGTTTTTTTTTTTCTTTTTAAATGAAGATTATTACCATTTAGCCTTAGAAGGATAGGACACATGCCTGATAGTACGGTTGGTCAGAACGACCTAACATCAACCAAATTATAATAATTGAAAACCAAACACATATTTATTAATATTCATGCTTGTACATAAGTAATTTTCAATTCTATCATCGTCCACTTTGACGGTGGCATAAACAACACAAACTTGCATGCAAAGACACTTGCACATTGTCCACATTTATTACTTTGCACCCTAAAGAAGAAGAAAAAAATACTATCAAATTGTACTAGAAGAGACACAATAATTTTAGCTGGGACTGCCTAGCTCATCACTCACATTAATTAATTAAATCCACTCGGCTAATATCATGATCTAACTCTTCTGCAATCCAGCCTAATCTCTTGCCCACCAGGGAGGCTACTCATCTTGATCATGGACTTCACAAAAGCTTTATCAAACTCTTCTTGGGAGCTAGCAAACTTAGAAACCAATGCTTTAGTTTTTGGGGTACTGAGTAGAGCTTCATCGGAAGAAAATATACTCTTCCCTTTGAGAAGCAACTTGTAGTATGCATTGTCAAATGCTGTGGTGGTTGAATCCAGTGTGGTGCCAGCACTTCTTACCTTGTTGTGCTCCGGGCAAATGTTTCTTAAGGTGGCTGCGAAGGTTGACTTCAGTGACGGGTCGATGTCAACGGAGCCATTGAAATTGTGAATTCTGTTCTCGAATGATGAGCAATGAGCAAACCCAAGTGTGTGTCCCCCTAAAAATTTGCATGAACAAGATAGTCATTTATATATAAATCAATTTTCATGCAAGTACTATATATATATATATATGCACAAGATCATAAATATATAGAAATATATATACCTGAGAGAGCCACAAGATCGCCCAAGTTCAGGCCTCTTTGGGAGAAGCTTTGCTGTAATTGAGTGATGTTGAAAACTGGAGCTGGTAATTGTCTAGTGTCGGCTGCTTTTGAGATTCTTCCATCTTTTCTCCCTGTTGGTACTTGCCAAGTGGGACCTCCAGACTAATACATCAAACCAGACCAAAAAAAGTACTACCATAAGCTTAGAAATCGAAGGGCTGTTATTATTACTATTATCATTATTATTATTATTATTATTATTATTATTGTGGACACAAATTTTCTCTAGATTGGCCAGATTAGATGAGATGGCAATTCATAGTACGATACCATTCACGTGTATTTTAATAACACGTCTAATCATTAAGTCGCTATAACAAATCACATAACTATTAAATAAGTTTTATGATAAAAACTATATCTCAATTGTCGTTAAGAGTTGTTACGTAGTGTTTCATTCCAACTTATATATTATTATTATGACCCCCCCCCCCCCCCCTCCCGGCCCTTTTTTTTTCTCACCAAAAAAAGGAAATCTTTTAGAGTTCATTCCATCTAAAGTTAGGTTCTGCATATTTATTAGTGATTTACTACTTGCAAGTTAGAATGGAAGCCTATTTAGATCTACCTAATAACCATTTATTTTCTTTTTTTATGATTACCTTTTGTAGTTGATTATGTTGCTGCTTGTGCTTTTATTGCTTTTCAGGTGTGGGTATGAATTCTGCTACAATTGTGGAGCTGAGTGGAAGAACAAGAGAGCGATGTGTTCTTGTCCACTTTGGGATGAGGATCACATTTGGCTTGAACAGGATAGAGACTTTGATGAAGACGAAGAGGATGAAGATGAAGATGATGAGTACTACGACTCTGATTCTGATTACTATTGAACAAATATCTTCCCTTCAACCACCCCCCCTCCCCTTTTCCCTCCTCTCTTCTTTTCAACTGCTTGCTCACAAGTCACGAATTTTTTCATTTCATATTTTATTAGGGACAATGAAAGAAAGCATGAAAAATGAATGAGCAAAACAGAAAAGTAAATTTGAAGGAGACGGGATTAGGCTATTTTGTAAAAAGCATTCATGTTGACTATTGGACATAATTTTGAGAAAGTATCTTTTGAGCCCACTTTATGGAGTAGGCCTCTCACAAGTACGTAGGCCCCATTGGCTTGTGAGAGATCCTCTCCATAGAGTGGACACGTTATATAACTTCTGCATCTTAAGAATGTTGAGTTATGATTTGGTATTGCTGTACTGTGTGGATGATTCTGCTAGGAGAAAGGAGCTATTCCTCCAAAAAAGGTTCCTAAATTAAGCTGGACTTAAAGGAGTAATTCCCATAATAAAAGGTTGCTAAAGCAGTTAGATATAGGCTAATTTCATTTTAATGGTGAGTTATGTATCCTTGACTGCGTCTTTGTTTTACTTTACACTTAAACAACACACTTTCATAACATGTCTCGTATGCAACTACTTCGTGAGAGTTGATAGAATCATAGAAAGGTTACTTAAGCAGTTAGATATAGGCTAACAAGTCTCATATTCAAGTCTTTTAGTTTGAATTCTTTGCTATGCATGCGAAGGTAGCATGGGACCTAGAACCTCTCCACCTTTCTTACTCAACCTTGATAGCAGAAATTGTCTCCAGGAGTTGAAACCCTGCTGTTTGATTCTATTTTATTTCTTTGTTTATAAAAAATATGTATTTCAATTAATAATAAATTAAGTGCCTTTAAAAAAAAAAATTATGAGTGTGTATTAAAAACACTCTTATCTTCTGTATATATTAAGAGAATTCGGAAAGTTAATTATTGTTTTTTTTACTATAAAAAATATATCTAATTTAATTAATCTAAACCAATCAAAATGAGGATAAAATAGTAAATTTCCTCCTAAATAAATTCCAACCCACGTTGAAACACTACTTCTACTTCTACTTCTACGATGAGATACTATCTCATGTTCTTTTGAAAAAACCTACCCGACCACCAAAAAAAAAAAAAACACTCCCAACATTCAAATAATGCTCTGTCAAGGGTAATTCTATAGTACTCATTTTTTTTAGGGGCTACGGCACCCATTAATAAGTAACCTGCTATATCAGGTTACTAAAACATCACATTTGATGGTACTATCCTCACATTGTGTAGTACTAACATCACATGTGATTATATTTTTGTCACATTCGGTGGTTTTTTTTTTATTTTTTTCTCACATTTGATGGTACCATCTTCATATTGTGTAGCACTAACATCACATGTGACTGTACTTTTGTCACATTTGGTGGTTCCTTTATTTTTTTTTCTCACATTTAATAGTACCATCCTCACATTGTGTAGTACTAACATCACATGTGATTGTGCTTTTGTTACATTCGGTGGTTTCCTCATTTTTTCTCACATTTGATTGTACCATTCTAATATTGTGCAGTACTAATATTACACGTGACTGTACTTTTCTCACATTCGGTGATTCATTTATTTTTTTTTCTCACATTTAATAGTACTATCCTCATATTGTGTAGTACTAATATCACATGTGATTGTACTTTTGTCACATTCAGTAGTTCCCCTTTTTTTTCTTTTTTTTTTTCATATTTTATAGTACTATCCTCACGTTGCGCAGTACTAACATCACATGTGACTGTACTTTTATCACATTTGGAGGTTTCCTTACTTTTTTCCTTACATTTAATGGCACTAGTCTCACAAAGCGCAGTACTAACGTCACATGTGACTGTACTTTTGTCACATTTAGTGGTTCTTTTATTTTTTTTCCTCACATTTTATGGTACCAGTCTCACAAAGCGCAGTACTAACATCACATGTGACTGTACTTTTGTCACATTCAGTGGTTCCCTTATTTTTTCTCACATTTTATGATATCATCCTTACATTGCGCAATATTAACATCATATATAACTGTACTTTTGTTACATTCGGTAGTTCTTTCTTTTTTCTTTTTTCTTTTTTACATTTAATGGTATCATCCTAACATTGTGCAGTATCAACATCACATTTGTCACATTCAGTGGTTTCCTTTTTTTTTTTCCTCACATTTGATGGTACCATCTTCACATGGTGCAGTACCAACATCACATGTGACTGTACTTTTATCACATTCAGTGGTTCCCTTATTTTTTTCTCACATTTGATGGTACAATCCTCGCATTGTGCATTACCAACATCACATGTGACTGTACTTTTGTCACATTCAGTGGTTCCCTTATTTTTTTTTCTCATATTTGATGGTACCATCCTTATGTTATGCAGTACCAATATTACATGTGACTGTACTTTTGTCACATTCGGTGGTTCCCTTATTTTTTTCTCACATTTGATGGTATCATCCTCACATTGTGCAGTACTAATATCACATGTGACTACACTTTTGTCACATTCAATGGTTTCCTTTTCTTTTTTTTCTCACATTTGATGGTTCAATTGTTACATTGGGTAGTACTAACATCTTATTTGACCGTACTTTTCTTACATTCGGTGGTACTTTAATTTTTACTCACATTTGATAGTTTAATCATCATATTGGACAATATCAACATTACATATGGCCGAAATGACCTCGAAAACTTTTGAAAGGACTAAAATGCCCTTGAAACCTAAAAAATGACCAAAATATCCCAAATTTCCTCTAAAATTACCAAAATATCCTTAGAACCTTAAAAATGACTGAAATGACTTTGAAACCTAAAAAATAACTAAAATACCCTTAGAACAAAAAAATGACCGTAATGCCCCCATTATCTAGAGAATGTTTGAAATACCCTTAGAAACTTAAAAAAAAAAAAAAATGACCAAAATACAACTAAAGAAATGACTGAAATGATCCTAAAACTGAGAAAAGGACTAAAATACCCTCGAAACATGAAAATGACCAAAATACCCCCAGTTAATTAAAATTATCTTCTAGTTAACACTCTATTAATAATATTTTTTTAAAAAATCTAATAAAAGTTTGAGTATTTACTTCTACTAATTTTTATTTTTATTTTTTCACACTTTTTTGCCAAGCATTTGGTATGAGTCATGTGACCTGTCATCATCAATAACACGATTACATTATGCTTCCAAAATAAAATGCCATACTTAAGATGTCATTCCTGGCTACTTATGAAACTCACCAAAACAATTTGTGATGTCATTCCTTTTTGACCTCTTTGCATTTGAGATATTTTAAAATATTTGAAATTTGAAATTTGTATTTTGATAATATATATATATATATATATATTGGATTGAATAAAGAGTCTTAGTGTGTCTATTAGTCTCTCACTCTCTCTACCTTTCCAAGCGACTCTTTGGCATGGATGGCTCAAATTGTCGTTGTTTATCAATTTTAATAAAACCAATGACTGTGATTTTGTATAAGTTCCAAAATATCATTATTGTCGTCTTAGAGTTAGAGAAATACTTTACATTTTTTTATATATAATAAAATTAAAGGGCAAATGGGTCAAAATATGTTTCATCATTCTACGCCAAAAAATAACCTTAAGAAAACATAATAAATTAAATCAAAGGGTTATAAAAGATGATTCATAACCTCACACATGGGCTTTGATGAAACCACCTATAAACCTTTAATATATGCTTAAATGTTTCCCAAAAATGCTATAGATTTGACACGATTCTTTGGGAACTAATATAAAGAAACCAATACAATAATCTACTTATAACTCTTGCATCATTACATGGTGTTGATATAGACCATAACATTTAATCTAAAGCTCCATTGAGTGCATGAAAGCATATCACTTTTAGGGATGCCAAATATAACATCACTGCCTATAAAAGCTATTACAAAACGCTTGGGAAAAACAACAATTAACTGTATCAATTGGAGGCGAAGCTTCAATGTCACCCTCTGCAGCTCAATGGTGCATAAAGTTTAATAGAAATTTCTAAGGGATAAACACATTGGAAGCTTAGTTGCTCTAATACAATTACAACATTGCTCTATGTAGAGACCCCAAATATTTATATCAGCTCGATACAAACAATCAACTCTCACTTAACAATGGTGATTCAATGTCATCCTCTGAATTATTGCTTGAAGGTTCCCCAGGTTGAAGCAGGCAAACAAAACATAAAGAAATCATCTAGGAGATTAAGATTCAGAGTTAGTAAAGAGAGACACAGAGAGAGGGGGGGGGGGGGGACGTTNGATAAGAACCATGCTAAAATTACAATTTAACTTGTTAGCAATACATATGAATTTATTCTAACACTCAACTAAACAAAAAAGAGTTATCACTAGAAGTCAATGGACTCATTACAAGCGGCGATAACAAACTTGATAATGATTCCACACTAGCCACAAATCCTTGTGCTTTTCCTTGCACAAACAATTGAGCATGCACGTCAATGGAGTGACCATGGTTCAAGTGCTTTGTAATTTATTTAGCTCAAGAAGTAACTCAACATAGAACAAGTTATTTTGATACAGGAGAATTTCATATCTACTTTTATTTCTTTTTCGTTTGGCGTACTCCTGAAATTCTCTATCAGGCAAGTGAATGCAACACTTTCATTCGATAACCATAGATAAAAAATCGAAAGAGAAAAATAATTGGACCAATTTGCCAAGAAAGCCGCCACTTTAAACTCAAAACTCACAACTATGTCATGCTGATATGATTCATATTGAACACATGTTGATGAATCTACCTGATTTTTCCCAACTAGTTCAAAGTTCAATCTAATGAAGTAGAAAACATCCAGGTCTAGATGAATAGTGTGACATATGAGATGATAGCATTCCTCAAACAACTTATCTAATTAAGTAGCCTCACTCTACTATGACAATACCAAGAATACAGAAACCAAGTCTTTCTTTACATTGACAGTAAGAGTAGAAGTTTTTTTTTTTTGATGGAAATCATAATTTCCCAGAAAGAATATCAAGAACTATGGAATGCAAATTGCAGTTAATGGGATCATAGGTATTTTCCAAACCTAATCGTTTGAGCTTGATGCTCTTGAAATAATAGCATAAGTCTACATGTAATTTGACAGGAAAAATTGAAAGACCATTAGAATTAAAAGGTGAACAAATAACCACATTGAGTATTATTTTATGAAAGAATTGAGTATTAAGCTATTAGGATTATAAGCTGAATTTTATCTTAACTTCAAAGACTTTGAAAGGATTATAAGCTATTAGGACTCCAGTATTAAGAGGCACAGTACACTCAATTCTAGAAATCATAAAATAAACTTCTTGATTAAAAAATTTCAAATATGAAAAATATTTTGCTCATTAAGAGGGAAAACAATAAAATAGAATACAACCCTAAGAATTGTTTCATTTTTATAACCACGATGCCTTAGCATTGTTTTATATGCAGAAGACAAATTAACAACCATTACAACACAAACCGGGAGAATTCTTATTTTGATAACTTCAAAGCAACCTAGCAAAGGATTTAGAGAAAAACTGTGGCATATGCCAAGCAGATAACACAATAACATACTAGCAGATATGCTACCTTGATTGATGGCTAAAGAATAATTCACATCTTCAGTATAAGGGCATATCAATCTATTAAGTAAATAAAAGGGAACTTTTGCTCTATAATACACTTCACTTGTGAAATAATTGAACTGAATCCCACAAGCATTAGAATTTCTAAGAACTCATTTTTGTTAAAACCAAAAGCTGCCTTCAGATAATACTACATAGGTAGTAGCATAACCATCAAGTCATTGAATAAAAAAGAAAACATTGTTTCACGAACTATCATTACTCAACGTCATGGATTGGTTAAATTGCAATTATCTTATGAGCAAATAAATCTAGCACTATCTTATCCTAAACTATTGATTAATAAGAAAACCATCAAACCAATATTGAAAAACCATTTTAAATATTTTGGATTTAAAACTAATAACCCAAATAGCTAAATGTAAAACAATTAACCCAAAATAACAAAAAACCTAAATAATATTTAACACATTTTTTGTTGTTTAAAAATACCTATAATGGTAGCGATTCTTGTAGTTTTCTCTCTACGGCCATTGGTGGCGGAAGCCAAGCATTGCAGAGATGCATATTTTAGTGTTTTGAAGTAGAAGAAGAAGAAGAACACCCGCTAGGTTTTCAATTTGAGAGATAAGAACGCGAGAATGAAAAAATCAAAAGACTCTCATTTGTTTGTCTATGTGTTTCATGCTTTTATACATTACCTACCTAACCGGTTACTGGTTTTCCATTAAAAATAAATGGACAGTTAGGATTAAAATGTGTAAATTCTATGGTCCAGATCTAAATGGGTACAGTACCCTCCAAAAAAAATAAGGGTATGGTAGAATGATCCCTTTTTCTTATAATCTTCTTTCGCCAGTTCAAATCATTTAATATCAAAAAAAAAAAAAAAATCAAACTTCTTTAACAAGGATACTTTTTTTTTTTGATAGAGCTTTAACAAGGATACTTCTTTACGTTGAAAGAAATATATATATATAAAAAAAAAAAAATCAAACTTCTTTAACAAGGGTACTTCTTTGCGTTGAAAGAAACAAAAACAAATAGTTACCAAGCACTTTCCTCAAGCATACACTATCCCTCCAAAGCGAAATAAAAACAGAGAGAGAGAGAGAAAGAGAGAGAGAGAGAGAGAGAGAGAGAGAGACCATTAAACATGGACGAGCTGTACACCACACTCACTGAGCAATGCCAAGAGCTCATGGCGGCGAAAACCCTAGACCCTGACGTCAACTTGGCTTACCAACTCGAAATGCAAGAGGCCATGAATGCCTCTCTTGCTCTCCATAACCTTGCAACTGCAAGCTTTTCACGCACTCCTTTGCACTTCACTAGTTAGGACTTTGTTTGAGTGGTCTCATATTATGGGTCTTCCGCATTGTATTTCCTTGTCCGATTTCCTTATTTATGTTAGATCTTCCATTTGATTTATTTTTATTCTTTTCTTTGCTGTGAGTTTACAATTGTAAACACATTGCACTTTTGTTATAAAAAGCACTCTTATTATCTATATTAAATAAAGAAAAAGAAAAAAAAGTCATGCACTGACGACCAAGTCAGAGGCATTAGAAGGATTATAGGGCACAAAATAAGGTGGATTGAGAATTGGAAGGCTTGATTGTCGTGGATTTAGTGGAAGACAAGGTTGTACATAGAGATGAATGAAACTAATGTTACTATCATCTTGTTGCTATTGTATAAATACCCTCCCTCAACCCACCTCTTTCCCCCCAAAAAATGAAATCATTTAGAGTTCATGCTATCAAAAGTTAGGTTCTGCATATTTATTCGTGATTTATTACTTGGGTTGGAAGTTGGAATGGTAGCCTATTTAAATCTACCTAATACCATTTATTTTCTATTTATAGCTACCTTTTGTAGTTGATTAAATAGCTGGGATAAGGATCACATTTGGCTTTAAATAGATAAAGACTTTGATAAAGATGATGAGTACTACGACTCTGATTCTGATTACTATTGAATAGATATTTTCCTTTCACTACCCCCCTTTCTCTTTCTCTCTCCTCTCTTCTTTTGAACTGCTTGCTCACAAATCACGAATTTTTTTGATTTCATATTTTATTAGGCACAATGAATGAATGCATGAAAAATGGATGAACAAAATAGAAAAGTAAATTTGAAGGAGATGGGACTAGGCTATTGTAAAAAGAATTTATGTTGATATTTGACATAATTTTGAGAAAGTATATCCTAAGCCCACTTTATGGAATTGGCCTCTCACAAGCCTGTTTGCCCCATTGGCTTGTGATAGGCCTTCTCCATAGAGTGGACACATTAGATAACTTCTGCATCTTAATAATTTTGAGTTATGGTTTGGTATTGTTGTACAATGGATGATTCTATTAGAAGGAAAGAGCTATTCCTCTGATTAAAGTTCCTAAATTAGGGCTCATTTGGATTAAGGGGGGAAGGAGGGGGAGTAGAGTGGAATTGGCTGAAAATATTCAAATTTTGGGCCAAATCTACTCTACTCTACTCCCCTTTCTTCCCCCTCAATCCAAACGGACTATTAAGCTAGACTTAAGGAGTAATTCCTAGTTTCCTATGATAAAAGGTTGTTAAAGCAGTTAGATTTAGGCTATTTTCATTTTAATGGTGAGTTACGTATCCCTATTGTTTCTTTGTATTACTTCACACCATGGTTTTAAAAACCAGTATGGTCAAACAACCAATTTATGCCCCTGTTCCCGGTTTAACTTGGTTTTTGACAGGTTTTATACTATTTTCAAGTGATTTTACCAGACTGAATTGGTGCTCGATTCCCAATTGAATCGACCAGTACGGTCCGATTTACACTTAACAGTACACATTCATAACATGTCTCGCATGCCACCTTTTTGTGATAGGTGATAGAAGGTTGCTAAAGCAGTTAGATATAGGCTATGTGATGTTAATAACAGAGAACCTTAAACCTCCCCATGGACCCCACCTTTCTTACCTAACCTTAACAGCAAAAATTTTAGTCCGAGACGTTAAATATTGGACTTAACTGTAGCAAGTTTGTAAAATTAAAAACTAATTATTTTATTTTAACTTTTAACTCATCTCTCTCTTATTTCAACTCAACTCAGCCTATCTCACCTCACCCGTCTTCTCTTTTTTCTCTTCTTTTTCTCTCTCTTAAAACCATCCACCTGCTATCATGGCTAACTTGGGCCAGGTAGTAGAGATCGATGTGGCCAATTCGGCCTAAATTGTGGAGCTTATGAGTTGCCAACTCAGCCTAGGTAGTGGATCTGGCATGACCAACTCAACCCAGGAGGTGGATTCGGTGTGGCTAACCTCAGCCTTGGTGTTTGAGATCCATGTTGCTTGGGTATGGGTTATGATCAGTTTGGTTTGTTGTGGAGCTCATGGATATTATTTGTTTTGGACTAGGTGGTGGAGCTTATGGGTTTTAGAGGTTTGTTTAGGGTTGGCCAGTGGCTCTAGGTTGTGGGTTTGTAATAGGTCACGGTGGCAGTGGTGGTAGTTTGACCAATTTGGGTTTAGGTTAGGTTGATTTGGAGTGGGTTATTCCAATGGTTTGGGATGGTGTAAGTTTTGTGATTCATACCTCCTTTAGATGACATATCGGCATGTTGGTTCCTTCTCACGAAGGTGAAGTGCACGATATTTAATCTTCTTAAAAGTGGTTTTAGACTCAAATCGACGTGAGCTTAGGAGTACGTGGTGCCTCTTAAAAAGAGGCAAATGAGTCACCACTTGGTTATAGGTCTATGAACCAAAACATGATTCCATGAAGGTCTTCATACTAGATAAGGTTCAGAGTTAGGGTACAGGATAGGAAAATGTTAGGCACCCCAAGCTTGCCCAGCCATAGCTAGCTTTCATATATCATTACTGGATAGTGGATAAATGGTATCTATCTAGTGAGCCTATGTGAAAGCGTGCATGCATCTAAGCCCTAGAGTTTGTCTATGGGTCATGTGAACATATATGGAAAGCATATTAGACATGTGAAAGACAATCAAACATGTGAAGGACAACGGAAGATATAAGCATATGACATTTGATCATGTGAACATGAAAAATATGGGAACATCCAAACATGTGAACATACAAGTATGTGAAAATACGAGAGTGCAAGCATGTGAACAGGTGAATATGCAAGTATATGAGGATATGAACATCCAAGCATATGAGCGTGCAAGCATGTGAACATGGAAGCATGCAAACATGGAAGCATGTGAGGATATGAACATCAAGCATGTGAACATGGAGCATACAAGCATATGAGCATATGGACATGTAAACATGTGAGTGTCTAAGTACATACCTCTTACCGTCCAATCACCTCAGCATTTAAGCATAATTGTCAAAGCGCATGAGCGCATGAATGTCCAACTGCATAATCACTTAAGCCTCCATGCATATAGACATATCATCCAAGTGTGTGCACATGTGGATATCAAATAAAGGGTTGAATGATTAATGTGAATTAAAGATTAAGTCTTATGAAGGATTGACACTTGATTAGAGTGGAGTCTTCATTTAATCTTGAATGTCTTTCCTTTAATAAACTCAACATCAATTATTAAACATGCTCCTAATCTTTAAATGTGCTCTTGCCTTTTAAAGTGTTCATTAATCAATTGACTTTTATTACCTTAGATATCAAATTAGTTTAAATTCAAATATCCAAAATTCCAAATCTTTTAGAAAGGATCATCAAATTATATAAGCCATCAATTGCTTTGTCCTTTCGGATTCAACTATTTCTAATATATTAGGCAATATGATCTCTTGATTGTCAACCATTAATGTTTGTCAACTATTTTGAAATTAAACCCTTTAGCCTTTTAGGAAAGACTTGCAATTAGTATCTTATCAATCAATTGTCCTTTCCTTAATTGACTTTTAGGCTTAAATTCAAATTAGTCATCTTTTATCATTAAAGCTTGATTGTCACCAACTTGGAAATGTTTTAATCTTTGAATTAGACTATTGGGACTTTCTTTATGAAAAATAATTAGATTTAAATATTGACATTCCATTAATGCTTGATTACATTCCACGATCATCTTTCAAATTTTGTCTAAGCAATTGCATCAATTCATCTAAAAATTTCTGTCTATTTTACAAAAAGAACTTACTTTTTCTATTTTACACCATCACTTTTACAAAGTACCCACATCAATTTATATATTATACACTCTATTTTATATAAATCATATTTTTTTTCTTCTTTTATTATTATTCTATTAAATAATAAAGTATCTCTTATCTCACACATCTCCTCTCCTCCCTTAAACTCTCCGCCTCTCTCTTATCCCTAACCCACAAACTGAACTCTTTGCATCTTAGATCCCTCATCTCTCTCTCTCTCTCTCATCCAAAACCCACACACTCACGCACAGATTTTCTCTGAGCTTGCTCTCACTTTGTCACTGACCTCTATACGCGGCGATGGTGATGGGGTTACTCCATCTTTGTCGGCAACAGCATACATGAGCCTCCAACGATTTGGGTTTGGGTTGATAGTTTTTCATTGAGGTTTATTTTGGGTTTTCCATTTGTAGGCTTGGGTTGATTTTTTGTTGATTTTAGGCTTTGATTTTCATTGATTTTTAGTTTGATTACCTGTTGATTTTGGGTTCTTTTTTCCATTGATTTTTTTTTCTTTGATTTTCCATTTATTTTTTGGTTGGATTATTATGTGTTGTGATGGTGGTGGTTGTAGTGGTGTTTGGGTGGCACTGGTTTGTGGTTGTGGGTGGAGGTTGATCAGTTGTGCTCTTCGACGAAGAGAGAGATGGTGGGATGAAGAAGAAGAAGACAGGTCTGACGGGTGAGAGAGAAAATAAAATAAAATATTGATTTACACAGCTACAATAACCATGTAAATATACACGATTGCAGATCAAATTTCCATACGAACAGTATTATAGACCCGCTAAAACAATTACATTAGTTCATGCAAATTTTCCTTCTATTTTGCACAAAAAAATTACTTTTTCTATTTTATTAATCTATTTTTATAAAACATCCATGTCAATTTAACTATTCTACCAATTTATTTAGTAAATATTAATTCTTTCACAAATTTTTATTATTCTCTCCCTCACTTCCTCTCTCTCTTATAGATCTAATCTGAAACCCATCTCTCCCTCACCGCCTCTCTCTCACTTTCTTATCAACCAAACAATAATTACAATCCTCCATTTCAAAATAAAATAATCTTAACAAGACTCACTGTGTCTCACATACTCATCCAAGCTCAAACCAGTATTTTCTGTGTGTTTCTTTTTTGGGTTACATTTGAGTTCGAATAGTAACAATGGAGGTGATAGTTGAAGAAGGTTGTAGAACTCTGAGACATAGTGAGTGTCAAATACCAGCAGATTTGGCATGCCCACCAGCTTCGAAGAAGAAGAAGGTGGGTTATGTGATGAAGCAGTAGGACCTGCCCAAGAATGGTTATATTCAGCCACCTGATCTTGAGGTTCTCTTTACTATTGCACCCAGGAGAGAAGCTTTTGCTTGGACTTGACTTGATTTTGAGTGAGTATGTGTGTGACTTTATTTCAGCCACCTGATCTTGAGTGTGTGTGAGGACTCGCAAGGAGACGAGAGAAGGAAAAAGAAGCAGAGAGAGAGAAAAAAAAAAAAGAGAGAAAAAGGAGAGCACCAGAGACCAAAGAGAGAAAAAACTATTAAAATAAGAAAGGGAAGAGTTACAGTAATCATGCATATGCATATATGCACGATTACTGTAGTAATTGTGCAAAAATGCACAATTTTATACAAGTTGATGTGGTGTTTTTTTGGGCTAAAATGTGTAAAAAGAGACCTTTTTTCTATTTTGCAAAACTATACACAAGCTAATATAATTGCAATTTTTGAGTTAAAATGTGTAAAATGTACAACTTTTTCTATTTTAAACTGACTGTGCGGTTGCTCTATCCATTTAGGAAAGAAGACTAACTACAAAATTTTTAGGTATTTTTCGTATTTTGAATACATTGCATATGATATAAAACAAAACAAGTAAAACAAATAAGGAAAGATAGTAAAACAAATAAGGAAAGATAATAAAACATGCATTAAAAAATAAAAATAAAATCTGAGTTTCTAAAAAAGGAAACATGAAAGTATAGACTAATTATTTTATAAAGATTTCGTAAAAAAAAAAAAGAAAAAGAAAAAAGAATTGGTCAATTTCAGTCGAATAAAGTTTGGTTGTTTGTGTTTTTCGAGAACACTCACACTCATGACTCAACTCACATTTTTCTCTCCAGTACCAACGTGGCACGATCTTATATCGTCTTTAAACTTTGGGGACCCACGACCGATTGTTTTCACTTTTTTTTGAGAAGCCGATCGTTTTCACTTCTTCTTTCCTTCTTCTTCTAATCTTCTTTGGCAAGTTCAAATTATCTAGGGTCCGTGTAACGTTGTTCTATTTATATTGATTGTTTTTTTTAAAAATATGTCCGTAAAAAAAATGTATAATATTATTTAAATACTAAAAAAATCAAACTTCTTTAACAAGATACTTCTTTGCGTTATCAAAAAAAAAAAAAAAAGGACACTTCTCTGCGTTGAAAGAAATAAAAACAAACAGCTACCAAGCACTTTCCTCCAAAGCGAAAGAGGAACAGAGAGAGAGAGAGAGAGCGAAAGAGACCATTAAACATGGACGACCTGTACACCACACTCACTGAGCAACGCCGAGAGCTCATGGCGGCGAAAACCCTAGACTCCGACCTCGACTTGGCCTATCAACTCCAAATGCAAGAGGCCATGAACGCCTCTCTCGCTCTCCACAACCCTGCAACTGCAAGCTCTTCACGCACTCCTCCACATCCGAAACCCAACGACGACGACGACGTCGTATTCATACCACAATCCCCTAACGGCGACGTTTTGGACATCGCCACGACGCTCATGCTCGAAGACATGAACAGGTTCGTGCAAGAACTCGAGGACCGCGAGCAAAGCGAGGCGGAGACGAGGAAATTGAAGGAGGATCTCGACCGTCGGATCCACGATCAAAAACTCGCCGTCGATATCCACAACATACCGGACCAACAATGGGAAAAATACGGCGACAATTACCACCGCCCCTACCGTACGCCATCGTCTTCGTCTTCGTCTTCGAAGGCTTTGGTTGACTCGGAGTGTTTCAGGCTGTATTTCAAGGGCTTGGTGAGCGAAGAGAGGGTTAGGGGCATAGTGGTAAATGTGGCTGGTGCAGGGGTTGGCATTTGCGATTCAAGAGACAATCTAATACTGGAATCGAGGAAGAATCTGGAAGCTTTGGTAAATGGTGCAGTTGTGAGTAGTGAAGTTGCTGAGCTTCAAGCTCTCATTGAAGCTCTCAATAAAGCTCTGAACTTGGATTTGAAAAGCGTCACCTTTTTCTGTGACGATTACATGCTTTACCAATATGTGAGTCAATAATAACCTTCTTATTATTATTTTTACTTTAATTTGACATTTTTTTTAAATAGTGTTGGATCTGTCTTATTATGCTAAATTTTCAGCTTTGTTTTGGGGTATGTATGGTTGTACTGATTATTATTTCATTGAATTTAATAAAGTTACTTTGTTTGGCTGTATTGGGTATTTATAGCTTGGTTGGTGGGTCATGGGTGTGGCTTTGATGGTCGAATGTTTGTTGTAAAGGGACATGGGAAATGGAAAAAATAAAAAGGAAGCTAGATTTATAGAAATGTGATAAAAGGGTGTTTTTGTTTTATATATATAACACCACAAGTGGTGCCATTACGGCTGGGGTTTGTATCATGGTCAGTTTTAGTCCCTTACCTTGGAGCCACCACTTATAAATAAATAAATGAAAGTTTAACTGTGCTAAGGTAAAACCTTTGTTATAAGATCCAGACATTTTGACATTGGTTCAGTGGTTGGGTTAGTTGGTTGAACTGCAAAACTGTGAAGGTAAATTATCTTTGTGAATGTGACTTTTGTGATTAAAATGAATATTGGGCACAACAAGTTTCGATTTAAACATATATTTTACAGGTTCTTTGCGGATACATAGTAGGAAAGCAAGTCCTACATATGTTGCTTTATTTTTTAGTAGCAATGTGCAGAAGTTGCAAGATCCCAAACAAGTGGAAAAATGGGAGGCATTCCATTGTTGCAACTTTTCTTCTTGAGCTTTTCAATTGTGCTATCATGATTGGTTGAACTAGCCTCTCTGGTTCAACATTGTCAATTATTAGCATATGCATATTATTTTCTAATCTGTGAACTCTTTTGATGAGGTGTTACCATTATGTTGTTGTTGCAATAAATTTTCATTTTTCTTCTCTAGTATTCAAGTTATGATAATTCTTTGTCTGTGTTTGTAAAGCCTAGTAAGCTGCATTCTTCTGATACAAAGATAGAAGTATTGACATTGTATATCTGGATACAGGTTACAGGCAGAGTACCACCACGGCAGAGCAAGATTGTAACATTAGTCAATCAGGTGGCTCTTCTTCAAAGAAAATTTACATATTGCAACCCATCTCTTGTGGCGCGTAACAATATTAAATTTGCATTTAAATCTGCAAGAGATGCTATAGTTTCTCAAATTATCTGGGCAGAAGAAACTAGCAAAGGCAAGTTGAAGGAGACATGTGTAATTTGCTTTGAAGATACTGATGTTGATAATATATTTTCAGTTGATGGTTGCCTGCACAGGTATTGTTTTTCTTGTATGAAACAGCATGTGGAGGTTAAGTTACTTAATGGAATGGTGGCAAAGTGCCCTCATGAAAACTGTAAGTCAGAGGTGAGTATTGATAGCTGTGGAAAGTTTTTGGCACCGAATTTGGTTGAGGTCATGAGCCAACGCATTAAGGAATCTTCTATTTCTCCTACAGAGAAAGTTTATTGTCCATATCCCAGGTGCTCAGCATTAATGTCAAAAAGTGAGGTCTTACAATATACTAAAAATGTATACATTGGTGTGGAAGAATCTGGAGCCAGGAAATGCATGAAATGTCATTATTTTTTCTGTATCAAATGCAAAGTCCCTTGGCATTTGAATATGACCTGCTATGATTACAAAAGATCAAATCCTAATGCCCATCCAGGAGATGCAAAGCTCAAGTCTCTTGCAAAATCAAATCGATGGCGCCAGTGTTTGAAATGCAACCACATGGTCGAACTAGCTGAAGGTTGCTATCACATCACTTGCAGGTACATTAATATTCCTCCCTCCAATTCTTAGATGGAAGAACTATCTTATTGAGGGAAGAAAGATACTAACAGAAGATAAAGAGTGTGCCTTTTTTTAAAAATTAGATGATTGAATAACTAGCAAATGCCAAATTGGGTATAAGATTAGGACATGGGTAAATCTGTTGCCATGGATAAAACCTACACTTTGATTTCTTTATGCTAAGTCTCTATTTGCTTTGTGATGCTTGCCAATGAATTCAGAAAGTCAAGATTTTTGGTTTCATTGGGTTGGTTTAGTGAAATGGCCCTGCCTATAGGTCCCTTCAGACGGTATTTTATCTTCATTCTGTGTGTTATAATATTCATGTCTTTGTATTTCCCAAGGGGAAAAAGTCAGGATAAAATCAACCTTGCTCTGTTTCTTGTTTATCTGTCTTAATGTCATATTTGTTAAACAATGCTTGTATTTTACATGCTTGCAATCTTTCTGCAGATGTGGATATGAGTTTTGCTACACTTGTGGAGCCGAGTGGAAGAACAAGAAAGCAACATGTTCCTGTAAAATCTGGGATGAGCGTAACATTATACATGATAACCGGCAAAGATGATGATTGGTAGAGTGAAGGCTTTTGTTGCAGATTGACTGTGATGGTGATCAGTCTGTTTATTTCTCTCACCCTTTCTTCCACTTTGTGTGGTTTAGTTTTTGGCAAAAAGAACAGCAAGAAAGTATCGTATCTGCTAATGCTGCAAACATATAGCTTCTATGTTTTTTGTTTAGTTTTTGGCAAAAAGAACAGCAAGAAAGTATCGTATCTGCTAATGCTGCAAACATATAGCTTCTATGTTTTTTGTTTAGTTTTTGGCAAAAAGAACAGCAATGAGTATCATGTTTGCTAATGCAGCAGACATATGCGAATACATGCTTAAATAGGACTTGGTGGTGATATTAGACTATAACTTCTAAGGTTTTTTGTTGAATGTTGGCTCATACTGCTTGTCTTCCTTTCTATCACCCCCTCTTCTTATTTTGGAATTGTATGCTTAGGTCATCGCTCTCATCTGGGTTGCAGGTGTTTGATACTCCTTCCCTCTAAGGTTTCCAGATTACTCCCTGGCTTCTTCCTAAAACTTGTTTCAGTTTTTGGATTGAAGTCTTTTTACTCCATCAATCTTCACTTTCTCTGAGAAATCCAATAATTTTCCCTAGCTGCTCAACTGCTCAAGATATGGTCATATATAACAAAGAGAAACTATTCATCCATAGCCTGAGCTATGCCATGGTTTCTTTCTACAAGCTAAATTTCAATTAAAAGTTGAAAAAAAAAAAATTAACTTTTAATATGTAGCTTGAAAAAAAAAATTTATTATAACCATTGCAAGAGTTGAAGTTAAATTGAAACACATTATTAAAAAAAAAAAGTGCCAACGAAACTTTTTTCAAAATAAATCCAACTGAGGGTTGGATACTGTAAATGAACAGATACCCGTTGAATGTAATGTTTGGCAAAGTGAGGAAGGGAAGGGATGGAAAGGTGGGGGCAGCGTAGTTATTGTGCTTTTTGTGTGTTTGTTGTTTTGAAGTGAAGGTTCAATATAGTTATAAAACACCCTTGAACATTTAGACCTCCAGATACAAAAATACCAATTCAAGTTTTATATCCAACAATTAATATGCGGAATATGATAACAAGCTTATAACAGAATTGATAAAACAATCTAAGCCAAATATAAACACATTCACAACAGTAAATATAAGGCAAAGATAAAGGAAAGAGAGATGCAAACACACGGACAACACACGATGTGTTATCGAAGAGGAAACCGAAATCCTTGGCGTAAAACCTCTCCGCCGCCCTCCAAGCGGTGATAAAATCCACTAAAGAATATAGTTGGGATACATGAACAGCAGAAGACCCTTCAAGCCTAATCTACCTAAGTACCTAAGCCCTTCAAGCTTCTTGATCCAACGAGGTTACGCCGAACCTATTTCTTCTTTAGCTTGCCGGATTCCGCTACTTGACCATAGCATCAACCAATGTATATTGGTTCCTTTCCAAACTGCTTCCCTAAGCACCAAATGGACATTCTCATAGACGTGGGTGTAGTGAAATAAGGGTTTGGTAAATAACCTCTCAAGGGTATGACAATGGAGAGGAAGAGAGTAGAGTAATTTGTAGAGTCTTTTTAGATGAATATTGGAGATGAGACAATCTTGTTTTTCTCTAGGGTTTTCTCTCACAAAATTCTCTCTGGAAGCTCTCTCAAAATGATGGGTATAAGGGTGTATATATAGTAGAGTGAGAAGGGAATGCAAAACGTCAATTTTTGCCAAACAGGGCAAGTTGGCAACTTGGTCTCGCAGCTTGTCCAAGTCGCGAGTTCAAGTCGCGACGTAACGGCCTGGCCAGTCTGGAACTTTTGTCCTGTAGCGTGACAGCTGGCGCGACCCTTTAACTTCCCAGTGTGCCTCTCACGTGCCAGCCTTTGGCGGCTTGCCAGTCGCGATTCAGCCGCGAGCCCTAGCCGCGAGCCTCTGTTTTTCTTGCACACTCTTGAGCTTTTCTTCACATCTTCTCACACACTACCCTTACAATTTTCCCACATAAATACAGGGTTGTTAAGTGCTAAATTACAAGCAAATTGGTCACGGAATAAAGCCAATTAAATGGTTGATTAAATTCAACCTTACAATCTCTCCCTATGGCTATTCTGTGACAAAACCCTACAACAGACTATAGACTTAAACGTGAGTTTGGAACAGTTGGAAAACTCACTCACACCTAACTCTAGATTCTGTAAAGTTCTTGAACATATGAATAAGTAACTCCTGAAACACAATAACATAGCAATATCATTGTATGCAGAAAACTTAATATGCATAT
>NW_027069618.1:997664-1018592 GCF_002906115.3 Quercus suber
TCCGCCGCCCTCCAAGCGGTGATAAAATCCACTAAAGAATATAGTTGGGATACATGAACAGCAGAAGACCCTCCAAGCCTAATCTACCCAAGTACTTAAGCTCTCCAAGCTTCTTGCTCCAACGAGGCTACGCCGAACCTATTTCTTCTTTAACTTGCCGGATTCTGCTACTTGACCATAGCATCAACCAATGTATATTGGTTCCTTTCTAAACTGCTTCCCTAAGCATCAAATGGACCTTCTCACAGACGTGGGTGTGGTGAGATAAGGGTTTGGTAAATAACCTCTCAAGGGTATGACAATGGAGAGGAAGAGAGTAGAGGAATTTGTAGAGTCTCTTTAGATGAAGATTGGGGATGAGACAATCTTATTTTTCTTTAGGGTTTTCTCTCACAAAATTCTCTCTGGAAGTTCTCTCAAAATGATGGGTATAAGGGTGTATATATAGTAGGGTGAGAAGAGAATGCAAAACGTCAATTTTTGCCAAACAGGGCAAGTTGGCGACTTGGTCTTGCGGCTTGTCCAAGTCGCGAGTTCAAGTCGCGACGTAACGGCCTGGCCAGTTTGGAACTTTTGTCCTGTAGCGTGACAGCTGGCGTGACCCTTCAACTTCCCAGTGTGCCTCTCACGTGCTAGCCTTGGCGGCTTGCCAGTCGCGATCCACCCGCGAGCCCTAGCTGCGAGCCTCTGTTTTTCTTGCACACTCTTGAGCTTTTCTTCACATCTTCTCACATACTACCCTTACAATTTTCTCACCTAAATACAGAATTGCTAAGTGCTAAATTACAAGCAAATTGGTCACGGAATAAAGCCAATTAAATGGTTGATTAAATTCAACCTTACATGAAGGAATTGAAAGAAAAATGAAATGTTTTGTGGATCTTACAATTCTCAATACTTGAATATTGGATCACACTCTCAGCTTTTTTTAAGTTTTTGTTTGTGATGCGAAATGGGTCTTAGGTTTAATTTCCGTGTTCCTAATCCTGAGATCAGATCTATATGGATATGCCATTTTGGTTCAATATTTGATTATATGATTACCTAGGATTGTATGTTTGATTCTTGCTTTGAGTATAAATGGAGATACCTGGTTGATGTGGTAGAATTTGTAATCGGTAATGTGAAGTAGGTACTACTAATTCAATGCATTTTTGTTATTGTTATATTTTGGTCTTGATCTGTCACTTGCATTTCTATTCTAAGCGGATTGTTCATGATCCAGTATTTGGGTCAGATCTGATTTTTTTTAGCTCATATAGATTCCAAGGGTTTTTTTCCCCCTTCTCAAAACTGGGAACAACATATTGCCATTACTCCCATGGGCATGCGAGTTAGAACGCGTTATTTTACTCTTTTTGTTGAATTCATTATCTGCTCGTTCTCTTTGCTTCGGCTAACCTGTAAATACAGTTTTGAGCTCTTAAGTTTCTAGGAAATTTAGCGAATGCACGGGGGCTTTTGAAAGGGACTGAAATATTTAGTGCCATACACTCAGGGGTGGCTCTACGTTTAAGGCAGCATGGTCACGGCAGTCCTTCTGGGGCAGTTTCATCGCTTCAGGGTCAATCATATCTCTAGAGAGGCGAATAGGTGCACTGACAACCTTGCTCAAGCCGGCAGCTCTCTTGCAGGGAATTTTGTTGTTTTAGATGTGCCACCTAATGATGTATTTTGTAATCTTTTGAGTTCTGATGCTGCTGGTTTGTATTCCTTAAGGTTCACTGCCACAACTTGGCCTTTTATAGCTTCCTAGTTTAATGCATATTCCTCTTTAACCAAAATAAAATAAAATAAAATAAGAAAAAGGAAAAAGGAGGAGACAATTGTTTTATCCTTGTATATTCTAAACCAATAGAGAAGGTATTTTGGATGACCGCAAGCTATTGGCTTCCCACATTTCTCAGATACGTGTGAAGCATTGATTCCGTCAGGCGAATAGATGTGTGAATAGATGTGTGGATAGCCTTGCTAAAATGAGTGTTAGTTTAGATAGTGATTTTTCTTCTTTTCATAGTCCACTTGTGGGCTTGGATGTGTTTGAGGATGATCTCAATGGGCTGTATGTTAACAGGCTTTGTCCTGATCCTGATGTTCCCCTTTAGTTGGTTTTAATAATTCGTCTTTCACCAAATAAAATACATGTGTTAGTTGATTGTTATTTTTGCATGCATATCTCTTGTTTATTAGATTTTGATGTGAATGAAATGTGGTATCATTTGATAGAAATTACTTTTTTGTCAAGAACAAGGAGGCAAGCAACAACCAGAAATGGAATTGGACAATATATTGCTATTAGAAATGGAAGTTTTGACGATTCTTCTTCGGTTAACGAAACTCTTCTAAATGCCACATGCATTGTCAAGCCAACCAGCAAAGGCAGAACTATACATGCAGTGCCAGTATACACGGCTTTTCGGTGGCAATGTATATGATTCATGCTCGTTTGCTTCATGCCCCTAATAAGAATGTTTGAATTTTTATTTATTTATTTATGATTAATAACACATCAATTTATCAACTCTATTCCTAGTATTACTCTTTTTAAACAACATTGAGGATTTAGGGGTCAACCAGTGTTTGTTATACCTGTTGTTTGACTCTTGTTCGTGCCATTCTTTAAGTACTAGGATTAATCCTTGTTAGTTAGGTGTAATTTTTTTCTTGAACTTAAGGGAAAGAGTTAAAACAAACCAACCATTAAGTGTGGCGGCTTTAAGATTCTTTTTTAAGATGGTTACTAAAAAAACTTAAATTATATAAAATTTAATAAAAAATAACTGGAGAATGCTAAGATGAGTGTAATAAAGCGAGAGAAAGTCTAAAATGAGAGAGAGAGAGAGAGAGAGAGAGAGAGAGAGAGAGAGATGATATTTTCTACAACTATGAGCCGAGTTGCTAAGGAGAGAAAAATTGTTATGACTGTAACGCCAGAGAGAGCATAACTATGAGTACAGCCAGGTAGAACTCACGATTATAGTATTTTACCTTCTTTTTAAGAAAAAATGAAATTATACATTATATTTATGTAATGGGTTGAATAAGTTACAAATTTGAATAATTATAGATTTTCTTTAATAGGGTTTTTGTAGAATAATTTGTTTACTTGTTGTTTGGTTTAGTCTCATTTTTGTTATTGTAATTTAAGCCCCCCACCCCCCCCCCACCCCCCCCCCCCCCCCCCCCCCTCTTTTTTTTTAAGGAATCATGGATTATGTTTCACAACAAATTTTAAGTAACAAACCATTATTAGTGGGTAAAAAGTAATGTTAATATTGAGCCAAAATTAGAATTAGTAATAATTTATTACATATGATTAGTTGTGAAATTTTTGTGAAAATATTATGGATATAGCATTATTATTATTTTTGTTAAATCCAAATTATTATAATTCTCAAGTTAAGGTGTTCAACATTTTTATTAAATGGTCAAAATAAATTATTTAGTATATAATTTTTTTACAAGTATATATATACATTTTTTTGCAAGTTAGGACTCCCTAACATAAATTTAAAGCCACCATTGCATTAATTTACAATTTTTTTTTTTTATGAGTACAATTATTTGTTAATTGATAGATTACGTAGAAATCGACCATATTTATTAGTTGAAATTATTCTATTAGACTCTCTTCTAACTTCCCACATGGTCCGATGAATAGATCCACATTGATGCTCTGAATAATTTCACCCATATTAAGTACATAACAATTATGCTGTGTTTTTTTTAGAAGACTTATGCTGTGTTTAGTTCAACGGAAATTGATTTTCCAAAAATATTTCCCACATTTACTGGTGTTTGGGTTATGGAAAATGTTAGTTAACTAGAATTTTTTTTTTTTTTTTTCTTTTGACAGTAGAATAAAGGCATTTATGGTGGAAATAAAGGTATTTTTTTTTTTACACTTTCATTTTCATAAACCATTTTTCGCATCACCCAAACTTATCAACTAAATCTCAACCCTCCACTATCTACCGACCCCCACTAATGTCCCTGATCTCCAGTGGCCAACCTTCCTGCCACTGTTGGTCCCCCAATCACAATTTTTTTAATCTAAAATTTTTCATTTTTTTATTATATTTGTGCTTAGGAGATAGGAAAATGTGAGAAAATAGTAGAAAACATGTGTTCTATAGCATTTTCAAGAATGCAATTAAACACTTAAAAATAATTTATTTTCTGAAAAATATTTCACTTGAAAATTTATAGTTGGAAAATATTTTTCATCAAACTAAACACAACCTTAATTAGAATTAACTGGAAAACAACTAAACTAGCTTCTCCTCTCTGGTCTGACCACTTCAAAAACCATTCCTCTTGCCTCTTCTAATTCTCACTTCTATCAGAGGCATTTTATCATTCAAATGGTATGGAACATTTACATGCTGTTAGTGTATAGATTAGCCCATTGGGCTTAGCCTAGTATATTACTTGTACTATACTTCTATTACTTGTACTGCACACATACCTAGCCTATATAAAGGCTCTCTTTTGTATATTGATACACATATAATATTATACAGACTATTCAGTCATTCTCTCTCTTTTTATATTTTTAACATGGTATCAGAGCCTTTCCTCTGATTTTTTGGTTTCTGTGGATTGTTGATGATTTTTTTTTTCTCAAGGATTTGTCTCTTATTTATAGATTTTAATATTATTTTTTTTGTTTGATTTTGATTCAAGGAGATTTATAAATTGGCATTTGTGGTCATGGCATGAATGAAATGGTGTTGAGCTTGGACTACTGATCCAGGTGAAACTCATCCATGTTCTTCATTTTCTGTCTTTTGGTCCCCATGAGAGCCTTGGGTTATGTAAAATGAGTAATGATCTTTCTTATGATTTTCTGTTTATTGGTTATGACTATATGACTTGATCCTTCTTGACCCAACAAAGTTTGGAATTGTGATGATATGAACTATGAAGAAGACATCTCCATGTAGGCTCATGTTTAATTGTGTTCACACTTGTATTTTGTGCAATACTCTAGTGGTTGTTTAGTGAATGATTATTCATTTTCTTTTTTTTATTTAATTTGTTTTTAAAAATGCCACATTTTTTTTCACATTTCTTACATGATTTATAATCCACTTTTAAAGAATAAAGAAATATAATCCATTTTTAGCTAAAGAATAACAAACACAATATAGTTCAATTAATATAGTATTAAAGTAATTTACTATATATATATATATATATAATTTTTTTTATAATATGTTGTATAATGAAACAAATAACAATGAAGCAACACTTCTATATCAAGTGGTTATATTTCGAGGATTATGTGACTAATGAGAGAGAGAATAAAAAAAAAAAAAATTTACTCATATATTTCAAGCTATGATATGAGATCTAATAAAAACTAAGGAATATATTGTCTTCAAGCTAGTTACAAGCATTGTATCTTTATGTATATCTCATATGTCCAATGAGTTTTATTTCATCTTTAATTCATAAATTTGACAATATATATTACATACCTTGCATGATTATCCATTAAAAATAATACAACTTAATTTTCATTTGATTAATTTATTTTCTAAGTACTTTTTAAATCAAAACATGTCATGAAACATATTTTTCATCTAAAAACCATGATTTCATTCATATATTTAAAAATGAATTAATAAAAAAACCCGTGCAAGGCACGGGCCCATCACTAGTTTTTAGTATTTCTCTTTCTAAACTTATCATCCAGCTATTGAGTGAGCCACATGATGTACAAGAAAAATACTCTATTTTTTCCTCTTTTACTCACATTAGCTTGGTGAATGCCGCTACAATTTTAGGGTGATGTGAACAATAAAGATTAGAGAGAGCCAAATTTTTTTCTTTTCATTTTTTTTATCATTGAATAGTGATTTTGAATGTAAATTTGTGTTATTTGTTTAGTTATTAATGGTGGTTAAAATACAGTCATATATATATAAGTTAGGTATTACAAAATTTTATGTAAACAACTAAATTAAAAGACAGAGCTTTTGTCAAATGTACAGACATATTTTGCTAAAAATATTATAAAAAATACACATGATATTAATGGTCTAATGGTTTAGGTTTATTGATAAAACAAGTTTTTTTTTTTAATAATTTTTTTTTTATTACAATAGATGAAAATTACTTCAATTGACTTACTAATTATATAAAAAATGTCTCATTAAACACTATTGTCACCTTAGGCCACAAAATGTATCGAGTTAGCTTTAGCAAGTAACCAAATTGACTTTTGGAAATATAAGAATTTTTTCATTTCTTTCTTAAAACCAACTCTTGAAAAAATAAAACAAAAACAATTATAAAACATAACCACAACGTCTAAAAGAGGAAGACCATTGGTCAGTTCTTTGCATTTAAGTTTGCCTCTTCTATGGAAACTATTACAAATGAAATATTCTACAACCTAGCGCGCACTAGTTCTCGAAATGATCATCATATACCTTATTCATGTCTTGGCTGAGATTTAGAGTTTACCTTCTGTAGTCTACCCACCCTCTTACTCTGGGCTGTTATGCTGCACCACCAAAACTGAAAACCGAAAACTTGAACTGGCTAGCATGTCCCCAAGTACTCCAAGCTCAGGGCATTCGCTCCATTCTGTAAGGCCTAATGTAACTGGAGAGTGTGGTTCATGGTATCTACCCACTATAACTAGATCAAAACTGTTCGCCATCTTCTGTATAACATGAGTTGTATCTGCCCCATCTTTCACAGTCTCCTCTTCATGCTTTATTTTCTGATTGCCATTTATACTAGCCCATAATTCATCCATCGCCTCCTTGTCTAGATTATTTTGATAATTGCTTGCGTTGTAACCTGACGCTATAAGCTGAACCACTGTTAGGTTGACATTAGGATGCCCGGCCATGCGAATGCTATATGCAAGTGCCTCTCGATCATCAGCACCACCTATGAAAATCATGGCAATCAAATATGATGAATTACCTGTCAAAATGCTCGAGTTACCACCAATTTCACCTCGGTCAACGAGAACTCCAATAGAGCAAGGAGCCTTGTTAAGCACATTTTTGTTTATGGTCCTAAGGAAAGGAATGTTTTCTTCGGTTGTTCCATCAATTGCCCATGTTTTGTGAAAGGGAACAATTATGATGCTTGTTTTCTTATCCACTGCAAGAGTACATATATCATCATGCATGCTTGCACATGGCGCAATTGCTTTGAAGTTTTGTATTTTAACACTCCCTTCGCTGTAATTCTCGTAATGATCAAAGGCATTGCTAATTTGTTCAGAATAATCTAGATTAGAAGCTAATAAGTTGTTTTGCTTATCAAGTTTTACAAGGACAGATGCTGCTTGTCCTGTGATCTCAACGAGCTGAAGAACACAGACAAAAATAGGGTTTTCTTTTGTGGGGTTGGACACTTCAATGAGGTTAGTAAATGAAGATACATTCTCTTCTGAATGGATGCAGACCAGCATTCGGAGACCAGAGTTTTGTGCTGAGTTTGTGATTGTCCTCCTTGTGTTAGCCATGTATCTTGTGGAAGGGTCATAGAGGTGACGGATAAAAATTGTGGCCAACCCTGTTGCCATTATCATGTTGAAAATTAAAAGCGTATATGTTTGGATTGTTATGAACTGTCAATGAACAAACAAAACACAAGGTTAATGCACCATTAACATTATCTTACAAAGCAAGCAAAACTTTATTCTTTACTTTTTTTCTTTTTTTTTGTCAAAAGATAATCGTAGGATTTGTAACTAAGTAAACAGAGCTTTAAGAAAAGTACTATAGTATTGTTTTTGGAAAGTATTGAATGTGAAGACTGAAGCGAGCATTTAAGTTAAATTGATATTGACCCTATAGATTCTTCACACTTAGTTGTTTCTTGTGTTACCTGAGCGTCGCGCCACACACTAAGCGTGGTGATTTCCATAACGCCTTTGCAACACATGATGAGTGCCAGTGTCAAAGATTCCTTAAAAGGGATCTTAAAGTAGATTGATGGCAAAATGGTGCCAATGAACTTGCCAAAGTAACCAGCAAAAATGATGAGCTCTGTTTTTGCTGCAGACATGTTTGCTATGGAAGAGAGCTGCGTCCTATACCCACTGGTAGCGCAGTAGATTGGAAGTAGCAACCCAGTACAAATAGCCTCAAGTTTTTTTATTATGGTTGTGCCTAATGTTGGCCCATTTGGCAAAGACAAACCAAGCACAAAAGCACCTATGCGAGCATGTTCGCCAATATACTCTGCAAGAAATCCATTCACCAAAACTATACAGAGGATGGCTATAAAATGATTTTCCTCATTGGCTCTATTTTTTGGTGCGAAATTGTGAATCCATATCACTAGTGGTCTCATTAGGAAGATTAAGATGCAGTAATAACCGACCACCGTTGCTATGAATGATAAAGGTTCGGTTGGGGAGTATTTCAGGGCTGTACCAACATTTCTCACAATAAATGATAGAAGCCAAGAACCTGCATCACTTGCCAAGGAAATGGAGGAAGCAAATCGGCCAATTTCTGAATTAAGAATGTTCATTTCATTAAGGAGGTTGGTGATGTCAATGAAAGGAGTCAAAGCATTTATACTAATTAAGACTATAAGTACAACTCCATGCTCTGAAGGGATAGCATGTTCTACGATCTTGTATGCTGCCACTCCAAATAACAAGGGAATAATAGTCCCTGTTAGAGCGATTACCACGGCTTTTCTTCCAATGCTCTTTACTAAGCTTATATCAATCTGTAATCCTAACAGAAAGAGGTGAAACATGAAGCCAAACTCTGCAAATGTTAGAAATACCAATCTGGCTCCTGGAGGAAATAATTTTGCGGCAACCACCTTGCTTTGACCTAGTAACGTTGGACCCAGGATTATGCCGGCCTGGGAAAGCAGATTTTTTTAAGTAAATGTATACTGTAAGAAACTTGATTATGCCGGCCTGGGAAAGCAGATTTTTTTAAGTAAATGTATACTGTAAGAAACTTGATTTTGATCCAGCTATATGCATTTTGAACGTGGACAATAATTTGGAAGGACCAAATGCGACAAAATCAATTCTAAAAAATTCCACTAGTAGGAAAATGATGACAGCAATGATAAATGTTTAATTATTTAATAATAATTCTAATACTCCCCGCATATGTGAGTCTAAATTCCCTCTTAATAAGTGGGGGCTCAACATATAGGGTTTTTAATATTTTAAATGAGAGGTAGAATTGATACATGAATTGAATTCAAAATCTTCTACCCTGATATCAAGATAAATTACTAACTGTTCCAAAACTTAANTTTTTTGGTTCCTGTGGACATCTCCGGCGTTCTTCCGCTGCCCTCGCCTTCATCCGGTAGTCACTGTCGGAAGCGAGTCACCGCCGTCACGCCCACAAACCTAGAACACTCGGATTTCGTCAGTTTGTTGATCAAACCGCCAAAGTAAAGGCATACATTGACAGATCTGACAGTCCCGAGCAAAACCCAACAAAAATCTGCCAGAAACAGCTTTCCACGCGCCCCCACGCGCCGCCAGAAGTTTCTGCCTCACGAGCACTAGCCGCCACGCGCTGCCACGCGCCTCCACGCGCCGTCTCTCCCTTACACGCGCTTCACGCGCCGTCCACTTGCCGTCCACGCGCCTCACGCGCCGGCCACGCGCCTTGCTCCGTTTCACGGACTGCCACGTCAGCCCTAGGGTGACGTCACTCAGCCACGTCAGCATCTCGTGTCAGCATCCCACGTCAGCATCCACGTCAGCATTCCACGTCAGCATCAGCCGTTGACCGTTGACCAGACCGTTGACCGTTGACTTTGACCAAGGTCAAATTTTTCAACAGGACCTGTCTTGCTCAGTTTTTCGCGTAGATTCCGATTTTGGGCTCCGTTTTTTACTCATATATTTCAAGCTATGATATGAGATCTAATAAAAACTAAGGAATATATTGTCTTCAAGCTAGTTACAAGCATTGTATCTTTATGTATATCTCATATGTCCAATGAGTTTTATTTCATCTTTAATTCATAAATTTGACAATATATATTACATACCTTGCATGATTATCCATTAAAAATAATACAACTTAATTTTCATTTGATTAATTTATTTTCTAAGTACTTTTTAAATCAAAACATGTCATGAAACATATTTTTCATCTAAAAACCATGATTTCATTCATATATTTAAAAATGAATTAATAAAAAAACCCGTGCAAGGCACGGGCCCATCACTAGTTTTTAGTATTTCTCTTTCTAAACTTATCATCCAGCTATTGAGTGAGCCACATGATGTACAAGAAAAATACTCTATTTTTTCCTCTTTTACTCACATTAGCTTGGTGAATGCCGCTACAATTTTAGGGTGATGTGAACAATAAAGATTAGAGAGAGCCAAATTTTTTTCTTTTCATTTTTTTTATCATTGAATAGTGATTTTGAATGTAAATTTGTGTTATTTGTTTAGTTATTAATGGTGGTTAAAATACAGTCATATATATATAAGTTAGGTATTACAAAATTTTATGTAAACAACTAAATTAAAAGACAGAGCTTTTGTCAAATGTACAGACATATTTTGCTAAAAATATTATAAAAAATACACATGATATTAATGGTCTAATGGTTTAGGTTTATTGATAAAACAAGTTTTTTTTTTTAATAATTTTTTTTTTATTACAATAGATGAAAATTACTTCAATTGACTTACTAATTATATAAAAAATGTCTCATTAAACACTATTGTCACCTTAGGCCACAAAATGTATCGAGTTAGCTTTAGCAAGTAACCAAATTGACTTTTGGAAATATAAGAATTTTTTCATTTCTTTCTTAAAACCAACTCTTGAAAAAATAAAACAAAAACAATTATAAAACATAACCACAACGTCTAAAAGAGGAAGACCATTGGTCAGTTCTTTGCATTTAAGTTTGCCTCTTCTATGGAAACTATTACAAATGAAATATTCTACAACCTAGCGCGCACTAGTTCTCGAAATGATCATCATATACCTTATTCATGTCTTGGCTGAGATTTAGAGTTTACCTTCTGTAGTCTACCCACCCTCTTACTCTGGGCTGTTATGCTGCACCACCAAAACTGAAAACCGAAAACTTGAACTGGCTAGCATGTCCCCAAGTACTCCAAGCTCAGGGCATTCGCTCCATTCTGTAAGGCCTAATGTAACTGGAGAGTGTGGTTCATGGTATCTACCCACTATAACTAGATCAAAACTGTTCGCCATCTTCTGTATAACATGAGTTGTATCTGCCCCATCTTTCACAGTCTCCTCTTCATGCTTTATTTTCTGATTGCCATTTATACTAGCCCATAATTCATCCATCGCCTCCTTGTCTAGATTATTTTGATAATTGCTTGCGTTGTAACCTGACGCTATAAGCTGAACCACTGTTAGGTTGACATTAGGATGCCCGGCCATGCGAATGCTATATGCAAGTGCCTCTCGATCATCAGCACCACCTATGAAAATCATGGCAATCAAATATGATGAATTACCTGTCAAAATGCTCGAGTTACCACCAATTTCACCTCGGTCAACGAGAACTCCAATAGAGCAAGGAGCCTTGTTAAGCACATTTTTGTTTATGGTCCTAAGGAAAGGAATGTTTTCTTCGGTTGTTCCATCAATTGCCCATGTTTTGTGAAAGGGAACAATTATGATGCTTGTTTTCTTATCCACTGCAAGAGTACATATATCATCATGCATGCTTGCACATGGCGCAATTGCTTTGAAGTTTTGTATTTTAACACTCCCTTCGCTGTAATTCTCGTAATGATCAAAGGCATTGCTAATTTGTTCAGAATAATCTAGATTAGAAGCTAATAAGTTGTTTTGCTTATCAAGTTTTACAAGGACAGATGCTGCTTGTCCTGTGATCTCAACGAGCTGAAGAACACAGACAAAAATAGGGTTTTCTTTTGTGGGGTTGGACACTTCAATGAGGTTAGTAAATGAAGATACATTCTCTTCTGAATGGATGCAGACCAGCATTCGGAGACCAGAGTTTTGTGCTGAGTTTGTGATTGTCCTCCTTGTGTTAGCCATGTATCTTGTGGAAGGGTCATAGAGGTGACGGATAAAAATTGTGGCCAACCCTGTTGCCATTATCATGTTGAAAATTAAAAGCGTATATGTTTGGATTGTTATGAACTGTCAATGAACAAACAAAACACAAGGTTAATGCACCATTAACATTATCTTACAAAGCAAGCAAAACTTTATTCTTTACTTTTTTTCTTTTTTTTTGTCAAAAGATAATCGTAGGATTTGTAACTAAGTAAACAGAGCTTTAAGAAAAGTACTATAGTATTGTTTTTGGAAAGTATTGAATGTGAAGACTGAAGCGAGCATTTAAGTTAAATTGATATTGACCCTATAGATTCTTCACACTTAGTTGTTTCTTGTGTTACCTGAGCGTCGCGCCACACACTAAGCGTGGTGATTTCCATAACGCCTTTGCAACACATGATGAGTGCCAGTGTCAAAGATTCCTTAAAAGGGATCTTAAAGTAGATTGATGGCAAAATGGTGCCAATGAACTTGCCAAAGTAACCAGCAAAAATGATGAGCTCTGTTTTTGCTGCAGACATGTTTGCTATGGAAGAGAGCTGCGTCCTATACCCACTGGTAGCGCAGTAGATTGGAAGTAGCAACCCAGTACAAATAGCCTCAAGTTTTTTTATTATGGTTGTGCCTAATGTTGGCCCATTTGGCAAAGACAAACCAAGCACAAAAGCACCTATGCGAGCATGTTCGCCAATATACTCTGCAAGAAATCCATTCACCAAAACTATACAGAGGATGGCTATAAAATGATTTTCCTCATTGGCTCTATTTTTTGGTGCGAAATTGTGAATCCATATCACTAGTGGTCTCATTAGGAAGATTAAGATGCAGTAATAACCGACCACCGTTGCTATGAATGATAAAGGTTCGGTTGGGGAGTATTTCAGGGCTGTACCAACATTTCTCACAATAAATGATAGAAGCCAAGAACCTGCATCACTTGCCAAGGAAATGGAGGAAGCAAATCGGCCAATTTCTGAATTAAGNTTTACTCATATATTTCAAGCTATGATATGAGATCTAATAAAAACTAAGGAATATATTGTCTTCAAGCTAGTTACAAGCATTGTATCTTTATGTATATCTCATATGTCCAATGAGTTTTATTTCATCTTTAATTCATAAATTTGACAATATATATTACATACCTTGCATGATTATCCATTAAAAATAATACAACTTAATTTTCATTTGATTAATTTATTTTCTAAGTACTTTTTAAATCAAAACATGTCATGAAACATATTTTTCATCTAAAAACCATGATTTCATTCATATATTTAAAAATGAATTAATAAAAAAACCCGTGCAAGGCACGGGCCCATCACTAGTTTTTAGTATTTCTCTTTCTAAACTTATCATCCAGCTATTGAGTGAGCCACATGATGTACAAGAAAAATACTCTATTTTTTCCTCTTTTACTCACATTAGCTTGGTGAATGCCGCTACAATTTTAGGGTGATGTGAACAATAAAGATTAGAGAGAGCCAAATTTTTTTCTTTTCATTTTTTTTATCATTGAATAGTGATTTTGAATGTAAATTTGTGTTATTTGTTTAGTTATTAATGGTGGTTAAAATACAGTCATATATATATAAGTTAGGTATTACAAAATTTTATGTAAACAACTAAATTAAAAGACAGAACTTTTGTCAAATGTACAGACATATTTTGCTAAAAATATTATAAAAAATACACATGATATTAATGGTCTAATGGTTTAGGTTTATTGATAAAACAAGTTTTTTTTTTTTAATAATTTTTTTTTATTACAATAGATGAAAATTACTTCAATTGACTTACTAATTATATAAAAAATGTCTCATTAAACACTATTGTCACCTTAGGCCACAAAATGTATCGAGTTAGCTTTAGCAAGTAACCAAATTGACTTTTGGAAATATAAGAATTTTTTCATTTCTTTCTTAAAACCAACTCTTGAAAAAATAAAACAAAAACAATTATAAAACATAACCACAACGTCTAAAAGAGGAAGACCATTGGTCAGTTCTTTGCATTTAAGTTTGCCTCTTCTATGGAAACTATTACAAATGAAATATTCTACAACCTAGCGCGCACTAGTTCTCGAAATGATCATCATATACCTTATTCATGTCTTGGCTGAGATTTAGAGTTTACCTTCTGTAGTCTACCCACCCTCTTACTCTGGGCTGTTATGCTGCACCACCAAAACTGAAAACCGAAACTTGAACTGGCTAGCATGTCCCCAAGTACTCCAAGCTCAGGGCATTCGCTCCATTCTGTAAGGCCTAATGTAACTGGAGAGTGTGGTTCATGGTAATCTACCCACTATAACTAGATCAAAACTGTTCGCCATCTTCTGTATAACATGAGTTGTATCTGCCCCATCTTTCACAGTCTCCTCTTCATGCTTTATTTTCTGATTGCCATTTATACTAGCCCATAATTCATCCATCGCCTCCTTGTCTAGATTATTTTGATAATTGCTTGCGTTGTAACCTGACGCTATAAGCTGAACCACTGTTAGTGACATTAGGATGCCGGCCATGCCGGAAAAAAAAAAAAAAAAGAAGTATCTATAATCTATATTTACATGTAGGACAAAACTTAAATATAGTATCTTAGGTGCTGTTTCTTAGGTTCCTCTCTTAAGATTCAGTCATGTAGATACTTAACTAAAATATACACTCCCATCCCATGAAAAAAAAATCTACATGGCAAAATCTTAAGAAGAGAACTTTAAAAACAGCACATAATTATTGTACCTAAGACTTACTCTTATATATATATATATATCTAAAAGTTGAAGTCTATCATTTTCTTTTTGAAATCACATCATCAATCACATCACTATTTTTTCCCCATTTTTAAAAATAATATTAATATACTTTACACATTTTCTAACTCATTATATTCAATTTACCATTAATTATACCATCTTCCAATTCTAACTCTTCTTTTCCCCTTCATACTCTTCATGTGCCACCATTGTAGTTAACTACATTGTTTCTAATGATATAAATTTTCAATTGCTCTTTATCCACTTCCACAAAAGTTGCCAAAGTAGCATTAGATTTGGAAAGTCCCTCTAAGCTGTGTTCATTCCCTTCTTATTTTTTCTTTTCCCCCAACTTCGGGTTTTCTATTGGAATTTTGATAGTTTGTGGCTAATATGGTTTTTTGTGGGTTGTTCACAATGTGATCACTTTGGGCTATGGGTGGCTAGGATTTGGTTTGCCAGTTATGAGAAGGGTTTTTAAGGATCAAAAATCTCTACAATAACTTCATATTCATGTTGTACAAGTTTCATTTTATATTTTTGTTTTACCCAATCAATTTGTTCACTTCATATTCATGTTGGATGTGGGACCTTACTCAATTTCTATTTCGTTCCAAAAGTCATAAATACTATATTTAGCACATTGTTTCTTATTATATGCAAAACATAACAATTTGATCTTGATGCGCAATAGAAAATAATAAATATGCCACAAAAGGTTGATGAGTTTGTGTGTCACAAGGAAATTGAGAATCTCAACCTAATTGGGGGTTTGATTTTTATTTGATTCTAGCAATGCTAAATGTGGAATTTGATTCTTGCAAGGTTTAGGAACATTGATCCAGATACATGGATGTTTGACAATGAAGATTTCTTAAGTGGCCAGAGACATTTCTAACTTTAAGAGAAAGATAGTTTTTTCTTCCTATTTCTTCACAACAAGCTCTTGGTCCATGTGTTGAGCTAGGGCAGTTTGGACCAAATGGAAAAAATTGATCATTTGAGGTGTGATGTGTTGATTCTAATGATGGCATTAGGAAAGCTTAGAGAGCAGTAATTTCCAACACAAATGCTTTATTTCTTACATTTAGTAGGTTCATAATTAAGTTGTTCTCTCATTTAGTAGCTCCAATTGAAGCCAGAGCGTTGTAGCTCAATTGACTCCTGTTGTATCTAATAGAGACATTCGTGATTTAAACTTCAAATCCTCATTTCCCCATTATAAACGTAGAATTAAAAATAAAAAAAAAAAACAAAAAAAACGAACTAGAATCATAGAATATCCTCTTTCTCGCTTTTCACTTAGTTCTTAAGGCTGATATTATGATCAATTTGCTCTCAAACCCCTCTTATCATAATGTTGATATGTTACAATAAATGAGCACTTGTACATGCCATAAGTCATGCTTGTTGGTTTGAATTTTGGGGTTAGTTGCTTGCATGTGCGTCACATTTATTTTGGCAAAGAGATAAAAATAGGTTATTTTTAACCTTTGTCAACAATTGTGACTAAGATAATCTATACTATTTATAACTAATCTGGACTTCTCTCAATGTCGAAAATACCTCATCTAATAACCAATGACTTTTCCTTGTTTTAGGAATAAGGTCAATAACATCATAGGATTCCCCATAAAATTCTCTTTTCTCAATTAGAGTTTTATGTGGTTCAAAAATACCCCTACAACGTTTAAGTAAGGACAAAACATGGGAACAAATACTTAAAATAAAACTCACTACACCACTTTCAAATACACGTTAAAAAAAAAAAAAATCGTTCACCTCACAGTCAATTTGAATTAATGTCTTTGTTTTATTTGAATTCAAATACTAGGTCTTTGCCACATCTATATCACTTTTATCATTATTGCAGAGAGATGAAAACTCACTAACCCCTCTTTTTTAGTTAAAATGGAGTTCTTTCAAATTAAGGATAACAAAGTCATTTTACAAGTGTTGATACTCGTTTTTGACAAATAGCCCAATAGCAAAAAAAAACCTAATAGTGAAGGAAGATGAAGGAGGAAAAGAGTGAAAGAAGCAAAAGGGTTATTGAAGCCCAAGGAAAGAGGTAAATACCTAATGGGCTAACAAGGTAGGAAATAACAGTCAGCAGACTCATGGGCGGAACGAGAGGTAAAATAAAGTAAATGGGCTATGAAAGTCCAAGAAGAGAGGTAAACGTCGAATGAGCCAACGTGGCAAGAAATGATATCCAGCAGGCCCATAGACATAATAAGAGGTAAAAGTAAAGTAAATGGGCTATGAAAGTCCAATAAAAAGGTAAACGCCCAATGGGCCAACATGGTAGGAAATAACAGCCAGCAAACCCATGGGTACAAAAGAGGTAAAAGTAAAGTAAATGGGCTATGAGGGTCCCAAGGAAGAAGTAAAAAACCAATGGGCCGATAAGTTTATGACCACAGCAAGAAAAGAAAATGAGACTAGTGGGCCTGAGGAAATAAGAAAGAAGAACAAAAGCCTAACGAATTGGTTTGGCAAGAACTTATGCCAAACAAGCAAACAAGCCTATGAGGGAATGAGAAGAAATAAGGCAAACCCAGAAACCTATGCACCTTTTCGTGGAAGATAAGCACAAGTAGAAAAGACACACAGCAGAATGAGACATGCAGAAATGACATGGAAATGAAAGAAAACAAATGTGGAGGATAGTGTAACGAGCACACAAGGGCCGGAGCACCACCCACTTATACCCAGCCAATATAGGAGAGGTGGGCACGTGATCAAGGGATTTAGAGGGTGTGGTTTGGTAATGGGGGGAAAAAGTTTATTTTGGTTTTCCAACTCTTACTTCTTTTGGGAAAAATGCCTTGCTGGGATGGCATTTTGCCCAAAAGAGGTAGTAGATGGCTGGGACCACTCAATGCATGCCATAGAGGTAGGTAGTGAGTAAAAGGGGAAAGGTAGGAGAAAGGTCAAACAGAAGAAGAAAAGCGAGGTGAGCTTTATGGTAGGTATCACTGCAAGAGTGACCATCACACCATGAATTGCTATGTTTTAAGGAATATCTTCCATGAGATGGTAGCCAAGAGAGATTTGGTAATCAAGAATGGAAAACATACAGACCAAAGGATGCACATGCTTGAGGTTGCCCTGACTTTCTTTATGGAATGCGAAGATCCTATGGGGGAAGAGGCTGGGAGTATGGTTGGTAGCAGCTCCACACCCTCACCCGTGCAAGATGAAGAAATGACGTTGAGAATCCAGCAAGATGATAAAGTCCATTCCTTTCTGGAAGGGATATGTCTTAGGTCGTTGGCTAGGCGGGAAGCAGCACAGGCCTTAACCCGAGTAGTGGAAAGAAGATAGAGAGTTGCTACTTCTAAAGGAAGTTTATTGTAGGTGCCTTATCAAGAGACTAGAGATTCTATGACCTTCTCCTCAAAAGACTTGGTCAATCGAATAGTCGATGGCAAAAGACCAATATATGTTATTGCCTTTTTGGGAGCTTCTTAGATTAGTAGACACTGGTGCTTCACCCAACATCTTGCCCCTCCCAACAATGGATGACTTGGGTATCCCACAAGAGAGAATCATTTGAGAGCCACTCCAACTGCCTGGGATAGGAATGTTGCACCAGTGCACTTTGGGGCATGTGTCCTTGGATTTAAGGGTAGGGCCTATCAGAGCGTATACTCTTGTACATGTGATGGATGGTGATACTTCACACCATATAATCTTAGGCTACCCTTGGCTCCATGCTTATAAAGTCATGACCTCTCCTTATTATCAATGTGTGAAAGTTGTTTAGTAAGGTAGGCCTGTAATTATTGAGGCCACTAGGATACCTTACAACAGAGTGGAAGTTCATTTCGCTAAAATAGCCCTGTACCAGGAATTCGAGCCTAAACGAGGGAACACAGTCCTTCATTTCAATGCCACCGTGCTAAGGAGGGATGAGGAAGATGAGGGAGAATTCATAAAGCTTCTGTGCAGGAAATACCAATCCCTTAAAAAAGGACCTTAAAATGCTAAATCCGTTAAGTAATGCACAAATGGGTTGAATAATATCCATTTATGTAAAATGCAAACCATTGATCACATCAATACAAGAATGTTCATACAAATGTAAAATTAAGTAGGATAATACCGTATTATATTCTAATATCATGTACATTAAGGATTACATTTGTTCTCTTATTACTACCAAACTTCTAAACCAGTGCATATTTTAGTTCAATATGCTAGAAATCTAGATTTTTGTGTAACTTTAGTAGAGAAAAATCCGGTACTCATTGAGTCAATTTTAGCTCACAATGTTTTGAATTTATCTTCATATGAATAAAGTTACATGTCTTTAAAAAAAAAAAAAAAAATTATCCAATTCCCACTTCTTAAAAATTAAAAATAAAAAAATAATTTGAGACTATTGACTATTGAAGGTCTGTTTGGGATCCGCTTATTTTGCTGAAACTGAATTTTTTTTACTGAAAGTACTGTAAATAAAGGTAAAAGTTAGCTGAAATAATACAGTAAGACCCATAAACAGTACCAAAAAGTGCAATGAGACCCATGAATTATAGCAAAAATAAGCTGAATAGTAAAATAAGTTGGCCAAAATAATTTTTGTACACTTTCGGCCAGGGCATGGCTCTGATACCATCTATAACGACCCCATTCTATTTGTCAAAATCGCAATCCGAATCGTAAAATTGCACGATTTTACAATCCCACATCACCAAAAAGTTTAAAATCGTAACAGGATCGCAAAAATGGTATGATCGTATGTAGGATCGTGTAGGATCGCGTAGGATCATAGGATCGTGTGGGATCCTACCGATCCTACCATTTGGCTTGATTTTTTTTTTTTTTTTTTAAGTGGGATTCATTTGGGTAAGATAATCCACTTAAACCCACAAGCCCAACGGGTTATCAAAAGCCCAATAATGAATTGAAGTCCCAAATTTACCCCTATGTCAACATAAAGTCTCAAAAAAACCTATAGTACTTAAGTTTAACGTTTTCAAAAACAAAACCTAAAATATTTAGATTATAAAATGGGATATGATAATGACAATGATTAGATTAGAAGAACTTTAAAATGAGAATTCTCTTTTGGATTTCATATTTGTAATTAGCTAGTTTATCTTAGATTGAGAAATCTCTTTTGGATTACATATTTTAAATTTGTAGTTAGCTAGTTTTTATATGCTAACTAGTCTAACTTATTTTAGATTTGGAACTTAGAATTTGGAAAACATTTTCCATTTGTGTAGATAATATTTTGGTACTTCGTTGCTAATTAAACATGTATTGAACTTTTTAGATACATTATGTCAAAAATTAAATATATTTTGTTTCATTAGAATGACATAAAAATGTAGTGCGTGCAAATTACATTTTATGGTACAATTTTTTTTTAAATGGATGGATTCATATTTTAAGTAATTATATATATAACATAGAAAGTCATTATCAATAGGTTTTTTGCTTAAAATATGAAAATATGTAGGATCTTACAATCCACGATCCTAACTACCTCCCACGATCTTACGTAGGATTCCGATTTTGACAACCTTGTTCCTATGTGCTTCCATAGGCAATGTGACATTCCATGGAATGCAAAACCCCCCATTTTTGGGTCACTACACGGGATGTACAAACTCTTTTTTTTTAGCAAAACTTTTATTAAAAATAGGTCACGTGGTACTATTCATATATTTAAAAATTATTTTATTACGGTGTTTTCAGTTTTTAGTTTTCAGCGATAAACGATATACAAACCAATCCTTGCATTAAGCAGCATTTTCTCTATTATTTCGAAGGAGGAATCGAAGTTCAAACACGTTGCATATTACATATATTACACAGTCAGAGAGTGATAGTCTCAGGGGAGAGAGACATGAGTGGAGCAGGGAAGAAGGTAACTGAGGCGGCATTTGAGGCATCGAAGAGCATAGATTGGGATACAATGGCTAAGCTTCCCATCTCCAACGAGGCTCGCTAAGAGTTCTCCACTCTTCACCGTGCCTTCGACGAGGTCAACAACACCCTTCGAATCAAGTTCGGTCAAGTATGGTACCTCCTCTCTCTCTCTCTCTCTCTCTCTCTCTCTCTCTCTCTCTCTCTCTCTCTCTCTCTCTCTCTCTCTCTCTC
>NW_027069618.1:1019057-1072410 GCF_002906115.3 Quercus suber
TAATATATATCTCTAACACCCTCCCTCAAACTCAAGGCGGAAGCTCGATGAAGGCTTGAGGTTGGATAAGCATGAGAAGATCACTTGGAGATGCCTTGAAGAATGCCTTTGAAGAAACCACAATGAAGAATGTGCCAATTGACCAATTTTGTAGCTTCAAATGAAGAAACGGAGTCCAAAATCGGAATCTACGCGAAAAACTGAGCAAGATAGGCCCTTTCGGAAATTTTGACTTTTGGTCAAAGGTCAACGCAAAAAGTCAAAGTCAACTGGTCCAGGGTCAAAGTCAACGGATACTGGTCCGGGTCGGTTCCGGGTTTCCGGGTCGGGTCACGGATAGGGCAGCAGAGCCGCTGACGTCATCCTATGACGTGTCGCTGACGTGGACTAGGGCTGATGTGGCAACGGCTTGCGTGGCGCTGACGTGGCAGGATGACGTCATTAGATGATGTCATGATGACATCAGGCGAGTTCTTCGGCGCGTGGATGGCACGTGAGAAGTCCACCGGCGCGTGGATTAGATGCCAGAAATTCCACCGGCGCGTGAGGGCGCGTGTTTTGTCAGATTATGGCCGGAATTTCAGGGTTTGTAGATCAGTGAACGAGGAGGCCGTCAGGGCGGCGCGTGTACCAAGAAAACGATATGAAATTCATGAATCTGAGGCGGCGCGTGTGGGAGGTTCCGGAGCTGTTGGCGGCGCGTGGCGGGCGTGAAGCTTCCTTTGGTGGCCGAGTTCCTGGGTTTTGGTCGCGGGAGGTCGTGGATCACGTCTGTGGTATTGGTTTCATCAGGCGAGGCTTGGATTTGCACAGATCTGAGAAGTTGAGTCACGGCTTTGCTTGAGTTTGTGGATCTTGGACACAGCACTGAGCCACGGTGGCTGCGAGATGCCATGGAGTCTAAATCCAGCAGAGAAGCATGTGTGACTTCTGATGGTGGTGTGCACATGAGAATCTTCTTTGATTGTTAGAGATTTTGTTTGATGCCAAGAACGGAGTTTGGCTCTGATACCATGTTGAATATTAGCTCTGATACCATGTTAAATGGAGAATATTATCAAACACAATGTGTTATACCATGTTGTGTATGCTAGAGTGGATGCGGAAGAGGAAGCATAAAATAGGAACATCAAGAACACGAGGGTTACGTGGTTCAGCCTTGACGGCCTACATCCACGGAGGAATCCCTTAAGGGCTACATCTTTATTATGTAGGAGTGTAGTACAATAACCTATGTTATAATGAACCCTAACATGAGTATATATAGGCGACTAAACCCTAGACTACTAGTACAAGTAGGACTGGGCTTGGGCCTATTACATTGGGCTAATATCTGTCTAATATATATCTCTAACAATTCTTTTGTCGGTTTTGTATTTTTGAAATTCGAGTAATGAATTTGTATGAAAATCATGGTAACACTAACAACTAAGAAATCATATGAAATTTCTGGGCCTTGTTTATATTTATCTATAATCTGATAATCCATTTTGTTAATTTATTTTTTGAATGCTGCAGGAATCTAACCCGATTGACTAAGATGGGTCTCACATAGTTGATATATACAAGGAAGCATATGATAGTATGTATTATATGTTGGATATTTTTATAAAAAAATATTATATTTATTTTGATACTCATTTATGTGTATCAATTATCCCTTAATGTCAGATACGTTAAATATTAAATTTTGAAATTCAAATTTAATTCAAAATTTGAATAGCTTTTGTCAATGGTTTTAATCAGGAAATTTATGAACATTAATGTAATATTAATACCATAATTGCCAGTATATTTAGTTTTAGAGATTAAATTTAATAAGGACGGGGTGTAAACCCTTTGATTTACACCAGCCAATAAGTAAATGCCACATCAAATTTTTATTTAAACTTATTGTAAAATCAATAAATCCTAATACACCTAATAACATCCTCATAATCTCATTTTTCAGCTTATGCGTCTCCAGCCCATCCTCATCGGACCAACGTTTGCCGCCGCACTACCTCGCCGGACCTCTGTTAGCCGCTGCACTAGCTCGCCGGACCTCCTTCCGCCGTCGCCGTACTCCTTCCGCCGTTGCCGTATCTCGCCGAACCTAGGTGATTTGTTCTTATTCTCAAAAAATTTTGGGTTTTGCTATATTTTGATTGATTTGGCCGTTTCTGTATTTTGATATCTTCGTGGTTTGGGTATGTTGCTCTTTTGAAATAAGGACAGATATGGGTTTGATCCTAGTAGGGACGATTTTTTATTTATTTATATTTTTTTTTTTTCTGTTTTGGTTGATGCTATTTTGGTTTTCGGACTTTATTATTTCAGTTCTGCCATTCTTTGGCTGCGTTGAGGCATATACGGAAATTCAAATTGATAGACATAGGTTAAGGATTGACCTCTTGAGAAACTGCTTACAAGCTGTTTGTCAAAATGCCTGACAGAAATATTTTTGTGACACGAAGACTGTATTTTTGGGATTAAACCTGCAATATATTTTCTGGTTTAATATCAGTAAAAAAAAATAGGCTAGTAAAGAAGCCATATTTCTTAAATTGTTGAGATGACAATGAGCATGCCTCTTGCTAAACTTGTCTAGCTAGTTGAGCAGCTTATCCTACTGTGATTCTTTTATGGAGCTTACATTAAGAGTATTTAGGACAAGGACTCAAGACAGTTGGCCACGATTGGCCTCAGGTTTATTGATTAATTGGAGTTGTTGGTTAGGATCCAAAGTTGAAGGATTGGCCATATAATCTTACCAAACTCATTGAAAAGCTGTACTAGCATTTTTAGCATGTGCAATGATCTCTTTGTAAATTTTAACATTATGTTTATTGTGGGTAATGCAATAGAGTTATATGTTGATAACTGACAGAGGTTGAAAATTCTGGAAATTTTCCCTTTCATCTCTTGTCCTTGGAAACCCAAATTCTATGGAGAAGTAACATAGAATACATTATTTGTTATTTTCCCACTCAACAATATGTGGCTCATTTTGTTTTAATTTTTTGGTAATTCAGGTAATTTTTTGAACAACACACAAAGAGTCTAATGATTCATGTCAGGACATTACACTCTTTGTTACAACTCACCAGCCAATATAATGAACAAGACTCAAAGGAGACAATACCAAACAAGGGAGAGACTACAAGCTGAGACAAGCTTGATCACTACTTAGATTAAGACAAAACAGTTGTGGTTGAGCAGGGTGTTCAAATGAACCTTGCCCTTGTTGTTTGTTCTGAACTTCCAAGAAGAAGAATGCAATTAAGGACAGCCCTTTGAATGAGAATCTTGATACTATTAAAGGCAGAGTCAATAGTGTTAAGGATCTATGTTTATTACAATCTTGCATAGCCTCCTTGTTGTATGTTCCATTTTAGATTGCTTCCTTGTATTAGCAGTGAAAAATTATGTTGCTAAAAAAATCAATGAAAATTTATGTTTTGTTTTTTGCTAAGATTGCCTTCTTCATTAATTTTTTCTTCTTGTTTACACTTGTTTTGACTCTAAACTAAAAAGACCATCTTCTCAAGTATGAGATTCCAAATATTTTTATATTTAAATTTAGAACCTAAAAGCAGTCCCAGTTGTTTCAAAGGCAGATTGGATACCCAAAAGCATTGGCAGATTGAATCTGAGCTAATGCTTCCGCTTCTAGTGTAGCTGAATTGTTCTATGCTTTCTATTTTTTTTTTTTTTTTGCCTTAGATGGCCATTGTAGCTAATATCTATTGAAACTAAGTTGTTGACTATGCCAGAATGCTTAAACCAATAAGACAGTCTACTAAATTTTCAATGTTAAAGGCGCTACATATGCTGAGATCTTGTCCTGCATTTTGTGATTCTTCCCTTGGGAAATCAGCATATACATTAATTAGCATTCCAGCAAAGTAAAGAAATTAATGTTTGGCTGTGGTTCCATTTCAGTTTTCACACCAGAGCAGTTGACAGAAAAGTATAGCAACACTACATTCCTTCTTTACTGTCTGGTTTTGATCTTAGTTGTTGCTTTAATTTTCAGGAAGGTGTAATATAAAACCTGTCACAATTGAATACAATGTAACTTTAGAATTTTGAGTACATCTCAAAAAGCTTTTAATACATGTCTTCCATGTAATATAAACCTGTCACAATTTTTTTGAAAGTTTCTAATCTAAAATGCATTCATGTGAAATAAAACCAATCAAATTCAAAATATAGGAGGCTAATTCTCTCCACCACCATTAAAACAGTATATAACCAAAAACTGTTGTTAGGTAATCCATTTTCTTTGAACAAAATCTTGTTTGTACTTCACTTCTCTTGGAATTGTTGGTGAGTGACATCTAACAATCCTGTGTAAAAGAACGTATAACCAAATTAAAAACATATTAGAATGAACACAATTAAAAAGAAAAAAAAAAAAAAAGAAGAAGAAGAAGAAGAAGACAATCTATACTTTGTGATAATTAAACAATAAATGGCTATACCATAAAAGATGAAGAGTTGGGACCTTGAGGCATAGAAGTTGACATTGTAGGAGGATATCGCACAGATGGCAAAGAGTCCTAAGGATGTTTAACAAATAAAAGGATCTATTGATTTTACAATGAGTTTAAATAAAAATCTGATGTGGCATTTACTTATTGGCTGGTGTAAACCCTTTGGTTTACACCCCGTCCTTATTAAATTTAATCTCTTAGTTTTATTATCTTATTTGAATATGACATAATAATGTCATATATGGAAGTATTTCAACACTTAAATGTACAGTTATTGCTGAATTATTTTATGTTATCATATATACACAAATGTTTACTATTTGGTTTAATGGACAGTGGTCAAACCGTTAGCAAATTGCTAACATATATTCAGAAAGAAAACTTTTGAAAAAGTATTGTAATAGTGGGCCATTAAATGCTTGGCACTATGACTTTTTGTTTTCTTGTTTAGCAACGTAATCTATGGGACATTTTGATTCTTTCTTTTCTTGCTCTCAACGTACTAAAGGATGGCAAAGACAAACTTTTAATCTTGGTATCCGGTTTTATTATATTATATTATATTATATATATAAAGAAGCCATTGATTATATATATTAATTTTAATAACGTTTTGACTATTTAATTAATTTCAAATGTTTCAATTTCTGGCTAAGGACAAGCAACATATCTAGTTCTATATATATATGGAAAGAAATAAAAGTTTCAAATACACACATTTTTATTTTAGAAAGCTATAGACTTTTCAAAAACAATTTTTTACTGTCGTAAACACTTATACCTATTGTTTTTTACTACTCACAAAACTATTCCATCTTTTACAAAATTTTTTGGGAAAGAAAGTACTATAGAGAGCTTATATCCTACGAGCAGTGTAGGCACGCAAGGATAATCAGAAAAGGTGGCTGGGCTGTTGTATCCTAGGGGCAACGTGCAGAAATTATTTGTCCAACTAAATCAGATATACCGTAGACGGCACGATTTGTCTCAAGACAATGAAGTGGTCCACACCTCATCTCTGCCACATCTTTTTTGGTAATATCAAATTATGTAATTTCCAAGGAAAATTCAGGTATTATCTTTCTTTTATTTCCAACATTATACATTACCTATGTGCCATTTATATTTATTCTTCATAAAACGTTTTTCGTTATTATCTTGCATGAGATGGGTGAGTCTGTTTGAGCGAAAGTCTCCATACTTAGGTTCTTTTCTCTGTAGTAGGAAACTTCTTCCAAGCTGTAGTCTTCTGTAAGAATGAATGCATCCAATCCTTGTTTATTTTTCTTGCATCTTCCTAAAGCACAAGAAATTTCAGGTCATAGATCATAAAAAAGTGAACCTTCTGGAACTTATCTGCATGCACTATGTCTATGTGTGACTATAGGGAGCATATAGAGCTATTCAAAAATTAAACTTTTTGTATAGTTGAATTCAGTATTGAATGTTTGGTTAGGTTTTCTTTAAAATTCAGCATATAGGTTTTCTTTAGCTCACCATTTCAATACTTAAATATATAAATAAATAAATAAAAAACCTGGGGATTAATGTATATCTTATGCCTCCTACCTATCAAGAAAAAGAAGTTATTGAGATGCCTCCTTGATAATTCCCTTAGGAAATTGTGTATAAGTGAGTACAGATGGCCATAAGTTGTCTATTCTATAAAGAGTATTGAAAATATTTTTTAACTCCCCCTTCCAAAAAGAAAAGAACTACTTCTAGATTAACGATAAAATTTTATCTGCAGAAGTGCAGAGTATACTTATAAAAGAGAACAAGATTTTCTTTTTCAGAGATAATTCCATTCCTTCTCTTCTGTGCTAGGTCTTTTTCCTTGGGGGGGTAGGGGGAGCCTATGGTTATTGGAGTTAGCTTTTTTATTGAATTTCAGTTGACTGAATTATTTTATGTTATCATATATACACAAATGTTTACTATTTGGTTTAATGGACAGTGGTCAAACCGTTAGCAAATTGCTAACATATATTCAGAAAGAAAACTTTTGAAAAAGTATTGTAATAGTGGGCCATTAAATGCTTGGCACTATGACTTTTTGTTTTCTTGTTTAGCAACGTAATCTATGGGACATTTTGATTCTTTCTTTTCTTGCTCTCAACGTACTAAAGGATGGCAAAGACAAACTTTTAATCTTGGTATCCGGTTTTATTATATTATATTATATTATATATATAAAGAAGCCATTGATTATATATATTAATTTTAATAACGTTTTGACTATTTAATTAATTTCAAATGTTTCAATTTCTGGCTAAGGACAAGCAACATATCTAGTTCTATATATATATGGAAAGAAATAAAAGTTTCAAATACACACATTTTTATTTTAGAAAGCTATAGACTTTTCAAAAACAATTTTTTACTGTCGTAAACACTTATACCTATTGTTTTTTACTACTCACAAAACTATTCCATCTTTTACAAAATTTTTTGGGAAAGAAAGTACTATAGAGAGCTTATATCCTACGAGCAGTGTAGGCACGCAAGGATAATCAGAAAAGGTGGCTGGGCTGTTGTATCCTAGGGGCAACGTGCAGAAATTATTTGTCCAACTAAATCAGATATACCGTAGACGGCACGATTTGTCTCAAGACAATGAATTGGTCCACACCTCATCTCTGCCACATCTTTTTTGGTAATATCAAATTATGTAATTTCCAAGGAAAATTCAGGTATTATCTTTCTTTTATTTCCAACATTATACATTACCTATGTGCCATTTATATTTATTCTTCATAAAACGTTTTTCGTTATCATCTTGCATGAGATGGGTGAGTCTGTTTGAGCGAAAGTCTCCATACTTAGGTTCTTTTCTCTGTAGTAGGAAACTTCTTCCAAGCTGTAGTCTTCTGTAAGAATGAATGCATCCAATCCTTGTTTATTTTTCTTGCATCTTCCTAAAGCACAAGAAATTTCAGGTCATAGATCATAAAAAAGTGAACCTTCTGGAACTTATCTGCATGCACTATGTCTATGTGTGACTATAGGGAGCATATAGAGCTATTCAAAAATTAAACTTTTTGTATAGTTGAATTCAGTATTGAATGTTTGGTTAGGTTTTCTTTAAAATTCAGCATATAGGTTTTCTTTAGCTCACCATTTCAATACTTAAATATATAAATAAATAAATAAAAAACCTGGGGATTAATGTATATCTTATGCCTCCTACCTATCAAGAAAAAGAAGTTATTGAGATGCCTCCTTGATAATTCCCTTAGGAAATTGTGTATAAGTGAGTACAGATGGCCATAAGTTGTCTATTCTATAAAGAGTATTGAAAATATTTTTTAACTCCCCCTTCCAAAAAGAAAAGAACTACTTCTAGATTAACGATAAAATTTTATCTGCAGAAGTGCAGAGTATACTTATAAAAGAGAACAAGATTTTCTTTTTCAGAGATAATTCCATTCCTTCTCTTCTGTGCTAGGTCTTTTTCCTTGGGGGGGTAGGGGGAGCCTATGGTTATTGGAGTTAGCTTTTTTATTGAATTTCAGTTGTTTTTGTAAACATATCAATTGATAAAAGAAAGACATGCTGTATTCAAATCACTCATATTTTTCTTCCATATTGTATGTACCTGCAGGATTATTTTGGAAAAGCAGTGGAGTAATGCTAGAACAAAAAAATTATATTGGAAAAATTCCTTTAATAGTTTAGGTGCCAAATAATAGAACCCACTGTTGTGTTGATTTGAGGTGTTGATAAGGCTGACTTCATCTCTGCTGAATGGGTGAATCTTGCACATATGGAAAAGCTTTATATCAAAATCTTTGAAGTTACATTTTGTTTTATTTTTGTGGGTGATTTCTCATGTATACATCCTATATACTAGGATTGCACCCCTCTTTTTCACATTTTTTTAATTAAACTTTATTTAGTTACATAAAAAGAAAAGACCAAGATAATGGCAGTGGAGAAAAGGTTTTTGGGAATTCGCCCAGCCTTGTCCAATAATCGCTTCATTGGAATCAAACAAGTATAATTAAATGGTTTATGGTGGTATTATTGGTTGATCGATCTGCTTTCTACACTCATTTATTTCCTTTAGTCTGTTAAATTTATACTAGCCCGATTTTGGCACTATATATGTTAATCTGCAGACATTCAGATCCCAAAGTATGTAGACACCATCACTCCTCATTACAAACCCAAGTCTGATGCCTTGGTAATGGCCGCAATTTTTTTTTTTTTTTTTATTGGTTCTCATTACTCCTCCTATTCTCCTATTAAAGCTAAATGATCCCTTTTTTTTCCTCTTTCTCCGTGCTTTGTTTCGACAAATGTCTGGAACAGCTCATACTTGTTTTGATTTGCATAATTGAAAATGTAACATCCAAGAGGGCATGAAGAATATCCAAATGTCCATGGATATGATGGGATGACTTCCGGTCATATCTTGTGAGAAACTGAAATCAAGAAAATCTTTTCGATTGGGAATACCTGAATTGACAAATTCTTGTAAGAAAGGTTCTGATGTTGTTTATCTTCTGCTAGGAAACATGAAAAAATCAACATCAAGAGGGGTTAAAAATGGTCCAAATGTCTTAGAATCTAAAGAAATTGCTCCTGGTCATGTCTAATCAGGGTAAACTTTTTCATTAGGAGCTTCAGTGATTGCAGGAAATACTTGATTTTAGTGTTCTTACTACATAGAAACTATCTAGCTACTGTAAACATGGCAGGGGAAAAAAATCTTATATTTTTGGGAATATCTAATGAAGTTCAATATATTTTGAATTTTAGTTGGTCAAGCTGAAAGAAGTTGAAGAGAAATCTCTGAAGGAGTCTGAAAGATTGGAAAAGGAGGTTGCAGAAGTTAAAGAGATGAAGGTCAACATTGTTTTTTTTTTTTTTTTTTTAAATCACGCATTTTCCATGTCTCTCTCACCATTTTGGTATGTATTGGTTTGTGTGCCAACATAACAGAAAAAGATCAGTATCATGACTGCAGATTTGAGATGCATCCAGAGCTAAAGAAGAAGTTTGATGATGAAATCCGAAATGATTATTGGTGTTACTGAAGTCATCTCTACTTATCACTTTTCAGCTATTAATCATCTATTGCATTTCAAGTTCTACGCCTTCATCCCCAATTTGTCACATTCCATTAGAATAAAATTAAGCAATTGTTCTTTTGGAATTTTGTAAGCTTGTTCTTGGGAAATTGTGAAAATTTTGATCAATGTACTTGTGTGGAAAAGGATTATCTTCATTTCAAGTCTTGTCTATTTCGATCATTTAATTGTTTTTAATTTTATTCTCTTGATCTAATAGTGTAAGGATTGTCATGTCATTTAATATTATACTAGTACCATAGATCTGGGTTCTGACTTCTTAAAAAGACAGATGACTGTTATGGAATGGGCCATATGTATCAAACTAGTCTGAAGTCCAAAGTTCAATTCATTTATGAAATTCTGTTCTTAATTGCCTTTGTTTGCATGACAATTAGATATATAATCCCAAAATACACAAAACAATAAAACAAAAAGGAAACTCCACCCAAACTCAACTTTGGGCCACTGGCCACCTCTTTGAGCTCGGCTGCTATAATTCCAACATAAAGGCAAAAGGTAAACTATATATATCACAGAATCACCATAGGATAGAAAACCAACTAATAATAAGCTCTACAAAGATGAGTTGGAGAAAATGGTTTGGTATGATTCTTCCAACTCTGATGTCTACAATCAATTATGTGATTGTTGAAGGAGAAGGACCACTCTCCTTCTCCTAATGCCAGAAGCTAAAAGAAGAGTCATGTGATGTGCTCCACACTGGGGCTTTCTTCGTGGTACCCCTTTCTAATGCAAATTTATAAATTCTCTTTTCCCTTGCATTTAGATTTTGGACGGTGTTAATGCTTTTTAAACTGCTGAATTACATACTAACAACAATGGTTGTGTACAAGTAATTCATTGCATGGATCCCATGATACCAAAGTCCAAACCCACTGATGCACCACTATTTGCTATGTGGACTCCACTCCTAATGTGTGTGGATTTCTTGGACCCAAACAAGGCCTACCTCAAACATAGCTTTCTCCTACCAAGAATCAACCAGTTAGTTAATTCAACACCGGGGCACAAACTCCACACCTTCATGGATGCTTTCTTAAGCTACAACCAAATCCAAATGTCAGAAGAAGACTCAGAGAAGACAGCTTTCATCACCAGTCAAGGACTCTATTATTACAGGGTCATTGATAGTGATTAAAATACAGTCATAATATATATATATATATATATATGTATAAGTTAGGTGTTACGTAAACAACTAAATTAAAAGACAGAGCTTTTGTCAAACGTACAGACACTTTTAGCTAAAAATATTTATAAAAAAAAAATGATATTAACGGTTTAATGGTTTAGGTTTATTGATAAAACAAGTTTTTTTTTTTTTTTTAATTATTACAACAGGTGAAAAGTACTCCAATTGACTTACTTATTATGCAAAAAATGCCCCATTAAACACTATTGTTACCTTAGGCCGCAAAATGTATTGAGCTAGCTTTTGCTGGTAACCAAATTAACTCTTTCTTAAAACCAACTTTTGAAAACAGAAAACAAAAACAGTTATCAAATATAACCACGGCATCCAAAAGAGGAAGACCATTGGTCAGTTCTTTGCATTAAAGTTTGCCTCTTCTATGGAAACTATTACAAATGAAATATTCTGCTGCCTAGCACTAGTTCTTGAAATGATCATCATATACCTTAATTATGTCTTGGCTGAGATTCAGAGTTTACTTTCTGTAGTCTACCCACCCTCTTACTCTGGGCTATTATGCTGCACCACCAAAACTGAAAATCTAAAACTTGAACTGGCTAGCATGTCCCCAAGTACTCCAAGCTCAGGGCATTCGCTCCATTCTATAAGGCCTAATGTAACTGGAGAGTGTGGTTCATGGTATCTACCCACTATAACAAGATCAAAATTGTTCGCCATCTTCTGTATAACATGAGTTGTATCTGCCCCATCTCTCACACTCTCCTCTTCATGCTTTATTTTTTGGTTGCCATTTATACTAGCCCATAATTCATCCATCGCCTCCTTGTCTGGATTATTTTGATAACTACTTGTGTTGTAACCCGACGCTATAAGCTGGACCACTGTTAGGTTGACATTAGGATGCCCAGCCATGCGAATGCTATACACAAGTGCCTCTCGATCATCAGCACCTCCTATGAAAAGCATGGCAATTGAATATGATGAATTACCTGTCAAAATGCTCAAGTTGCCACCAATTTTGCCTCGGTCAACAAGAACTCCAATGGAGCAAGGGGCCTTCTTAAGCACATTTTTGTTTATGGTCCTAAGGAAAGGAATGTTTTCTTCAGCTGTTCCATCAATTGCCCATGTTTTATGAAAGGGAACAATTATGACGCTTGTTTTCTGATCCACTGCAAGAGTACATATATCATCATGCATGCTTGCACATGGTGCAATTGCTTTGAAGTTTTGTATTTTAACACTCCCTTCGCTGTAATTCTCATAATGATCAAAGGCATTGCCAATTTGTCCGGAATAATCTAGATTAGAAGCTAATAAGTTGTTTTTCTTATCAAGTTTTACAAGGATAGATGCTGCTCGTCCTGTGATCTCCACCAGCTGAAGGACACACACAAAAATAGGTTTTTCTTTTGTGGGGTTGGACACTTCAATGAGGTTAGTAAATGAAGATACATTCTCTTCTGAATGGATGCAGACCAACATTCGGAGACCAGAGTTTTGTGCTGAGTTTGTGATTGTCCTCCTTGTGTTAGCCATGTATCTTATGGAAGGGTCATAGAGGTGACGGATAAAAATTGTGGCCAACCCCGTTGCCATTATCATGTTGAAAATTAAAAGCGTATATGTTTGGATTGTTATGAACTGTCAATGAACAAACAAAACGCAAGGTTAATGCATCGTTAACATTATCTTACAAAGCAAGCAAAACTTCATTCTTTTCTATCTTTTTTTTTGTCATAAGATAATCGTAGAATTTGTAACTAAGTAAACAGAGCTTTAAGAAATGTACTATAGTATTGTTTTTGGAAAGTATTGAATGTGAAGACTGAAGCGAGCATTTAAGTTAAATTGATATTGACCCTATAGATTCTTCACACTTAGTTGTTTCTTGTGTTACCTGAGCATCGCGCCACACACCAAGTATGGTGATTTCCATAACGCCTTTGCAACACATGATGAGTGCCAGTGTCAAAGATTCCTTAAAAGGGATCTTAAAGTAGATTGCTGGCAAAATGGTGCCAATGAACTTGCCAAAGTAACCAGCAAAAATGATGAGCTCTGTTTTCACTGCAGACATGTTTGCTATGGAAGAGAGCTGCGTCCTGTACCCGCTGGCAGCGCAGTAGATTGGAAGTAGCAACCCAGTACAAATGGCCTCAAGCTTCTTTATTATGGTTGTGCCTAATGTTCGCCCATTTGGCAAAGACAAACCAAGCACAAAAGCACCTAAGCGAGCATGTTCGCCAATATACTCTGCAAGAAATCCATTCACCAAAACTATACAGAGGATGGCTATAAAATGATTTTCCTCATTGGCTCTATTTTTTGGTGCGAAACTGTGAATCCATATCACTAGTGGTCTCATTAGGAAGATTAAGATGCAGTAATAACCGACCACCGTTGCTATGAATGATAAAGGTTCGGTTGGGGAGTATTTCAGGGCTGTGCTAATATTTCTCACAATAAATGATAGAAGCCAAGAACCTGCATCACTTGCCAAGGAAATAGAGGAGGCAAATCGGCCAATTTCTGAATTAAGAATGTTCATTTCATTAAGGAGGCTGGTGATGTCAATGAAAGGAGTCAAAGCATTTATAATAATTAAGACTATAAGTGCAACTCCATGCTCTGAAGGGATAGCATGCTCTACAATCTTGTATGCTGCCACTCCAAATACCATGGGAATAATAGTCCCTGTTAGAGCGATTACCACGGCTTTTCTTCCAATGCTCTTTACTAAGCTTATATCAATCTGTAATCCTAATAGAAAGAGGTGAAACATGAAGCCAAACTCTGCAAGTGTTAGAAATACCAATTTGGCTCCTGCAGGAAATAATTTTGCAGCAACCACCTTGCTTTGACCTAGTAACGTTGGACCCAGGATTATGCCGGCCTGGGAAAGCAGATTTTTTTAAGTAAATGTATACTGTAAGAAACTTGATTTTGATCCAGCTATATGCATTTTGAATGTGGACAATAATTTGGAAGGACCAAATGTGACAAAATCAATTTTAAAAAATTCCACTAGTAGGAAAATGATGACGGCAATGATAAATGTTTAATTATTTAACAATAATTCTAATACTCCCTGCATATGTGAGTCTAAATTCCCTCTTAATAAGTGGGGGCTCAACATATAGGGTTTTTGATATTTTAAATGAGAGGTAGAATTGATACATGAATTGAATTCAGGATCTTCTACCCTGATATCAAGATAAATTACCAACTATTCCAAAACTTAAAATATGGACAAAGTTTTGGTTCAAACAAATTTGAAACTATCTTTTCTAACTCATTGTGTGACAAATTATAGACCACCTTTGTGTATTATTTAAACAAATCACATGACTTATTGAAAATGTCATGCGACTAAAATTACACATTAATGATTTTTTCAATTGTCACGAAGATTTGAGTAAGACAACTCCAAACATGACTGATCCAAACATTTTCCATTAGAAAATGGTGATTTTTTTTTTTTGAAAAAAAGAAAAAGAAAAGGTAGGGGGCAGCTATAGGAGCTGCCAAATTAAAACAAGGGAAATGACTTGACATGGACATGAGTTATGTAAAGAAACAGACTTACAACAATTTGTATGATGATCTTGGGTGGGCGAATAGGTCTCAACAAAATGAAAGTGACACCAAAGATGATAAAAATCACAATGATCTCGGCCAATAGAATTGAAATGCTGCTGTCCAAAGGATAATCCCCATGCCAGATGCCCTTGAAGTTATTTATGTGGATGTATTGACACACCATTAATTCACCTAGGGCAGTCCCTCTAGCCCTTGGCAACCCTTTTGAATTGTTCATGGCAAGCTCAAATAGTCGTAATTTGTTAATTGTAAAAATTCAAGAAGGATAATGATTAGCTTACACGACAAGACAACAACAAGATCAAAAACATATTGAATCATGGAAAAAGAATAGAAGGTAAGACTTTAAAAAGAGTAGAAATTGGGGAAGAGATAAAGAGATTAGTGTCGACGGGATATATAGACGAGAAATATGGAAGTGTGGATAGACATTTGCAAGTTTCAAGGTTTTTCTAACTAACTAAGTTCCAAGAGGGTTTCAAAGGACCAACTAGTCAAAACTTCAATGTTGACCTTTGAAGTTGGCCTTTGAAAAGGACAGGGTTTTTGAGGTTGTTTATTTATAATATCACTGGAAGGAAAGGGATGTTGAGATTGTTTATTTTTTAAGAACACTATTTGTTACCATATACACACAGGCAGCTCCACTTTGAAGGCAAAGGGGTCAAACTAACATGACCAAAAAAAAAAAAGTATCTATAATCTATATTTATATATAGGACAAAACTTAAGTATAGTACCTTAGATGCTATTCCTTAGGTACCCCTCTTAAGATTCAGTCATGTAGATACTTAACTAAAATATACACTTCCATCCCTTGAAAAAAAATCCACATGACAAAATCTTAAGAAGAGAACTTAAAAAACAGCACATAATTATTGTACCTAAGTCTTACTCTTATATATATATCTAAAAGTTGAAGTCTATCATTTTTTTTTCTTAAATCACATCATCAATCACATCACTATTTTTTCCCCATTTTTAAAAATAATATTAATATACTTTACACATTTTCTAACTCATTATATTCAATTTACCATTAATTATACCATCTTCCAATTCTAACTCTTCCTTTCCCCTTCATACACTTCCTGTGTCACCACTGTAGTTAACTACATTGTTTTAAATGATATAAATTTTCAATTGCTCTTTATCCACTTCCACAAAAGTTGCCAAAGTAGCATTAGATTTGGAAAGTCCCTCTGAGGTGTATTCATTCCCTTCTTATTTTTTCTTTTTCCCCAACTTCGGGTTTTCTATTGGAATTTTGATAGTTTGTGGCTAATGTGGTTTTTTGTGGGTTGTTCACAATGTGATCACTTTGGGCTATGGGTGGGTAGGATTTGGTTTGCCAATTATGAGATGGGTTTTTAAGGATCAAAAATCTCTACAATAACTTCATATTCATGTTGTACAAGTTTTATTTTATATTTGTGTTTTACCCAATCAGTTTGTTCACTTCATATTCATGTTGGATGTGGGACCTTACTCAATTTCTATTTCGTTCCAAAAGTCATAAATACTATATTTAGCACATTGTTTCTTATTATATGCAAAACATAACAATTTGATCTTGATGCCCAATAGAAAATAGTAAATATGCCACAAAAGGTTGATGAGTTTGTGTGTCACAAGGAAATTGAGAATCTCAATCTAATTGGGGGTTTGATTTTTATTTGATTCTAGCAATGCTAAATGTGGAATTTGATTCTTGCAAGGTTTAGGAACATTGATCCAAATACATGGATGTTTGACAATGAAGATTTCTTAAGTGGCCAGAGACATTTCTAACTTTAAGAGAAAGATAGTTTTTTCTTCCTTTTTCTTCACAACAAGCTCTTGGTCCATGTGTTGAGCTAGGGCAGTTTGGACCAAGCGGAAAAAATTGATCATTTGAGGTGTGATGTGTTGATTCTAATGATGGCATTAGGAAAGCTTAGAGAGCAATAATTTCCAACACAAATGCTTTATTTCTTACATTCAGTAGGTTTATAATTAAGTTGTTCTCTCATTTAGTAGCTCCAATTGAAGCGAGAGCGTTGTAGCTCAATCGACTCCTGTTGTCTCTAATAGAGACATTCGTGATTTAAACTTCAAATTCACATTTCCCCATTATAACCGTAGAATTAAAATAAAAAATAAAAAAACAAAAAATAAAAAAAACAAAGTAGAATCATAGAATATCCTCTTTCTCACTTAATTCTTAAGGTTGATATTATGATCAATTTAATCTCAAACCCCTCTTATTATAATGTTGATATGTTACAATAAATGAGCACTTGTACATGCCATAAGTCATGCTTGTTGGTTTGAATTTTGGGGGTTAGTTGCTTGCATGTGCGTCACATTTATTTTGGCAAAGAGATAAAAATAGGTTATTTTTAACCTTTGTCAACAATTGTGACTAATATAGTCTATACTATCTATAACTGATCTGGACTTCTCTCAATGTCAAAAATACCTCATCTGATAACCAATGACTTTTCCGTGTTTTAGGAATAAGGTCAATAACATCATAGGATTCCCCATAAAATTCTCTTTTGTCAATTAGAGTTTTATGTGGTTCAAAAATACCCCTACAATGTTTAAGTAAGGACAAAACATGGGAACAAATACTTAAAATAAAACTCACTACACCACTTTCAAATACACGTTAAAAAAAAAAAAAAATCATTCACCTCACAGTCCATTTGAATTAATGTCTTTGTTTTATTTGAATTCAAATACTAGGTCTTTGCCACATCTACATCACTTTTATCGTTATTGTAGAGAGATGAAAACTCACTAACCCCTCTTTTTTAGTTAAAATGGAGTTCTTTCAAATTAAGGAACAAAGTCATTTTACAAGTGTTGATACCCGTTTTTGACAAATAGTCCAATAGCAAAAAAAACCTAATAGTGAAGGAAGATGAAAGAGGAAAAGAGTGAAAGAAACCTGATAGAAGCAAAAGGGCTATTGAAGCCCAAGAAAAGAGGTGAGAACCTAATGGGCTAACAAGGCAGGAAATAACAATCAGCAGACTCATGGGCGGAATGAGAGGTAAAATAAAATAAATGGGCTATGAAAGTCCAAGAAGAGAGGTAAACGTCCAATGAGCCAACGTGGCAGGAAATGATAGCCAGCAAGCCCATAAACATAATAAGAGGTAAAAGTAAAGTAAATGGGCTATGAAAGTCCAATAAAAAAGGTAAACGCCCAATGGGCCAACATGGTAGGAAATAACAGCCAGCAAGCCCATGGGTACAAAAGAGGTAAAAGTAAAGTAAATGGGCTACGAGGGCTCATAGGAAGAAGTAAAAAACCAATGGGCCGACAAGTTTATGACCAAAGCAAGAAAAGAAAATGAGACTAGTGGGCCTGAGGAAATAAGAAAGAAGAACAAAAGCCTAACGAATTGGTTTGGCAAGAACTTATGCCAAACAAGTAAACATTCCTATGAGGGAATGAGAAGAAATAAGGCAAACCCAGAAACCTATGCACCTTTTTGTGAAAGATAAGCACAAGTAGAAAAGACACACTGCAGAATGAGACATGCAAAAATGACATGGAAATGAAAGAAAACAAATGTAGAGGATAGTGTAATGAGCACACAAGGGCCGAAGCACCACCCACTTATACCCAGCCAATACAGGAGAGATGGGCATGCGATCAAGGGATTTAGAAGGTGTGGTTTGCTAATGGGGGGAAAAGTTTATTTTGGTTTTCCAACTCTAACTTCTTTTGGGAAAAATGCCTTGCTGGGATGACATTTTGCCTAAAAAAGGTAGTAGATGGCTGGGACCACCCGATGCATGCCATAGAGGTAGGTAGTGAGTAAGAGGGGAAAGGTAGGAGAAAGATCAAACAGAAGAAGAAAAGCGACGTGAGCTTTACTGTAGGTATCACTGCAGGAGTGACCATCACACCATGAATTGTTATGTTTTAAGGAATATCTTCCATGAGATGGTAGCCAAGAAAGATTTGGTAATCAAGAATGGAAAACATACAGACCAAAGGATGCATATGCTTGAGGTTGCCATGACTTTCTTTATGGAATGCGAAGATCCTACGGGGGAAGAGGCTGGGAGTATGGTTGGTAGCAGCTCCACACCCCCACCTATGCAAGATGAAGAAATGATGTTGAGAATCCAGAAAGATAATAAAGTCCATTCCTTTATGGAAGGGATAGGTCTTAGGTCGTTGGCTAGGCGGGAAGTAGCACAGGCCTTAACCCGAGTAGTGGAAAGAAGGCAGAGAGTTGCTACTTCTGAAGGAAGTTTATTGTAGGTGCCTTATCAAGAGACCAGAGATTCTATGACCTTCTCCTCAAAAGACTTGGTTAATTGAATAGTCGATGGCAAAAGACCACTATATGTTATTGCCTTTTCGGGAGCTTCTTAGATTAGTAGACACTGGTGCTTCAGCCAACATCTTGCCCCTCCCAACAATGGATGCCTTGGGTATCCCACAAGAGGGAATCATCCGAGAGCCACTTCAACTGCCTAGGATAGGAACATTGCACTAGTGCACTTTGGGGCATGTGTCCTTGGATTTAAAGGTAGGGCCTATCAGAGCGTATACTCTTATACATGTGATGGATGGTGATACTTCACACCATATAATCTTAGGCTACCCTTGGCTCCATGCTTATAAAGTCATGACCTCTACTTATTATCAATGTGTGAAAGTTGTTTAGCAAGATAGGCCAGTAATTATTGAGGCCACTAGGATACCTTACGACAAATTGGAAGTTCATTTCACTGAAACAGCCCTGTACCAGGAATTCGAGCCTAAATGAAGGAACACAATCCTTCATTTCAATGCCACCGTGCTAAGGAGGGATGAGGAAGATGAGGGAGAATTCATAAAGCTTCTATGCAGGAAATACCAATCCCTTAAAAAAGGACCTAAAAATGCTAAATCCGTTAAGTAATGCACAAATGGGTTGAATAATATCCATTTATGTAAAATGCAAACCATTGATCACATCAGTATAAGAATGTTCATACAAATGTAAAATTAAGCATGATAATACCATATTATATTCTAATATCATGTACATTAAGGATTACATTTGTTCTCTTATTACTACCAAACTTCTAAACCAGCGCATACTTTAGCTCAATATGCTAGAAATCTAGGTTTTTATGTAACTTTAGTAGAGAAAAATTTGGTACTCATTGAGTCAGTTTTAGCTCACAATGTTTTGAATTTATCTTCATATGAATAAAGTTATATGTCTTTTAAAAAAAAAAAAATATCCAATTTCCACTTCTTAAAAATTAAAAAAAATAATAATAATTTGAGACTATTGACTATTGAAGGTCTATTTGGGATCCGCTTATTTTGCTGAAACTGAATTTTTTTTACTAAAAGTACTGTAAATAAAGGTAAAAGTTAGCTAAAATAGTACGGTAGGACCTATAATTAGTACTAAAAAATGCAGTAAGACCCATGGATTGTAGCAAAAATAAGCTAAATAGTAAAATAAGTTGGCAAAAATAATTTTTGTACACTTCTGGCCAGGGCATGGCTCTGATACCATCTATAACGACCCCGTTCTATCTGTTAAAATCGCGATCCGAATCATAAAATCGCACAATTTTACGATCTCACCTCACCAAAAAGTTTAAAATCGTAGCAGGATCGCAAAAATGGTAGGATCGTATATAGGATTGTGTAGGATCGCATACGATCGTATGGGATCCTACCGATCCTACCATTTGGCTTGATTTTTTTTTTTTTTTAAGTGGGATTCATTTGGGTAAGATAATCCACTTAAACCCACAAGCCCAATGGGTTATTAAAAGCCCAATAATGAATTGAAGTCCCAAATTTACCCCTATGTCAACATAAAGTCTCAAAAAACCTATAGTATTTAAGTTTAACGTTTTCAAAAACAAAACCTAAAATATTTAGATGATAAAATGGGATATGACAATGACAATGATTAGATTAGAAGAACCTTAGAATGAGAATTCTCTTTTGGATTTCATATTTGTAATTAGCTAGTTTATCTTAGATTGTGAAATCTCTTTTGGATTACATATTTTAAATTTGTAGTTGGCTAGTTTTTATATGCTAACTAGCCTAACTTGTTTTAGATTTGGAACTTAGAATTTGGAAAACATTTTCCATATGTGTAGATAATATTTTGGTACTTCATTGCTAATTAAACATGTACTGAACTTTTTAGATACATTATGTCAAAAGTTAAATATATTTTGTTTCATTAGAATGACATAAAAATGATGCAGTACGTGCAAATTACATTTTATGATACAATTTTTTTTTTTAAATGGATGGATTCATATTTTAAGTGATTATATAACATATAAAGTCACTATCAATAGGTTTTTTGCTTAAAATATGAAAATAAGTAGGATCTTACGATCCACGATTCGATCTTATGATCCACGATCCTACCTACCTCCCACGATCTTACGTAGGATCCCGATTTTGACAACCTTGTTCCCATGTGCTTCCTTAGGCAATGTGGGATTCCATGAAATGCAAAACCCCCTTTTTGGGTCACTACACGAGATGTACAAACTCTTTTTTTTAGCAAAACTTTTATTAAAAATAGGTCACATAATACTATTCATATATTTAAAAATTATTTTGTTATAGTGTTTTCAGCGATAAACGATATACAAACCAATCCTTGCATTAAGCAGCATTTTCTCTATTATTTCGGAGGAGGAATCGAAGTTCAAACACGTTGCATATTACATATATTACACAGTCAGAGAGTGATAGTCTCAAGGGAGAGAGACATGAGTGGAGCAGGGAAGAACGTAAGTGAGGCGGCATTTGAGGCATCGAAGAGCATAGATTGGGATACGATGGCTAAGCTTCCCATCTCCGACGAGGCTCGCTAAGAGTTCTCCACTCTTCAGTGTGCCTTCGACGTGGTCAACAACACCCTCCGAACCAAGTTCGGTCAGGTACGGTACCTCTTCTCTCTCTCTCATCGATCTTCTTTTTAGCTAATTACAATGACACCAAGGTCATTCATACTTCATTGCTTCAGGCTTTTGGTTGATTTGTGTTCTACATTTTAAGCTTAATTAATGATATGAACTTTATCCAAGTCAGCCGTTGAGATTGATTTCTTTGTTTTTGTTTATGTAAAAAACCAGAAACAATTTCTTCCAAGTTTTTTTAAAAAAATTTTATTTTATGAATTTTTTAGAATTTTAAACTATTTGGTTTGTTATTGTGTCTTACAAATCAGTGTGGGCGTGTTTGGATTGGGTCATTGCAATTCCATGGCTATGTTCAGGTTTACATGGCATTGATCTTTGATGCTCATTTTGTTTATAGAACTTGCTAGAGCTTATGAATTTTATAAACTCATTTTCAAATTATGAGACTTGGAATTGGTAATCTTTATTTATTTTTCTCCTTTTATACGTTGTTGTTTTGTCCCAATGAATACAAAAGCCTGCATTTTTATTTTATTTTTTGGAATCTTTGTTTATTCTTTTGTCAGTTTTGTATTTTTGAAATTCGAGTAATGAATTTGTATGAAAATCATGGTGACACTAACAACTAAGACATCATATGAAATTTCTGGGCCTTGTTTATATTTATCTATAATCTGATAATCCATTTTGTTAATTTATTTTTTGAATGATGCAGGAATCTGACCCGATTGACAGAGATGGGTCTCACATAGTTGATATATACAAGGAAGCATATGATAGTATGTATTATACATTACCTATGTGCCATTTATATTTATTCTTCATATAACGTTTTTCGTTATCATCTTGCATGAGATGGGTGAGTCTGTTTGAGCGAAAGTCTCCGTACTTAGGTTCTTTTCTCTGTAGTAGGAAACTTCTTCCAAGCTGTAGTCTTCTGTAAGAATGAATGCATCCAATCCTTGTTTATTTTTCTTGCATCTTCCTAAAGCACAAGAAATTTCAGGTCATAGATCATAAAGTAGTGAACCTTCTAGAACTTATCTGCATGCACTATGTTTATGTGTGACTGTAGGGAGCATATAGGGCTATTCAAAAATTGAACTTTTTGTATAGTTGGATTCAATATTGACTGTTTGGTTAGGTTTTCTTTAAAATTCAGCATATAGGTTTTCTTTAGCTCACCATTTCAATACTTAAATATATATATATAAAAAAAAAAAAAAACCTGGGGATTAATGTATATCTTATGCCCCCTACCTATCAAGAAAAAGAAGTTATTGAGATGCCTCCTTGATAATTCCCTTAGGAAATTGTGTATAAGTGAGTACAGATGGCCATAAGTTGTCTATTATATAGAGAGTATTGAAAATATTTTTTAACTCCCCCTTCCAAAAAGAAAAGAACTACTTCTAGATTAACGATAAAATTTTATCTGCAGAAGTGCAGAGTATACTTGTAAAAGAGAACAAGATTTTCTTTTTCAGAGATAATTCCATTCCTTCACTTCTGTGCTAGGTCTTTTTCTTTGGGGGGGGGGGGGGGGGGGGAGGGGGGGGGGTTAAGGGGAGCCTGTGGTTATAGGAGTTAGCTTTTTTATTGAATTTCAGTTGTTTTTGTAAACATATCAAATGATAAAAGAAAGACATGCTGTATTCAAATCACTCATATTTTTCTTCCAGATTGTATGTGCCTACAGGATTATTTTGGAAAAGCAGTGGAGTAATGCTAGAACAAAAAAATTCTATTGGAAACATTCCTTTAATAGTTTAGTTGCCAAATAATAGAACCTACTGTTGTGTTGATTTGAGGTGTTGATAAGGCTGACTTCATCTCTGCTCAATGGGTGAATCTTGCACATATGGAAAAGCTTCATATAAAAATCTTTAAAGTTACATTTTGTTTTATTTTTGTGGGTGATTTCTCATGTATACATCCTATGTACTAGGATTGCACCCCTCTTTTTCACATTTTTTTCATTAAACTTTATTTATTACATAAAAAGAAAAGACCAAGATAATGGCAATGGAGAAAAGGTTTTTGGGAATTCACCTAGCCTTGTCCAATAATCGCTTCATTGGAATCAAACAAGTATAATTAAACGGTTTATGGTGGTATAATTGGTTGATCGATCTGCTTTCTACACTCATTTATTTCCTTTAGTCTGTTAAATTTATACTAGCTCGATTTTGGCACTATATATGTTAATCTGCAGACATTTAGATCCCAAAGTATGTAGACACCATCACTCCTCATTACAAACCCAAGTCTGATGCCTTGGTAATGGCCGCAATTATTTCTTATTTTATTTTTTATTTTTATTTTTATTGGTTCCCATTACTCCTCCTATTCTCCTATTAAAGCTAAATGATCCCTTGTTTTTTTCCTCTTTCTCCATGATTTGTTTCGACAAATGTCTAGAACTGCTCATACTTGTTTTGATTTGCATAATTAAAAATGTAACATCCAAGAGGGCATGAAGAATATCCAAATGTCCATGGATATGATGGGATGACTTCCGGTCATATCTTGTGAGAAACTGAAATCAAGAAAATCTTTTCGATTGGGAATACCTGAATTGACAAATTCTTGTAAGAAAGGTTCTGATGTTGTTTATCTTCTGCTAGGAAACTTGAAAAATCAACATCAAGAGGGGTTAAAAATGGTCCAAATGTCTTAGAATCTAAAGAAATTGCTCCTGGTCATGTCTAACCAGGGTAAACTTTTTCATTAGGAGCTTCAGTGATTGCAAGAAATACTTGATTTTAGTGTTCTTACTACATAGAAACTATCCAGCTACTGTAAACACAGCAGGGGAAAAAAATCTTATATTTTTGGGAACATCTAATGAAGTTCAATATATTTTGAATGTTAGTTGGTCGAGCTGAAAGAAGTTGAAGAGAAATCTCTGAAGGAGTCTGAAAGATTGGAAAAGGAGGTTGCAGAAGTTAAAGAGATGAAGGTCAAAATTGATTTTTTTTTTTTTTAAATCACGCATTTTCCATGTCTCTCTCACCATTTTGGTATGTATTGGTTTGTGTGCCAACTTAACAGAAAAAGATCAATATCATGACTGCAGATTTGAGATGCATCCAGAGCTAAAGAAGAAGTTTGATGATGAAATCCGAAATGATTATTGGTGTTATTGAAGTTATCTCTACTTATCACTTTTCAGCTATTAAGCATCTATTGCATTTCAAGTTCTACGCCTTCATCCCCAATTTGTCACATTCCATTAGAATAAAATTAAGCAATTGTTCTTTTGGAATTTTGTAAGCTTGTTCTTGGGAAATTGTGAAAATTTTGATCAATGTACTTGTGTGGAAAAGGATTATCTTCATTTCAAGTCTTGTTTATTTCGATCATTTAATTGTTTTTAATTTTATTCTCTTGATCTAATAGTGTAAGGATTGTCATGTCATTTAATCTTATACTTGTACCATAGATCTAGGTTCTGACTTCTTAAAAAGACAGATGACTGTTATGGAATGGGCCATATGTATCAAACTAGTCTGAAGTCCAAAGTTCAATTCATTTATGAAATTCTGTTCTTAATTCCCTTTGTTTGCATGACAATTAGATATATAATCCCAAAATATACAAAACAATAAAATAAAAAGGAAACTCCACCCAAACTCAACTTTGGGCCATTGGCCACCTCTTTGAGCTCGGCTGCTATAATTCCAGCATAAAGACAAAAGGTAAACTACATATATCACAAATTCACCACAGGATAGAAAACCAACTAATAATAAGCTCTACTAAGATGAGTTGGAGAAAATGGTTTGGTATGAGTCTTCCAACTCTAATGTCTACAATCAATTATGTGATTGTTGAACGAGAAGGACCACTCTCCTTCTCCTAATGCCAGAAGCTAAAAGAAGAGTCATGTGATGTGCTCCACACTGGGGCTTTCTTTGTGGTACCCCTTTCTAATGCAAATTTATAAATTCTCTTTTCCCTTGCATTTAGATTTTGGACGGTGTTAGTGTTTTTCAGACAATTGCATTGCATACTAACAACAATGGCGGCGTACAAGTAATTCATTGCATGGATCCCATGATACCAAAGTCCAAACCCGCTAATGTACCACTATTTGCTATGTGGACTCTGTTAGGTTCTAAGGTCTTAGGATTTTATGTATTTAGAACTCTAATTTGTAATGTTGGCAAACCATGATCAAAACATTGTATTTAGTTTTATTTAGACTTGCTCAAAGTTGGTTCAATATTGTAAAGTTGGAATCGAGTGGCTGCAGAAGTACTTGGGACTCTCGGCCTGGCTCGATCGATCGAAGAATAGACTCGATCGATCGAAAATCGCACAGGTTGAATTTTCTGCAGAATTTCCAACTCAGCCCTACTTCATTAAACGTTTAGGGTTTTATGTTTTTACCCTAGGTATATAAACAAAACCCTTAGTCACGTTTTGGAGGTTGTCCATATTGTATTGTTGCTCATACATTGCTGTTTTGTGTGAATCTCTTGTGAGATCTTTGAGGAGCTTTCCTTTACACAAAACTTAGGGTTTTCATGGTAAAGATGATTTCAACATCTTGAAATCATTACTGTTACAACCATTGGAACTTAAAAGAAAAGCAAGCGGGGAGCTTGTAGCTGATTGAAGAATTCAAGAAAGAAGTAGTTCGTGGATTCAGAGCCTGCGCGTGGTCGTGTCAGGAAGTTCTACTGGTGGGTAGCATTAGGAAGTCGAGCGGGAGCTTATAGTCCTTTTGTACGAACTTCAATTCTTTCATAGTGAATTCAGGTTAGCCTTGAGGATCGGTGGGTCAAATCCTCCCCAGGTTTTACCGTGTGGTTTCCTGGGTGATCATATCTTGTGTTATTTATTTTCCGTTACTTTATATTCTTGATATGATTGTTGGATTGTTTTAACCTAGAATTGCTTAATTTGACTAAGTAACAACTTGGCTAATTAATCTAGGCTACGCAATCTGTGTGTTTAGGGGTCTAAAACCGTTCAAGTGGTATCAGAGCAGTAGCTCTTTTGTTTGAGATTTTTAATCTCTGAGCTGATCCTTGACCCCTGTTGTCATGGAGCATGGACACTCTCTGTTTGTTCCTCCTCATTTTGATGGAACAACTATGCCTATTGGAAAGTAAGGATGAAAGCATTCCTGAAATCCATTGATGAAAGGGTTTGGAATTCCGTTGAATACGGATGGGAGAAGCCCGCTACTCCTGTGAGTGAGTGGCAAACTTCTGAAAAAGAAGCAGCAAGCTTCAATAGCAAAGCTATGAATGCTATCTTTAATGCTGTTTCTATGGAGGAATTTAAGAGAATCTCTAATGTTGAGGTTGCTCATACTGCTTGAAAATCCTCCAAACTTGTGCATGAAGGCACAAAGGCAGTTAAGATAAACAAACTGCAGCAACTAACTTCTAGGTTTGAAAACATTAGGATGTCTGAGATGAATCCTTTGATGAATTTTATGCCAAACTGAATGATATTGTTAATTCTGCTTTTAATTTGGGTGAAATCTATGATCAACCTAAGATTGTTAGGAAGATTCTTAGATCTTTAACTGAAGAATTTAGACCCAAAGTGACTGCCATAATGAAAGCAAGGATGTGGACTCCATCCCTGTTGATGAGCTTGTAGGATCTCTTCAATCCTATGAGTCTGACCTACCTAAAGTGAACAAATCCAAATCAATGGCTCTTAAGTCAGTTGATGATGTTGATGGTGGTGGATTTGATGATGAGCTCTCTGCTACAGAGATTGCCTATCTTGCCAAAAACTTTAAGAACTTTCTTAGGAATACAAATAGAAAGGCAAGAGGTACTTACACTGCTGAACCTAGAAATTTTAGGAAGAATGATCCCACTAAGGTTAACAATTTTGAAAAACCTAGAGAAAATTTTGGTCAATCTTCTAATAACTCTTTGGGTCCTCAGTGTTTTGGCTGTCAAGGGTATGGTCATGTGAAATCTGAATGTCCTACATTCTAAGGACAAGTAACTAGGGTTTTGTTTATATACCTAGGGTAAAAACATAAAACCCTAAACGTTTAATGAAGTAGGGCTGAGTTGGAAATTCTGCAGAAAATTCAACCTGTGCGATTTTCGATCGATCGAGTCTATTCTTCGATCGATCGAGCCAGGCCGAAAGTCCCAAGTACTTCTGCAGCCACTCGATTCCAACTTTACAATATTAAACCAACTTTGAGCAAGTCTAAATAAGACTAAATACAAGGTTTTGATCATGGTTTGCCAACATTACAAATTAGAGTTCTAAATACATAAAATCCTAAGACCTTAGAACCTAACAATCATCATACGAATTCACCCTACAATGTTTGTTTATATATATGTTCCCAATTATCCATACATACATTACTATATCTACACACATAGAGGAAGAATATGTATACAATGTCAATATCACACACACACACACATAGGAGCACACAATAATTAATCGTTTTTGGGAAAATTGTTATTGGGATGTTTAGTGTATTGACAGTTTTTGAAATTCCTAACAAAATGTTTAAAAAATCGATTATTCCTAATCTGTGGCCTAAGAGCATACATTATATATAAACTATGTTTACATGTATATATATATATACATGTGATCATATATGGGAAGTCCACTTTGTGTATATTTACATATATTTGCACACACACACTATCATAGGCATGTGTGTGTGTGTGTGTATACACACACATACATTTGATCATATATGGGTATGTAGGTTTGTCTATATATAGATACAATTGTATAGACAAACTTGTGTGTTATATATATACACACATAAACATAGTGTCAGAACCGTAGTAATCCAGTAATCACATTTATACTAAAGTGCCAATCCAAATGTAATCACATTTATACTAAAGTGCCAATCCAAATGTAATTACAGAGTTATGTAAATCAAGATATACCTGTCAGGAGAGATGTGTCACAACAAAGAAGAAGAAGGGGACCACAACAGATGCACGCTTGGTGAGGATGCAATAGGGACAACGAAAATGCCAAAAGGGTACAAGTATAAGAAGTAACCACGCAACCTTTCTTTTTCAGAAGCCCACACACTAAATGTTTTCAGCACTAGAAGAGCCAGACACGTGCATGGATTCTGAAAGGTGGGTAGGGCTGAATCATAACTCGATATCCACGATATCGATTTTACTGAAAACTCGACTTCCGCAGTATCGAGTTACTGTTGACGAGACACAGGGACGTGATGGCAATTCAGGAACTCGGTATTACAAAGATCGAGTTATCTTCTATAACTCGATAAACTAGGAGTTAAGTTTTTGTTTCCAATTCCTCTACAAAAAGCCGCTCATGCTCCACTAGTAAGAAGGTGCATCCACCAGCTTAAATACGCAAAGAGTTCCACCATTTCGGGTTTGTAGAGTGAGATGGGACGTACTTATGTCGTGTTTAACAGTCGTGTTCCAGGCATATAGACAGTTGGGTAGATGTGAGCATACAAGTTCATAAATTCCCAAATGCCAATCACAAATCGTATAGAGATCAAAGGGAAGCAGAAGCCGCATACATGGAGTATTTACATTGTAATGGTATGTGGTTTAATAGTGGTGCGTCCGCATCATCGTCAACTCCGAACATATCAACCTCAGCTCCACCTAGCACTTCTCAAAGCAAAGGAATCAACTACGGCAGTGGAGACATTAGGAACACCTTGTTAAGGTATCAGTTGGAAGTTGCCATTGAGGAGCGTGACCACGCAAGAAGGATTGCAACCTTGAGTGCGAACGTGTTGAATGAAGTGGTGGCTCATGTCGCGGGGGATGATGAAGTTGATGCACCCACGAGACAATGTATGGGTAAATGAATGCAAAAGTATGACTTATTGTTGTTGTATTCATTAAGATATGTATACTTGCTAGTAACTAGGTTCGTGTGTGTGGTTTAACTAGAAATGTCATCGTTTTCCAGCTGTTTAGCTCGCAGATATGTATATATGGGAAAATAACCTTATTATGTTCGTTTTAGCACTACTTTGGTCTTATTCGGTCCATTATATGTACGTTGGTTTTATTTGGTCCACTTTGGTCCTATTCGGTCCACGTTGGTCCTGTTCGGTCCACTTTGGTCCTATTCGCTCTATTTGATCGTATTCAGTCAGCTTTGGTCGTATGAGATCTATTTGGTTAACTTCAGTCCATTATTGTGTAGTTACAAAATACAAGATTAGCCCATACACAAGGAGTCACGAGTAACAAATGTACATGACATCAAAAACAACAATGTAGAGTTGCAAATTGCCTGAATTAATGATTTTGGAAATCCACTGGGAGGATTCACTACAATCCATACCAATCAAAGAAAATTCAAACATTGAAAAAGATAAGATTGGAAATGGTCATACATGAAAAATCGTCCAACCTCAGAAAAGGATCCAAATTCTATCGGACAATGGCTGAAATATTTAATACTTAGAAGATAGAACGTCCAGAACAAATTAACCATGAATAAAAACACCAACCAACTAAAAAAACAAATAGCAAATCTATATAAAGATTCTTGAATCCCAAACACACTAAATAAAACCCCAAAAGTATGATGTGAGTTGTAATATTATTCGAAATTAAAGAATAAGTTACACCTAAGAGTTCGAAATTACTTGAAAAGTTAACATTACATGGATAAGTGTATGATGCAAAATTGATGTTCGACAAACTGATTCGCAAGCGATTAGTTTTTTGCTGATGACTCCCATTGGGAGAAACCAACAGGAGTCCCTTCTTTGCATGCTCTCCACTGAAGTTCCCAACAAAGATTCAATCTATGAAGTGAATGGCAGCACAATTACAAATCACATGTTGTTCTTATTCTTCAATTTTAAGGACTAGAACTGCATAGTAGAGTACTATAGGTTTCAATACATACATTACTATATCTTCCCTCCAGCTAGGTCCACGGTTAGACAAAATAGAGCACCTATGAGAGTGGTCTTCCCACTGCCAGTTCTGCCAACAATACTTGTTTTGTGTTGTAACGCCCCAAACCCATACCAAGGATTTAGATGCATAACCTGTCTTATTTAAAAATCAATACTAATATAATGGAACAGAGCGAAATTAAATATCCACAAATAACATTGGCTCCGAAGAGCAACGATAACACTGCACCACACCACAAGAACACTACATCGGCCGAAGGCCAACACTTAACCCTGTGTTGGCAAAGGTTGCAGATTGTCTAACTGACTATTTGAAAACATTCTTGACATGTGCAGTTTCATAATAATATACAATAAATAATAAAATTCTAGTATATATTATGCATTTACAATGGTATAAGTGTTTGAAACTTCACTTTTGCAATTATGTATATATAAATATATTTTTACCAAAAAAATATATATAAATATACACGCCTTGAGAGACGTCATGATCTGTAGTCCACTTACCTGTAGTTGCTAAATCAAGCTTTACTTCAATTGTTCAGAACGATGTCAACAAGAACCTAAATAACACCAAAGATAGGTCCATCAATACACGATTTTCCACTTAAAAAAATCTATTTCCACACTTAAACGGTTTTATCCTAGACAATATTGATATATTCAAAATGGCCGAATAAGGGAAATATCAATTAGCTACCATTCACATCCTTTCTTGTCATGTAGCTATGATCATCACTCCTATTCTAAATTTCTAATATAATAATAACCGTAGGACATCCTTTCCCATGATATAAGGATACGTGAGGATTGTTGAGATCAGAAAATATGCCTAGAGGTCCTTCTACATTAACATATTGATAGGTTGAGTTTGTGAAGTCATGCATATTGTCCTTTTAGCTATTAAAGCAATTTCAAGCACAATTCCTCCCCAAAAATGTGGGACAATTTCTAGCCATATATTATAGTTCGGTCAATACAATTTGGAAGCCTATGGTGGACCATACGGCTATATATATATACAGTTCCTATTATAGTATTGTAATCATCCTAGCCAGCTATCCCATCAATATAGATGATAGGTTTAGATTTTATGAACCCAAAGCCAGTTGATTTACTTGGTACCAAAAGAACAAATGCACGGACCCATGCAAGGACAATTATTAGCCATATAATAATTCCCACTCAATAAATCGTTCAACTTTCTAAAATTTCAGCAAGACAACCATACCTGAAATACTTGTGCACAGTCGAAGAGAAGATAGGAAATAGCTAAAAGAACCCAAAGCCAGTGGATTTACTTGGTACCAAAAGAGCAAATGCACGGACCCATGCAAGGACAATTATTAGCCATATAATAATTACCACTCAATAAATCTTTCAACTTTATAAAATTTCAGCAAGACAACCATACCTGAAATACTTGTGCACAGCCGAAGAGAAGAAAGGAAACAGCTAAATCGTGTGTTGTAGCTAATAACAGAAAGGAACCTTCTTATGTACTTATGTGTAATTAGGGTTATCAAGGCCCATATATTTACTTATGCCACCTCACTTGGGCTTCATATTCCAATAGTATTTATCTTATTTTTAATATCTTAGGCCCAAATCAATTTAATCAATTTAATGGTAAGCCTCCTTTATAATTTATGCATAATAAATAAATTGGTGTCAAAATTATGGGGTGTTACATGTGCCCTTAACCAAATGTGCAACTGATCCCCCTCAAAACAAGCGGTGGATCAGGCCTATATCTGATATGTTTTAACATTGATATTATTAGAATCTCAACATAAGAACCTTCTTTAATTTTAACATTAAAAAAAAAAAAAAAAAAAGTCACCCGCAAACCATGTACCTCAACTTTACCATAGATGGCCAATTTGATGGAGGCCGATGGAGGCCGGTTCCATTCTAACGGTAAAATTCATCAGGATGTTTGGTGTAATGCCCTTGTAAAAACCTCGAACATCCTCGGACCTACAAGCCCCAACGGAATAGATTAGCCTTATAGATGAGGAAATGTCTTAAGTTTATAATGAAAGTAAGAACGTCTACATTACCTATTATAATTGAGTTTGTTACTCACTGGGGTGAGCCAAAATCTTGCACCTTCTGGCTATACTATTATGCAAACTAAGAACTAATATACCATCAAACATTCATATCAGAAATACAAACACCACCCAATTAATAATATCACAAAGCAAACAAGTATACTCCTGGAAGTATGCATCACTTACAGAGTTTTAAAAGCAGTGCAAAAGCCTACACTTAACTCCAATGAGTATTTCTTAACTTAAAATACTCGTCATATACAATACTCAGAATGCCCCAGGTTCCAAATGCTGTAGATAAATTATAGTGGACGTTAAGACTTATTGTGCCTTAAATGTTGATAAGTGAAGTAATATTAAAGAAAAATAACGATGAAGTATGATATAAATTCCAAAGAGAAGATACTTGTAATACTCCTACACGCTTAGAGGGCACTAGCCATAGCACCAAAATCCTACCTTTTAATACTCCTATATACTTGTTTTTGTTTATAAAAAAAAGGATGGAATCTCAGTTATGGACAGGATATCCACTTAGATAGATGTGTAACACAGGCAAGCCCACATATCTAAGTTATCATGCATCTCACCTTGGTAGATTTTGTTAGATTATATCCACCCACATCAAGGCCAAATGACCATTGGCATGGCAAATGCCAGGATACACAAAGTAGATGCGACGGTACAATCCTACATGTACACACCCTATCTGGTCCATTAATAGAACCACAGATTCAACAAACATCTAAACTTGTTAGTGACATCTCTCCATTAAACGAGGACTTGAGTTATGAAGAACATGACATGACAAGAAATTTCCAGATTTTCCAAAAACAAGGGACCCATTTGTCAATGCAAAAGTGTACATTGATACTTCTAGTATACGCACATTTATACAGTTATGCAGACCCAAATTCAAAAGAGCATTGATTGTAGGGACTTACCAAGAGTTTATCATCACTTTCAGATTCCCTTCTATTACCGAGGGCGCCTCACTATGTATATGCATGTCTTGATTTAGCCTTTGTATAGAAATGACAAAAACATCAAATGCACTGATTTTGAATTGAGAAGACAAATGACGTGTTTAATGAAAGACCATAAGAAAGTGCCATTCCAATAAATCCTGCAAGTAAAGGAGAAATTGTTATATAGAATCTAATACACAAGTTTTAGAGCTAAATATAAGTCCACAAGCATGTTTAAAAAACCATCTCCAGTAAATTGAAGCATCTATAGAAGAACTATAATTCGTTAAAGATTGAAAAAATAACTCTTCAAGGTAAAACTCACTAGAGCTAACAGATACAGGAGGAAGCCATGACCATGCAGTGTGTTGAAGAGGCAAGAACAATTGCACTAAGTGTTTCTAATCTTTGGATCAACCACTCATTTGCTACAAAACTATGGAAAAAGGAGGTGCATTTCTGTCAATCAATTCAAGATTCTTTTAAAAGAATCAGTCTTCCTCCTCAAAAGCTTTTATAGTCATGGCGGCAAGCATTGTAGAGACTCAAATAAATGAATTGCTACAAAGGAGTTGGTTGTGCCACTGATCCGCATAAACTTCCTCATCAAACTCTTTTACTCAAAGTATGAACGTACTTATTCTTGCTTATCACCAAAGCCGCACATTTGTTTCTCAAAAAAAAAGAAAAAAAAAATCAATGCCACATAAAATCTCTCTTACTACCCACTGTACTGTAGCTAACAACATATCAAAATACAAGAAAGTTTGGCTTCACAAACAGATGTAATAATTTGTTGACAACAAACACATTGGATGCCAGTATTCTCCCCAAGCAATGATCCACAAACAGATGCACAGCCACCAAGATTCTTCCCAATTAGAACATTTTGCATGCTTATTCCAGTCCAGTCACCTATACACATGAAGAATAAGCACACAATGACAATCAGGCTCAATGGCCTTTTCGTTTCCACCATATATTAGCTCTAAAAAAAAGATACAACTTTAAAAGAAAAGTGAAACGAAAATATCCAGTCACCTATAGGCCGGAAGTATATGCATTATTTACAATAGGCATTTAATGATCTTTTCGTTTCCACCCATGTGCCCTGACAGGTCTAATCTTACCTGCTTCATCAGACACAACAACATAATTAAATTAACATAATCAATCAAATGCATAGTATAAGTAGCTAAGAAGATGGGGAAGTGTAGACAAAGTACATACCATCACCGGTCCCGCAACTGGGAGCATGCGCAGGAAGGCGTCGCGATCTCCGCAAACCCTCCACCGGCTCAATGTCCTCAACCGGAATCTGCTCAATCTGTACAGGCTCAATCTCCTCAGCCGGTATCTTCTCAATCTGTACAGCCTCTTTGTGGGGGGTTGGAGATGAAGGGGGCATGGTGGGGTCCACATGCACTAGAGGTGGGGTGGGCATGCCTGGTGTGGGGACAAATATACATCCACCATCATGGGCAGATCCACTACAAACTGGGGGCAACATATGGGGAAGGTCCTCATAGTCCGTGCTAGCACCATGGGACTTAGTCTGGGCTGGAACAGTGCCCTCATGACCGGCGCTGTGGGATGGCCCAGCACCAGCGCTAGACGTGCATTGCGGTGTCCTACCACCGTCGTCAGACAATACCCAATCAGTGCCAAGCCATGACTCTTCTGCACCCAAGTCATCCTCTTCCTCGTTGATGGGATCTGACTCGGTCATACGACCACGACCATCTCGGCCACCTCCATGACGTCCACCCCCACGAGACCCACGACTTTGCCCGCCACGACCTAGGGCCTGTGTACCGATGTGAACTGCTTCTACGAGTGCATCCGCCAATTTAAGTCGGCCCAGCTCCTCCACAAGCTGTAGTGTATATGTAAGGTCATTATGCATGTCAGAACCTTCGTCGCACCTCTGTGTAGACCTAATCATCGTTCGAACCTACAAAACAAGGGCGTCATAAAAGCAAGAACGTAGGTATGATGCAAAGTGGGATAAATCTATTCCAACATCAAAAGAAAAAAGTAGTAAACATAGCTAATGAACTCCATATATTACTTATAACTGTTAAACATCTTTAAAAAGATTGCATATAAAAATAGGGGTTGGGCAGCCTTGTGCAGAAATTTATAGTTTCTCCCTAGCAGTCACGAATTTTCAATTTCCTGTTATGTTTATGGCTATGCAATGTAAACATTGAGATAATACTTCCGAAAAACACGTATGGTTGGTTGTACATAAGTTAAATCTTAGCATAAGTGAAAATATCTTCTATCATTTGTGTATCTAGGCTTCACTACAGTTACAACTCCATTAATATCATTTTGCAATCAGGACACATATTTTGAAGTTATTATTTCCTAAGGTACACGTCCGAATGGATGACAATTGAAAATATCAAACGCGAGCTTAAACTTTCAATTAAGGGAAGTACCATCAGTTACAACATATGTCATGCTTGAATCTAGTAGTCCAACACATATCCTTGCTGCATACTTGCAAGATTTTAAATGAGCTTTAAGCTGTTGGAAATAGAATTCTAGCAATAGTTTAGTAAGGGACTTCCTAGTCCTAGAGGTAATATCTACCATGGAATATGTATTTAGCTTTCAGTCTTGGAGGTAAGGCTATCTACTATGACAGTGAACTATCATGAAATGTGAATTTATCACTACTAAAAAGAGTTGCACCGTCCGTTTGAAATTACAAGCCAACCAAAAACAAAAAAATAAAACAAAAAATAAAAATAAAAATAAAAGAATAAAACCCAACCTACCCTTTCTAAAATTTGAATGTAATTATATGAACAAAGATGTGGTCATCATTGGTCATTGCCAATTAACCATTCCTCACGCAAACAAATTGGATGAAGACAAATTTAGTTATTTATGAACAACTTAAATCATGCAGTAGCTTAAAAACATAATGAAAGACAAACTCATAGAGATGTAACAACAATAATAATTGTGGAGTTTTGCATGCATGATAAAGCTGCTGAAGATATTTAATCGAACATTGGTTTCATACATAAAATAGGAATTGTTGCCTCAACATGAGTTCCCAGTACGCAGACTCTGGTGTTATGTACCGCCTTGTGTTGCGATTGTACCACGTCATGTACTCAACGAGGTATGTATCATCACCGTCCAAAGGAGGGGCCCTGCGAATTGCATTCGTTCTGTTGGCCCATTGCTGAATAAAGACAGCATGTTCTGCCTCCCAATCCCTCTCCCATTTACCCTGGAGGGATATCTTATGAAGGACAGTCGAGGTATCCACGACAAGTGGAACTGGTTGCTTCATCCCAAACTGACAGAGGACCCGCTCGGGATGATGCCCCTCCACTATCCAAAAGTATATCAATGGCACCTCCGCCCTCCAAATATGCTGCCCGACAGTGCAATACATAGGCAAGGAGCCCAACGTATGCGTGTACGGCTCCCATACAATCTGCATAAGTGGATTATGTTTGGGATAGTGAGACATCATACTAATTAAAGATTATGTTTGTGATATGTAATATGGAAAGTACGGAGTTTCTTGATTCTATTCGTACACAAAATTTTTAGGGATTATTGGGTAGAAAGTAAAGGAACAACAACATTGTGTTCAAAATATTAACAGAATGAAGTCAACAAGCAATAAAAACAATGACAAGCATTGATCTATAGAAAATAGTAAAAGATCTAAGTTGACCGATGTCCACATTCCATTCTCATAACCATGTTCATATGCATAACATTGAAAGGTAAGTGAGACCATCAGATACTAGGGTTTTCAATCTAAACTAGACTTAGAGGAGGGTACCAGATCATCCTGATGGCTGTAAGATGAATCCAAGTTGATCATTTCGCAAAATCTTTTTATCGTAATAGAAAACTTGTACTGGATTAATTGCATTAGTCATTAACAATGTTTCAATGACTGAGAACAAAAATGACTATTAATCATTGTAAGACTAAACTAACTGTACTTAATTAACCTCTTGAAGTTATCAAAAATATGGAGGGAAGACATATATAAGGTCTGCTGAATACATTGCATTTCAAGTAGCACTTTTTATTGCAAGAAATGGAAGCTATGTAAACTATTACATGGTATAATCCTCATCAAATACTGTTATCATATTTCTATCTAAATATATTTTCTTATAAAATGTAGTGTTCGAAATTACGTAAATTGAATAGTTATCTGAAACTAATCGTGTCAATGTCTAAAATTACATTCCTTATCTTAGTACCTTGGTGGAACAAATTATGTGGAACAAGCTCTGCAGTGTAAATCACAGCTTATCATGATCAACCTCCTCTTAATGAATATGGTGAGTAGCATATGTTGCACGTTTCTAAAATTATATGAATAAAGTAGTAATTAATAATCCACAACTTTTAATAATTTTAGGACTATTAAGGTAGCTCAAGTGGGGACAACTTAAGGAGTTCCATGCTGCAATTAAATTGTGCTCTACAACTTTGGTGCAAGGAGCATGAACCAACTTTTCAGTTAGGTCAACAACAAGAGGTAATGTGTCAAAAGTCTTTATGTTTTCTCATATATCATTGATTAACAGTTATTTGTTTATTTAAACTTAGGTCGTTGTCTTCCAGTTCAGAAAATGGAGGTTGTGCGACATTTCTTACTAACTATGCAAAACAGAATGTTACTGTACAAATTCAAAATATACCACTTGAATACATAAATCGAAGTCGATCAGTATTCTAGTAGACTGTAAAAATATAACCTTCAACTTAGCAAAGGTAAGTTATAACTTACAATGGAACAATGTTTTTTTGCAAAGCAATAACAATGTTTGTAATCCTGGATGGTAACAGTTAGAAGAATAAATACTAAATTGTCTACTTATTAGGCAAAGCAATAACTATGGTTTTGAATTCATAACATTTTAGTAATTAATTACAAACTGCACAAGCTTAATTTATATTTTTTAAATAACATTTCTAGCATATATTGTTTGAGTTTTGCAAAAATAATTTATATTCTAATGTGCCTTCATTCCCTTGATTTGAAAAGACTGTCAAATTCTTAGTACGAAATTCGTTGTTTATAATATAATTGATATCTTTTAAGTTTACAATCATTCTGCTTATATAAAGTCTTTTTTTTTTTTTTTTGGACATTTTTCTTTTCTTTTGATGGCAGGCTAAAAGTTCTATTTTCTCTTATCGTAAATAGGTTAAAACGGTGTATAATGCCAGAATCAGTAAATCAACACAACCTTTTCTTTTAGTTAGTAGCTGGGAAGAATGGAGGGATGTCATCGTGAATTTCGGAGATGCATCATTAAAATCAACTGAATTACTTGAGCGCACAAATACAACCAAAGCCAAATCTGATTATCTTTGGTATACTCTTAGGTTAGGTAAATTAATTTCTCATTGAATTATAACCAATTACATATGAACAATATGTGTGCCTTCTCTTCATTGCATCAGATTAATGACATTTGTAAGAATTGATGGAATTTTTGTTTTTAGTTGCAACACAGGTTTGTAGTCACTTTGTCTTGCACTAAACCAAGACTTAATGCTCAATCTTTTGTGCATGTTGCACATGTTGCACATGCTTCTTTCTTTCTTGTTTTTTTGGGTGTAAATGACAAACGTTTCCGTACATAATCAAGGATATATCCAAATTCTAATTAATATATATATGACTAAATTTAAATATAACCCATTGATCCAGCCCAACTTAACCTGACTCACGTGAGTCAGGTTGCGTTGGTTTTTACACATGTAATGAGTTAGGAATTTCTCAACCCGACATTCTTAGGTTGAGTTGGAAAAAACCCTTCAATCCAAACCAACTCGGCCCATGCACATGTACACCCCTACTTTTGATAATAAGAAGTCTCCAAATATAAGGTTTTAAAATTGTTGGATTATATATTATTTGTTTATGCTAGGTTCAAATAAAAGAATTGAAGCCTTTGATTTAATAGTTTAGAATTTTTGAGTTTATGCTTGGTCGTATTCATGCAGGTGCTGCGAATGGAAGTTCAAATGTGATGTACTTCACAATGGCCATTCCAATTGAGTTAAATGATGGGATGAGAGTCCTAGTATCAAACAAAACGATGGGATGGAACCAATATTCTAAAATCAACTCATTCCTATAACAATCCAAGAATTCAAACTAAAATAAAAATAAAAACTTGGAAACATACTTGAGGGAAACGAAAATAAAAACCTCAAATTGAGGACGTAAATTAACCGGGTACCTGCTCTGCCCGTAGTGTAGCCAGCGACGTCCGGTACGCAGCAAGGACGTGTGTGGCATGCTCTGAGGTGCATTTTGGCCCGCTCCACCTAGCAAACATAGGGTGTCAACAAATGCTCGTTATTGAACTGGTCATTTAACAAACTTTGCTTTATATTTCACATAGTTTATTTTTGTTTGTTAGTTTCACATATTTTCAATTATATCAAACAGACAAATAAAATGTTGAGTGGTTTTAGACCCCTTAAAACACAACCAGATTGGTTAGCCTAGATTAATTAGCCAAGTTGTTACTTAGTCAAATTATGCAATTCTAGGTTAAAGCAATCAAATAATCATATCAAAATAATAAAGCAGCGGAATAATAAAATACACAATGATATGATCACCCAGGAAACCACACGGTAAAAACCTGGGGAGGATTTGACCCACCGATCCTCAAGGCAAACCTGAATCCACTATGAAAGAATCGAAGTTCATACAAAAGGAATACAAGCTCCCCGCTCGACTTCCTAATGCTACCCACCAGTAGAACTTACTGACACGACCACGTGCAAGCTCCGAATCCACGGACTCCTTCTTTCTTGGACTCTTCAATCAAGTACAAGCACCCACGCTTGATATTCTTTAAGCTTCAATGGTAGCAACCAAGTTGATCATCAAGATGTTGATACTATCTCTAACTTGAAAACCCTAAGCTTTGCGTAAAGGAAAGCTCCTCTAGATCTCACAAGAGATTTACACAAAACAGCAATGTATGAGCAACAATACAACTGGAGCAACTCTAAAAACGTGTCTAGGGTTTTGCCTTATATACCTAGGGCAAAAACATAAAACCCTAAACATTTAATGAGTTAGCGCTGAGTTGGAAATTCTGCAGAAAACGCAATATGGTCGACTTTCGATCGATCGAATCTATTCTTCAATCGATCGAGCCAGACCGAAATGCCCCAATGCATCTACAGTCTCTCGATTCCAACTTTACAATAATTAAACAACTTTAAGCACACTATAACAAGACTAAACATATCGTTTTGATCATGGTTTGCCAATATTACAAATTAGAGTTCTAAATACATAAATTCCTAAACCTTTAGAACCTAACAAATGTAATATACTATTACACGTAAATAATTATTCCTAAGAGACACTTAGCTTGAATAACGAGAACTCAATGAACGTACCTAATGGCAAAGGGCCTTGAGTGCACTAGAGGTAGAGGCGGCCTCACAATGGAGCATAGTTGTGGGAACCTTGAATAGGCCCACAACTGCACCAACAAGAGTGCTCCTCCAATCTGCATCGCTTCCTTCTTCGATGCACTACAAAGTTGCCTATAGAGCCAGGCCAATGCTGGACTGCCCCAGCTATACCGTCTCGCGTTGCTGATTAGGTTGAGCAACTGTAAAGGCAAAAGTGAGACCTGGTCCGCAGACTTGTCCATGAACAACATGGCCCCCATCCGTACAAGTATGTGGTAGCGGGCATGTTGATGCACGACTTCATCACCGACATCCGCAGCTGGGGGAGCAGGAAACTGTTCATCAAGCCACTTGTATTTTATCCTCGCCCCAGTAAGGGTAGACTTGTTTGAGTTCGGTATCACGGGCAGAGGTTCATGGCCCAACAACTCTCGGCACACCACGTTCCATTGCTTGGCTGTACTCCCAGTAACAGGCAACCCATCCACCGAAATCCCTAGTATCACCTCTATATCTTGCAAAGTGATACCCATTTCTCCATGGGGCAAGTGGAACGTGTGCGTCTCCAGACGCCACTGCTCGACCAAGGCCGTGATCAAGGCGTGGTCGACCTCCATATTAGGAACCTTGAATAAACCGATCAAACTTGTGACATCTATGCATTGCATGATACGAGGGTCTAGCCCACCCTGCGGTAATACACATTTATGGCACCGTGCCTTTAGCATGCCAGGCACCTCCTGCACAGGGACAAGTATTATGTTAGGTAGTGCACATGAGGTAATTATAAAATAGACATGTATTAATGATACAACTACATACCTCGTCGGCGGCGTAGCTCCAAAGTGGAGTTGATCGATGATTCGGCTGCTGGGTCAACTGTGTAAGATCGTCGGGTCCAGGCCGCACTCTATGTAGTGCCTGCATATCTGACATGATAGCAAATAGATTGTTAGCAATTATCTAACAAGTAAACCACAATTAATATAAAATAAAAGCATGGATACAATAAAACATAATATGATCCCAACAAGATTGTCAACATCGCTTCTTTCATAAATTGAAGCTTAAATAAATAACAAGATTGTCAACATCACTTTTTATTACCCCCACTTAACATGCAATCCAAAAGCAATCAAAATGAATCTTAAATGCCATAATTTTACATACAAATACTTTTTTTTTTCTATTATCTGTAATTGAAGTAAAAAAACAAACAAATGACTAATTAATGTGCTAGAAACTTGATTGATACCTGCATGTTCAATATCTAAGCAATATTTATATGTCAGAGTTCTTTTTGGTGTATGATGTGTTTGAAATTGATTTTAACAAGGAAAATATCAATTACAATTATTAGGAGCTGCATATGGAGGGAAGACATATTAAATTTAACCATGCGACACACAATATGTGATCTTCCCCCAAGGACATTTAAATTCAACTCTATGGCTTATGACCAATGCAGTCACATAGTAAATATAAATTGCAACAACTCAATGTTTAGGTATTTTATTCTCAAACTTGTTCAATCAAACTTGGTCTTTTCAACAAAGTAACACTCTCTATAAGGTCATCCTTGACAGCTCCCCGTTTTATGTCCTACGCAATTGCCCGTTTACGATGGACCACTAAGATCCCTACAACTACAGGTCATTTGGGCTCGAGTTCTCAACTTAATATCTAGAAACCTATAATAATTATTCTACATTTCTACCACTACATATGTAAGCATACCATGCTCAGTCAGCCCATTTCCCTGCTTGTTAGGCCTATTTTCAACATTTTAGGAGTTAATTCTACTCAATTTTCTACTTGGTGAGTCATTTTCAAATTTTAGGTTCGTTTATTGGGTCTATTTCCCTGCTTGCTAAGTCGTTACAAGTATTACCCTGTTCCACTGTATTAGCTATAAGCAATAGTCAATCAAAATGTACCAAACGATTAAACCACAATGATGAAGTGAATGTTGTTTCCTAGAGTAAATGCCCTCATTTTTCCGTTGAAGTTACTTGAGCAGTTTGGTGTTCCAGTGAATATCATTTCTTGTTTAACAAAAGGGTAAAAAATTACAAAGTATTCTCCTAAAAAAATTACATAATCAAAAGATTATAATCGCAAAGAGAGAAAATCACTAAAATCTACAACAAAATGCATGTCATTTTCACCAAAGGGTGCAAGCCCACTCGAACAAGAATCTCAAATTTAAAAATGAGCATTGCATCATTTTTAAGTAAAACTCTATTAGTAATTTTTTTTATAGATGCTTCATTTAATTTAATTTACAAATGAATGCAAAACTATTTAGATTATGAAAGATACTCACTACATACCTTGCTCCAAATAACTCAATATTATGTGTGTGCAGGCCCACTTTTTTATTTTAATAATATTATCTTTTATACATATAATTAGTTTTCTATACATAACTTTTTATAGAAAATATCTACATATACCAATCACATATATTACCTCAACTTCTTTTTTAGCACTTTCTCAAAAGGGAAAATTCAAACTAATTATCATAATTTGGAGATACACGTTTTAAAACAATTATGTTAAAAAAATTACAAAATCAGTAAATGCTAATTCTATTTAGCTTGCCCGTTTAGGAAATTTTTTAATTAAAAATGAGATAACATGCCCCGGACCCTGCCAATGACAAAATCTATGATTATTTCATACATTTAACTCTCAATCCTTAGTCAACATAAGGTTCAAAGTATTTTTATATTCATAGATGCCCTTAGGGTAATTATTAATAAACTATTTAAAAAAATTTAAGTTATAACACCACTTGTATGAGAAATATAATCAACCGTCATAAAAACTAAATGCTTTTTTCTTGTCCTCAAAATGTATCCAAAATCTAAGAAAAATTTTAAGTACTCCTAAAATACGAAAAAATGATACCCCCTCCTCTCAAATTTTTTATGAACCCCACCATGAATTTAAATAATGGACTCCTCAGTGAATGTGAGAACAACACCCTTTTCTTTGCTCCATTAACTTTTTCCTTGTTATTTTTGTACACCACCTAAACAGCAGTTTACATGGAAGAGGCAATTTACATATTTGTGCACCTAATAAAGAGGACTGATCAACAAAAACGGATCAAACATATGTGCCTTAAAAAAATTGCCAAGAAACAAAATCCATAAAAGAAATTGAACAAGTGACAAGATAACATTCAAACATTCAGGGGTAAAAAATGTGAAATCAAAAGAATATTTCAAGGGCTTTCATTGATATCTATATCATCATTGAGTAATGAGTTAGAACCGCACAAATGGAGCCTGAAATATCCACAATAGAAGCACCCATTTGCATTTACACAGATTTTAAATTTCTTAATCTATAATAACAAAATTTCTTAATCTATAGTAACGAGCCAGCTCAAAATAAAAGAGGGTAAAAAAACGTTCACATATTTGTGCTCCTGTAGAAGAGTACCAAATTGATTTAGAGAAACCTTAAAAAGCAGCCACTCTCCAAATTCTTTAAATAAAAAATTAGAGTAAAGAATATTATAATACTTCAAGGTTCAAACAAGAATCTCAAATTCACCAAAGGGAGCAGGACCATTGAATGTTCAATTATTCCTCTCCCCCTCCATATGGTCAATTTTAAAGAAAGAGGAGTTGTATTGCAAGCAAAAGAACTTCTATGCTTGCTACATCAACTTCTCTAGCCATAAATGTGCACATATAAGCTGAGGGTACCAGCAAATGAATTTTTTTCCAGTAAAGTTACTTAAAATTTTCTACATTTCAAAACAAAAGTAGTGTCAATTCCAAGAAATAATGAAAATTATAAAAAACCTAGATATACCAAAAACAATGAGTACTAAATTTGTTTGTTGCTGTACTAAACACTACTATTTCATCACTCTTACTAGTTTTTAACTGGACTTAGAGTAACTGACTTTCTGTTTCATGTGAGTGTGTATTGTATTTCATAGATTTATGTATATAGGATGTCATTGTGGGCAGAACATCTTGGATTTATGGAAGACTGCTTCAAACAACCAGAGTCTCATCATTTTCATAATTTTTTTCTTAACACGTAACCAATACAACCAATCTTTGTCCAAACCAAACCAATCTTTACGAGATGGGTTCAGTTTCAGACACATTTTACACCATTTACAACAACTATTTACACTCAAACGTAATTAGTTTGACACCATTTACAACAACTATAACAAAATCATGCCTACAATCGGATAAGACACAGTTTACACAAACCCAGAGACATCACTGAAACACCACCACTCGATTTGCCAAAACCCCCCATCAAAACCCCAAGCACATTTAAACTCATTAATGAGAAAAATAATCATTGCAACATGTTAAAAGACAACAAATTTCTCATTAATTAGAAAATCACACAGACATAACCATATAGCAAGAAATACTTTACACCATCATCATCGCAGCATATAAAAGACAACAAAATTCTCATCTTCATTACTAAATTTACTACTTTCTAAGTCAGTTTCAACAAAATAATCAAAATCCCACATAAAACACAACCTAATATTAACCAAGATCAGAAAAGATATCAGAGGAGAGGACTGTACCTGTCTTCAACGGCGACGGCAAGCAACGACAACTGAGGGAGACTGGATAGGGAGAGTGAGACTTAAGGAGAGTCAGGAAGAGTCAGGAAGATTGAGGAAGATTGATCGCAGAGCGAGCGAGGGAGAGCGTGATGGCAGAGAGCGAGGGAAAGAGAGTGTACAGGGAGGGAGGGGGTGAATAGGGGCCGTGAGACGTTAAGGTTCTAGTGATTCAAACCGCTAAACAAAACTCGATTTTAGGGTTCCCGAGTTATGAATGTACTACACGCTCTTTTTTTCTTGGGGAAAATCAACGTCTGAAGAACGTCTACTACGCCAGTATGGCACAACGGTCAGACTAACTCGATCATAGTACTATCGAGTTTTTCATTATAACTCGGCTTTACTATTATCGAGTTATAAAATAGGGGCACTTTCCTATTTACTTTGGGAATGGGGGCAAAAACATGTTTAATTTTTTGGAAAGGGGCAGAAGCCCATTTTCCCCGTGAAAATTCTTATGTTTTCGTTAATCGTTTTGCCTAAGCCTTAAGTGGGTTTCCACGGCCGATTTTGCCTCAATAACTAATTTTAATTTAATCCAAGGTTATGTGAAAACTATGAATTTATTCTTATAAATATTTTTAAATATATTACAATTTTTATTATATAATTAATATTTACAAACTAATATAACAATATATATGATTGGTAGACTTTAACTACCTGATAAATGAATGTTTGAAATTTGTTTTAATAGTTGGTAATACATCAATTTGTGAGTTCTAGGTGATAAAAGTTTTAGTACGCCTAATGGTGCCCTTATTGTTAACTAATCTAACTTGTGCAATGCACACAAAATTTACACATTTTGTGATTTTTTTTTTCACTTTCATTATTTTTCTTTAAAAGAAATTTGATAATTATTAATATGCATTATTATGCTTATAATTTTATATGGAATTATATATTATAGTATTAAGCATTTATTATAATTAGGTTTATTTATAATATATATTTATAATTTAAAGAAAATATAATGTGTTATGATTTTAATGAAGGGTTTAAATATAGATGATGGAAATTAGAGATGAGTGCAACGGAAAATAAGTTTTAAACGGATCTACTTCATTCGATATTGATAACACGTACTAAGTAAATTTCAGAATTTGAGAACAAGAGATCGTACCTTGAAGCGATGAATTTCAAAAACGAAGATTGAAGCACTTGGGACTACTTTTAATCTTCACTCCAATTCCACTAATGCCCAAGATGTGCGGTCTCTCAATTGGTAACAAAGGGATGTCAAGTGAGTGACAAAAACTCTCATGCACACCATTTCAATGTTGTTTTTCACACTCTGAAAAATCTGAACGTTTTTCCCTTTGTATCTAACCAATTTATCTAATTGGGCTAGCCTTTTGGGTCTTCCCAATTGGGCTTAAGTGTGTGGCTTGGAGTGGGACCAAAAAGGACCAATAAGACACTAGCTCCAATGGGCCTTGGGCTTTTCTGTCAACTCTTGACAAGTCCAAAGTTACCATTAACTATATTTAATACCACTATATAAATATAGTTGCACTCTAGGTCTTATCTATAAATTATATCCCAAGACTTTATTATACATGCAACCCCTTCATAAAATATTCGTAGTAATACAAAGTCATTAATGTAGACTGCCACTTTGTAAATTACTACATCTTAATCCTTGAGTACCCGGTTTAATCCTTTAATGTTATTCTATATATTTATGAAATCCAATTCCATAAATATATACTTTAGTCTTACTAAAGTGGTTAGGCCTAACTCTCTAAAGTAACAAACTCATTAAACTTATCTCAAGGGAATACTTTATATCTCTTTAAGAGACTATGAATTCCATCTTGAGAATATATGTTCCATCAACACTAAATGTGGTTGCCCAATATACTGAGGTTTTGACCGTTACTTTAGATCTCACTCCTGATATATCAAAGCAACCTACACCTTATGATCAGTCCATTATTCTCTCAGGATTAAGAGTTTATGCAAATATAAGTCGTGAAATTTATTATTCATTTGACAGTCTTTAGGAGAATAATAAATCTCACAGTGGTCCAGTTCAATATGTCTTAACTCTTAAAACATATTAACACATCAACTAGAAGTCTCCACTTCCATGATCAAGACAAATCATCGTAGTTGATATGTTATAGTCTTCGCAGATGAAATGCCCGATTTCATCACCGACTACGAACTATAATTCTGAGTTTACAAAGAACTTGTGATTTATATCTTCTGTGACTCTTCACATAAATCACATACTATGCATCTCATGGACTATATGATAATGTCCGAATATTCATGTTACCATTATTTCAGATAATAATAAAACAATTCATTAAACACAATATTAAGTCATACATAATGTCATACACAATATCAAACTTAATATCATACATGGCATCATACAATAGGATTTAATGGCACTAATCCTAACAATAGAATCCTATAAAAAATATTTAAATATATAATAAATTTTATTATATATATATATATTATCAGAATAATTGTGTGTAAAATTGTGAAATCTCAGAAGTTTATATAGCAAAATTTTTATAGCCAACCAAAAATCAAGCCAAATGTCTTTGGTCTATATCTATGTGTATATGAACAAGCACATTTACTATAAATGGTTCCAAATTGGCCAAAAAAAAAAAAAAGTTAACTAGGCTCATTTAGGTCACCCGAACTAAAATCACAAATTTCATTAATTTATTAAAAAATAATTACTCTAATTAGGTTTAATAGAAATTAGACATGATTAGAATAAATGTGGCCCCTCAAGAGTATGAAATTTTATAACACTTTCATAACAAATATTAGGTTATATGTTATTAATGATTTAATTTGAACCCACCACTATAAACACTTTTCTTCTCCTCCTCAAAAGCAAGTTTTCCTACTACCTAAAATTTATAGTGAAAGTGTTGTAAAAGAAAAAATACAGTATTTCTCTCTGAACTTATTCAATCAAAGATTCAAAAGAGGTAAACCATATTTTGATGTCTTTTTTTGATGATCCAACGACAGCACACAACAACAACAACAACAACAACAACAAAAAAAAAAAAAAAAAAAAAGAAGAAGAAGAAGAAGAAGAAGAAGAAGCACGCAAGCACACCCAACAAAAGGCAAAGCAACAAGGCTAAAAACACAAGCAGCCTCCCATGCAAATTGTAATGATCTTGATAAAGCTTTCCTCATACTAACAGCATTCCTCTCACTTCAATCTTGCCCATACCAACATGCAAAAGACAGCTTCAAAGCCTTCTCCTTTCAAATTCTGAAGGCCCCCAATCAATTAAATCTGGCTAGACCAAGTAGGGCTTAGCTATCAATCAGTTCGTCCTTCCTCTTTATTGACAGAGGAAAAAACAAGCTACTTAGGAAGCAACAACAAAGAAGAACGGCTACAGTAATCCCCAAGGAGTGTGGCACCATTGAATAAGTGCCTGCGATAAAAGCAACCAGCAATGTTCCACTAGACCAGTTTGTGAGAAAAGCGGTACGTCGTGCCACTTTTTTGTGAAAAGCGACATCCTCATCCGTTGCTGAAGCCAAAAAGTGGAGGTATACTGAGGTAGTAGAAAGAGTAAAAGTAAAAGCTAAAGTATTGGCTATAAGAAATACACGAAAAGCACTTGTTTTCCTTACTACTGCCAAGCCCTCTTGCACACTTCCGTTTTGGTTATATCCACCGGGCACCGTGAAAGCTGCCGTGAAGCTCACAGTAGCGATAAGTGTGGCTACCAACATATTGGTCTCGCTCGCTTCCAAAAATCTGAATCACATTAAAATGGATGATTTTTAATGGATGATTTTTCATCATGTAAAATTTATAAATGGATAATTTTTTTTTTTAAATGCTAAAGCAAGCTATCCATAAAGACAAACACATGCGCACACATTAAAATTATACACGTAAGACGTGAATGTGATATATACTAGCTTGGTCACCTTGTATACTTTCAATCAAATCAAATTAGTAGCAAGAACTTGGTCACTCTGTATTCTCCCGCTAAGGTATTAGTAAGTTTTATTTTGACCAAATTACAAATTATAACTTGGTCACCCTCTAATTAGAACTTGGTCACCCTCTAAATTAATACTATACTTTCAATCAAATCAAATTAACAGAATTTGGTCATCATTTGTGTTAGGTTCTAAGACCTTAGGGACTAATGTATTAGAACTTCAATGTGTAATGTGTTGGCAAACCATGATCAAAAGATAGAGTCTAGGTTTAGGCTTGCTCAAAGTATGTTTTTATTGTAAAGTTGGAATCGAGTGAATGCAGAAGTTGGTGGGCAAATTTTGCAAGGCTCAATCGATCGTAAATTAGATTCGATCGATCGAGAATCGTGCAGATTGTTTTTCTTGCAGAATTTCCAACTCAGCCCAAGCCCGTTTGTTGTGTAGGGTTTTATGTTTTACTTCTCATATAAAAAGAAAAACCCTAATTACGTTTTATAGGCTTTTGATGTGCTGTGTGTTTGAATCTCTTGTGAGATCTAGAGGTATTTACCTTCATACACACTTAGAGTTATCAAAATTGATGTTAAGAGCTTAGTGATCGCTTCAGTTGCTGCATAAAGAACTTAACGAAGATCTGAAATCTTTGAATAGAGTCTAAAAGTCATAAGTAGGAGAACTTGTGGTTAATGTGGATCAAGAGAAAGAAGTAGTCCATAGACTCGAAGCTGTCACATGATCGTGGTAGTAAGTTTTCTACTCGAAGTAGCAATAGGATGTTAGTGGTCTAAGTTCTATTGTATAAACTTCAATTCATTCATAGTAGATTTGTTTTACCTTGAGGAAAGGTAGGTGAAATCCTCCCCATGTTTTTTACCAGTTTGGTTTTTCTAGGTCATCAGATCTTTGTGATCTTTATATTTTCGGCATTATATTTGTTTTACACTATTTGGTTTAACTTAGTGTTAATTAACAAACTTGTTAATCAACTTAGCTTAATATTTGGTTAATCATACTATGTTAAGGGGTCTAAAACTTTACAAGTGATATCAAAGCGGGTTAGCTCTAGTGTTTAGATCCTTGATCTAAAAGTTGATCCTTTGATCTAGGTCAACAATGTTTTGGTTGTCAATGGTATGGTCATGTGAAATCAGAATGTCATACATTCTTGAGATCAAAGGGTAAAACTATGGCTGTAACCCTTAGTGATGATGAAGTATTTGATCACGAGTCTGCTAGTGATGAAGATAGAAACTTTATTGCTTTCACAACTATAGCTGTAGTTGATGAAAGTGTTGTCGTTGAAGAGAACCCTTCTGATGGGGAACTCTCTGAATGTGCTGATTTGCAAGAAGCTTACAATAAGCTATGTAAAGTTGCTGCAAAAGATAAAATGAATGTTGATTTAGGTTTAAAGACAATTGCTTCTCTTGAACTGGATAAGAAAGATTTTTTTTTGAAATTGCTTGATGCTAGTACTTTAATTAATAAAGTGAAGACTGAGAACATCATGTTGATTGATAAGATTAAGAAATTGGAACTAGAATTATCTGTTGCTAGAGAACAAACTAATAGGTCTGCTAGTTCTAAACTTGATCACATGTTGAGTGTTCAGAAGTCTCCTTTAGACAAAACTGGTCTAGGTTTTGTAGAAAGCATCTCGATGTCTGAAACTCATTCCACAAATTTTGTTCCTTCTTCTAAGCCTCCCAAGAGTGAGATTATCAAACCAGTAGAAGTTACACCACCTCCTAGGAAGATTAGGGTTGATCTTAAAGAGACTAAGCCTAAAAATCCTAACCTTCCTAAGGATAAGTTGCATGATAGACCTATGTGGTTTTGTCATTTCTGTGAAAAGACTGGACATATTCGTCCAAATTGTTTCAAGTAACAAGCTGTAAAGTGAGCAAATAAGTCAAAAGTACCTGTGCCTCAAGCATAAAATCCTATGGTACTTATTGATGAATTGATAAAGGCTTTGAACCTTTATACCTATCCTGGAGTTGCTCAAAATTCTCATAAGAATAATACCTCCAATGCTAGAGTTGCATCTAAAAAGTTTTGGATGCAAAATGCTCAATCTAATTGAGTCCTATTGACATGGTCCTTGTGCTTCATCTCTATATTCCTTGTGACCATTTTCTTTTGCTGTTTTGGTTTCCTTTTTGCTTTTAGGAATTGCATTGCATTACATTCATGCATTTCATAATAGTTTTTTTTTTTTTTTTACTATCATAAAAAATAATAAAAAATAAAAGGAAAAAAAATGTGTTTTGCATTATATATCTTAGATTTTGTAATCAAGGTTGTCATAGTATTTTTACATAACATGCTTGTGCATCTTGTTTAGCCTGGATGAGATTAATTTTACTGCACTTGTTAGTTTTGGCTATATAGTGCATGTTGTATAGGAATTGTTTATAGTTTTTTATCACATGATTTTAATTTTGAAGTCACATGCTTTTGATTGTAAGACTAAAAATTCTAAGAGAAGGTATAAATAACTATCTTACTATTGTTTACTAGCTAATCATGAATACCTTAGTGCATATCATAAGATTTGTGCTCGAGAAAGTGTAGCACATGTACAAAAGAACATAAGGTGTAGCCTTGGATATAATAAATTCAAATGAAATAAAATTTGGTGTGTACTTTATTGGGCTATAATAAATTCAAATGAAATAAAATTTGTGTGTATATTATGAGGTATTACAAGAAACTTCCATGATTGCAAGCTTGTGTTTCTAGGAGATGTGAGAGTTATATGATGTAACTCTTTAGGTGATAGTCATTCAAACTTATGTGATGAATTCTGTAGAAATGTAATTGATTACTATCTACTCATCACCTCACATGTATCTCATGTTTTTGCTAGTTACACACACTGCACAAGTTATTCTTACTAAACTTAGTACATAATATTGTGTGTGAATATTTTTGGCCATCCAGATTATAATTCCTTGATTTAATGCAAAATATGTTTATGTTTGAGTTTTTGGGACAAATTGGTGAAAATCTTGTTTGTGAAAGATCTGGGTTAAATTCAAATGTTTTGAAAAACTTTTTATCTCGTACTTATGCATTTCATTAATGAAATATTGTGTTTTGAGAAGTTTTGCATAAAACTAGACTATTTTTCAAAAATGTGAATTTTCCAGCTTTTTGATCGATTGAACTTTTTTTTAACCGATCGAAAATGACTGTTAAAAATTAGGGTTGAATCTATTTGATTCGATTGCTGCCGATCAATTGAATTTATTTTTCGATTAACCGAACCTAAATCTTCACGGATAAAATTCGAAAAGGGACTTTTTAAAAAGCTTTTTCTTTCATGTGTTCTTCATTTGTCAAAAGCTTTTCAAACACTTTCCGACAACCTTTCCTCGACCAATCCAATCTAAGCCATTTTTGTCATTTTCCTCCACAAATTTCTCAAGGGTTTTTGTCTTCAAGTACTTGTAAGTCTCTTTACCCTTTTCTTTTTCAACTTATCACATTTTCATGCATTTCATTGAAAATTTTGAAATAGACTTTTTTGAATTATGATAATTTAGTTGTTTTTATCAATATTGATCAATGGTGTTTTTTTTCTTAGATTTGTAAACATGTTTCCATGCATTGATTTGATTAATTTGGTAATTTGAGGTCAATTGAAATTCTAGGGCTTAAAACTTTGTGAAATTGGAGATTTTGTTCAATTAGGCTAAAATTGATGAAATTGACTTGTGTTCTTGATTAATTATTCATTATATGATGTTTCCTAACTAGTATAATGGTTATTGATCAATTGGGTTTAATTTTTGAAATGGGTTTTTCAAAATTCAGGTTTTTGGAATACAAACTTTAAGTTCAAGTCAATTGGTGTTTCTGAAGTAAAATTGAACATCATATGTGTTCATCACATGCATCATATAGATGTTATATTGAGATTTTTGTGCTCTAACCTTGTCTAATGCAGTCTGCCTTGTGTGTGTGTGTGTGTGTTTTTTTTTTTTCTCTCTCTGTTTTTCTTTTTATCTACCCTCTTAGCATCATGGTTAGGAAAACTAGAGCAAACAAGAAAACAACCACCACCTCTACCTCTGTTTTTTAGAGTGATAGGTTTAGAACCGAGAAAAACCAAGAAACCTATGAGAAGCTAATATCTATAGCCGGTT
>NW_027069618.1:1076121-1095212 GCF_002906115.3 Quercus suber
CACCCCCCCCCCCCCCCCCAAAAAAAAAAAAAAAAAAAAGAAAAAAAAACATCACACAAAAATTTTCAAAATAATTTCTTTCTTTTCTTTGAAACAAAAAAAAAAAAATTTGGATATGTATACAAAAAATATGGAAATAAAACCCAGCAGCTTCGAGCATGTAAACAGATGGAGGGGCTGAATTTGGGTCTCATTGGAAAGTGGAATCGGTGAATGGAGCTGACCTGCTAGAGCTCGGCGTTGGGTTGATCGGCGTTTTCTGGAGCTTAGTTTAGTGGTTGAAGTGTGCTGTGGGTTTAGGAGAAGGAAAAGGGAAAGTGAGATGAAGTGCAAAGCATGGATAGTTGGGAAAGTTATTATGAAATACCTGTTGGAGCTTCTGTTGCTGTAATGATGGAACAACACCTTGCGGAAGTGGGACCCAATTGTGCTGAAAATTTTCGAAAATTGCCACTGAGTTAACAAACCCATAACTTGAAAACATTCCAAGGCTGTTTCTAAAATTGGTAACCCATATCTCAAAAAACTCAGTTTTGTTAACTGAGTGAACTGACCCAAAATCATCCAAACCATGTTTATATATGTGGGCCCCACGGATTTTGAGTTATGAGTTAACAAAACTCTGTTTTGCAAAATCCAAACAAGGCCTTAACTTTTCTCTTAACAAAACATTGTCCAATGGAGTATAGCCCTCCTCGTTTGTAGCATTTAAGACAACACCTCTAACTTCTGCCAATTGTGATGCAGTCAAGATATCCCCATTGATAGCCGCCAGATGCATAGGCATGTTTTCTTTTTCATCCTTTTCGTTGATGAGATCCTCAAACTCTGGTCTCTTCCTAAAAAATCCAATTGCTGTCCACCCTCCACTTTCTACAGCAGCATTAAGAGCATTCCGACCCTTGTTGTCCAACAATTCGCACATATCTGGACATGCTTTCAAGAGTTCAAACATTACCATAAACCCCCAAGGCCCGTTTCCTTGACCGCAATGTGAAGAGCAGATAATCCTTCTTTGTTTTTCTTACGTATGCAGCGGAGTTGCCATTTTTTAAAAGCAGCTTGACAAGTTCATTATTACCCAAATGCGCGGCAATGTGAGAGGAGTACATCCTGAGTCATCGCCTTGTTCAATTGTAGATGGCCATTTTGTCATCACTTCGTTCACTAAATCTAAGAAGATATGGGAAAACAGTATTTCTCAGTATTGTAACACAAGGGAAGAGAGTTTGAAACTATGTTCTCTCGATGCAACTCAATCACAAAACTGTAGTGGCGGAACAAAGATTATGGTTGAGAGACAAGATTATCAGACAAAGTTCACAACAAATTTTGATTTTTAAATATGATTAAAAACTGTGGTTTGGCTGAAATTTTAGTTGTCTAACTGTAGTTTATAATATCGTACAAGCTATAACATAAAATACAACATTTATTTATAATAAAATAACTAGTGTCAATTAAAAGATATAAAGAATAACAATCAACCTTTAATAACAAAATAACTTAAAATAGAATTTTACCCACACACAAAAAAAAAAAAAACCCTTAAATTAGAAATCCAAATATAAGAACTTTAGATAGACAATTTGATTATAGAGTAAATTTAGAAGATAATATATATAAAAAATTAAATAAAATATTTATGTGTTTTTATTTCTTTAAAAATTATAAAATGCTCAATCCATTTGTTTTTATCCTAACTTTCGTTCCCAATAATTTTTTTAAAAAAATTGATGTATAATGAAAATCCCTAAATAAATGTTTTGATATTTAAAAATTAAATTAAAAATAAGAAACTGGACTGGACTTGGTGGGTGTTTTCTTTAAAACAAAATGTGGGCTGGACTTGAAAATATATAAAATGCAGTAGGATAATTTTTCCCCCAAAAAAAAAAAAAAAAAAACATGTTATCCTTTAATGCATAGGACCACTCAATGATTTCTATTATCACTTAAAACATGATTTTTTTAATAGTTCCTAAGAAAACATGAGATCCTATACATCAATGTTCTTCATATGATGCATTGGGTGATTCTATGCATTGAAAGAAATCATAGTTCCTCATGTATCTTCTTTCGCATAGTAGATTCAAGGATTCTTAAGCACTATGATAGTGCTTCTTTCACATGGGATCACTCATATTGTACAATGCAAGAGATTTTTTGGCATTGTGATGCCTCTGTTGGAAAAATTTAAACCCCAGTTGATAGAATTAACAAGTTTTAAACTCAAGTTGTTAATTAGATTTATTAAGAATAAAACTTGTTAAAACAAACAAACATCAATATCATGTCAATAATGAATGCATGGAAAAAAGTAATAAGACAAGATATAATGACCTAGGAAAACCAATGAAAAAAACTAATTTCACAGTAAAAAACCTGAGGGGAAACCTCCCGAAAAGCAATTCACTATAGTAAAGAGAAGTTTTAGATCTAGTACAAACTTTTGTCCCTAGACTCTACAATCCCTATAAATGAACTCACAGCAAAAATCTTCTACTGCTTCAGAACCTCTAAACTCTTCATATATGAATGCCACCCTTTTTGATGATGCACGAATCCAAGTACGTGACTAAACAATTGCGCGAATCCCAGTATGCGACTTAATCACCAACTAGAAAAAGATGTTGGCTGCAAAGTTTTTCACTTCATTAACAATAAAGATCAAGAAGCACTTAATTACAAACCCTAAGGCACAAAGACACAGTAGCTTCTTTCAAGAGAATAAGGTATTGGTCACCTTTTCATATGTTCTCGTTATATTCTCTTATGTGACAGCCCTAAAATAAGCCTTATATAGTCTAAGTTGTGAGAAAAGAACCCTACACAAATACATAAATCTGGCCCAAAAATCAGATCTGAAATTTTGATTTCTGTAACCTCGATAGATAGCAGGTGTCGAGCAGGTGTCGAGAAGGTGTCGAGCTTTAAACTTTGACAATACAGCTATCGAGGAGGTGTCGAAAGGACAGAACTTTCTCGATCGATCCACCAGCTGTTGAGAAGGTGTACAGATTGCGATAACAATTAACGGAAGAGCTCAATAGATAGCCTAGCTGTCAAGAGGTGTCGAGCTATCTGTTCACAAGTGTCGAGCTATCTGTTTTTAAAATAATGACATATGTTTTTAACAAGTGAACTACATATGTCCTAACAACTTCTTCGCATGGCAGATGCATTGCAAGAAAGATACAAGGAACTTAAAAGGTACGAATTCTGCAATTCAAAAGTAGTTTGATTGTTGAGAGTGATAGCTGATGTTTCTATATTAAATAATTGCACGAATTGCAAAGCTTAATCTTTAAAATTGAGAAAAATATGACATATAGGTATTCTAAAATGATCGTGAATATTCTAAAAGAATGCCCTAAATGATCTCAAAGCCAGTAAATAGGAGCTTTGTCAATTTGTTGAAAGAATGACCGTTAAATTTGTTGTTAAAATGTAAAAACACAACGAATCATAGGGAAAAGATAATAGCAATGAAATATGGCAAATGCTATTGAAGAAGAAAGCTTGGCAAATGCCATTAAAGTATAAAACCAATTTTTTTTTTTTCTTGATACAGAATAAACCATAATAATTTAGATTCAAACCCTCTAGATTTCTTAGAGTACTCTACCGAGTAGAGATTTTTTAATCTTAGGTTGCATTTGGAATTGGCTTAAAAAGCCAGTTTTTTTTTACTATTTAACTTATTTTGCTACTGTTCAGCTTTTTTTTGCTACTATTCATAGGTTTCATTGCACTTTTTGGCACTATTTGTGAGTCTCACTATAATTTTTGCTACCTTTTCTCTTTATCTACCATAATTTCAGCAAAAAGTTTTCAATTTCAGCTAAATAAACTGTTTCCAAACGAATCTTAACCTCTCGTTAAAAACCAATGGTTTAGATTACACCATATCATTTATTTTTTAACAAAACTTAAAAATAGATGTCACATCAGCTATTAAATGGACATGTCAAAATTTGAATTTATTTTTAGTTTTAAAAAAAATAAAACTCAGATCTGACCTAATCTCTTTGCCATGCAACACCACGGCAACAAAATTTTCCCGGCAAGATCTCTGGGCCGGAATGAATAGGGAACTTGGCTGCTAGTGCGATTAGGGAGGTATTTTCTGGAGTGGGGTGAGTGGAGGAGCTGTATGGCCTGGGTCACCAAGAGCTCGAGTTAAAAGGTGAAATGCTGCATTTTCAAATCTGGCGGTTATAGAATAGAAGCGCAACCTTTTATTACAGAGAAAGTAATCTCTCCATTTGCATGTATGGACTCCACTCACCAAATAAAATGATTTATAATGAATTCAATTGGGCACAGAAACTAACTTAGAAAAAATTGGTAAAAAAATATCCCAAGCCATTACGCATAAAGAGCAAGTCTATCCTTTCCTCACCCCATCCCTTAAAATTTTCTATACAAACTCCCTCTCTCTCTCTCTCTCTCTTTCTCTCTCACTGTGGAATTTCTTCTCTGAAAGGTTAGGGTTGGAAACTCTCTCTCTCTCTCTCTCTCTCTCTCTCTCTCTCTCTCATTTTCTTTTGGACATTAATGCCATTCGTTTTGAAATTAATTTACGTGCATGCATGCTTTTTTTTTTTTTTTGGGGGGGGGGATTTTATGTGGATACTATTTTTTTCGATTTGGGGTTCTGGGTTTTGTATATTTGTTGCTTGTGGTATTGGATGTTGAGAATCTAGGGTTTTAGATATTTTGGGGTTTTGAATTTATTTATAGTGCTGTTTTGTTATGTGGGTTTGTTTGGTAGATGGGAAAGTGGAAGAAAATAGTGGGCAATAGATTTTTTTTTTTTTTTTTTTTTTTTGGGGTTTATGTTATCAATGGCTTGGACAAAATGGGCTTTTGCCCTTTTCGGGCCAATTAAATAGCTTTATACCCATTTTCCCAAACTAATTAGGAAATGCACATCTTTTAAAACTCAATTTGTAATAATCAAGTTAGACCTAATAGTGGCGTTTTTAAGGAGCCTATAATGACGTTTTAAGGACCTATAGTGACATTTTTTAACTCAACCTCAATGAAGTCGAGTTAAAAAACGTCACTATAGATCTTTAAAAACGTCACTATAGGCTCCTTAAAACGCCACTATAGGGCTTTAGAATTTTTTTTTCTAACTCAATTTATCATAAATCGAGTTTTAAAAGAGAGGCATTTCCCTAATTAGTTTGGGAAATGGGGTATAAACTATTTAATTTTCCCGAAAAGGCAAAAGCCCATTTTTGTCCTCAATGGCTTTATTGGACTTAGTTCAGTGGGTTTTTATTTATGTTTCTATAGGCAATGGAGAGTTGGTTTTAGATTCAGTATTTTGGTTTTTTTTTTTTTTTTTTTTCTCTGTTCTGTTTTCCTATGTTTTCTGAGCAACTTAATGTAGAGATTTTGATTGTTTTATGCTAGGAGTTTTGTTCTAAGTAATTATTTGAAAGGGAAATATTATGACCATAACATTTTCACAACACTTTTATAACAAATCTTAAGTGACATGTTATTGGTTATAGATGAAATGGTTTGTTAAAAATGGTTCTACCAAAGCAATTGTTTTTTTGGCGTTGAAAATTACCACCAAGTTCTCTATTCATTGTGGCACCAGATCTTGCTGGAGATCAGTTTGGTGCCTTTGGGTGTTGGCACGATAGTGAGATTGGGGTTCGGATTTGACTTTTAAAAATTTTTAAACTAAAAATAAATTCAAAATGTGACATATTCATTTTAATAGCCGATGTAGAATCTATTTTTAAGGTTTTGTTTAAGAATTAATAATATGGTGTAATCTGAACTATTGAATTTTAAATGAGATGTCAAAATTAAAAGAATTCTACTTGGTAAAGTACCCTAGAAACTTAAGAAGATATGAATCCTAATAATTGATGTGTGATTTGATAGTGTGTATGGTTCTTTAATGGATGTGATATATATAGGACAAAATATGGTCAATAATTTGTATGTCTATTGATTTTTTATACTTTTATTTCATATCCGGAATTTTAGCATTTGGGATTAAAATTCCTTGATATTAGGTGTTTTCAAGATTTTCCTAGCTAAATTAGAGTCCTATTATAATTAGTTTAGGAATATTTCTACTTAGGAAATAAGTTCTCTAGAGCATAATTACCGGTGCATAAGTTTTCAAAACCAATTGGTAGAAAATGAGTGTTTTTTTTTTTTTTTTTTAAATTGTAATACCGATGAGTACTCTATTAAAACCTTAAGAGCAAATTTAGGCTTTAAACAAAGGAAGGAAATAGAATATTTGATACTTATGCACCGGTAACTAGCTATTTGTTTAGTTATTTTGATATGTTTAAAACTATTCCCCATAATTTTAAAGGAATTCACAATTTCTTTGTTTTACATTTTTATGTAGATGGTAGAAAACTCCAATAGGTGTGAAGTTATAAACTAAAAAATGCGTCAAAGATGTGAATCCTATATTGAAAAGTGTTTATCCTTTATTATTATTATTATTATTATTATTATTATTATTATTATTATTATTATTATTATTATTATCTGATTTCATCTTTGTAGGTCAAGTTAGAATTTTTAAGTCTTGGAGTCTTGAATGTTATATATATTGAATAAGAAGTGAAATTATTGAATTTTAATTATTGATTCTAGAAATGCATCAAAACCTAATCAAAACACAATTTTTACTCTAGTATTAGAGTACCTCTTATTGAAATAACAAAGTACAAGTGAGTTCACTAAATTAATGAACATTGAAAAAATCAATTATAAGAAAATCTTGGATTGTATTTCACATATAATTTTAGTGTACATGATTGGATGTATAGCTTTCTAAATAGTGATCCTCAGAGAGTGTATGTTGATAACTTGTTTGTACTTCCTAAAGTTGAAGGACAGTCTATGGTTTATGGAAATTAAGGTGAAGAAACAATGTGTGGACTACGTAAGTTCTCATTGAGATTGAGATGAAACTTCTCGTTGTGTATGAAATGATGCTTCTTAACTTTAAAGAACCTAGTCACCTTTTTTTCCAATCTAAAAGCTTAGACAAATTATCGGTAGGGCTATAGCACAAGTACTGGAGTATGCCAGAGCGAGTAGAATTAAAGCATGGTGTGTCATGCATTGTACGATACTGTGCATGGAGTTATGGACTTCACAAAGATTTTTAGGATTTTGTAATCCAAATGAAGATCATACAAAGCAATGTTGTAAATTATGGATATATATGGTAAATTATAGAATGAACATTGGTGAATGTCGATAATGGCATAATTAGTAATTTCATTATGACTGTTTATAAAAAAATAATAATAATAATAAATAAATAACGAGATTCACTATGACTTTGACATTGTAGGATTCAAGCGAAAATGCATTTTTATTTTTTTTATCCAAAAGGATTTTATAGATGGTATGAAGCATTGGTGGAGGAATACATGAGTTGATAAAAGTAAGACGGGTTCAATATTCATGGTAGTTTACTTCATATAAGAGTAATGCCACCTTATTAAATGCATAGTGTTAGATATGTGTATGTAACATGATAATAAAAAATCTAAAAAGAAGGTATGCTAATAAAGTTTTTAATGCAGCTGACTTATAACTTTAGAAAGCGATGGAGAAATTTGAGGAACAAAAATGCATTTTTTTTTTTGACCTAAGAAGGATTGAGTTTTTATTACATGGTTAATTAGCAACGGCCAACCTCNAAAAAAAATTCCTAGAGCCCTATAGTGGCATTTTGGAACTCGAGTTCCATGCAAGTTTTTTTTTTTTTTTTTTTTTTAAGTTTGATCGCCCCGTACCTATAGTGGTGTTTTAAGGAGTGTAAAGTGACGTTGAAACTCGATTTTAAAAAAATCGAGTTTCAAAACATGGATATTTCCCTAATTAGTTTGGAAAATGAGGCAAAATGCTGAATTTTTTGTGCGAAATGGGCAAAGACCAATTTTCTCCCTCAAAACAGTATACAAAAAGGTTTTCGCTATGTAACGTAATAACCTAAGGTGAAATAATTATAGTTTTCCGGCCAGAAAATAAAAAAGAGTACTTGAGTTGAGGTAGATTACGTACCTTTTGGAATGGTTCCAAATGTATATATTCTTGCATTTTATCTTGAATTTTAGAAGCAGTCTCAAAAAATTTCGGAAGAGGGATGAGAAATAGCATATTGATGACCCAAACGAAAGTTATAAGGAATCGACCAAATCTAGATACAAGTCCGTTTTTCTTTTTCTCCTTGTCTCCTTGGATGAGATAATTTCCCTTGTTACTGTCTGCATTGGATAAAACAAAGGCAATAGATTAGAGATAATCGAACTAGAGAAATAAGTTTTAAACACTACTACAGCGAAACAATACACTTTAAAATTAAATTGAATCTAAAAAAAATTAAACTTTAAAAAACTGTAAATAAGGAAAACAAATGTGATTCCCTCTTCGCAGTTTCAAAGATGCCAACTACAAGAAAAATGCCTATTAACGACCAAGAATTTTTGACGGATCTAAAAAGCCCTTTCAAAAAATCTTATTTGTGATGGTAAAAAAAAGCCCTCACAAATACTTGGTAAAATGTGAAATATTTGTGAACAAAAAAAGCTGTCGTAATTATGTGTTATAACCATCATAAATACTAATATTTCGGAGGGAAATTTTCCCTCCATATTATTTGCAAGGAAAAATTAAAAATCTCTCACAAAAAGTGTATTATTTGTAACGGTTAAAAAATTACCGTCACTAATACTAAATTATTTGCGAGGACTAGGATCTACTTTTACAAATAATCATTAAAATGTAAAAATATTTGGAGGGAAATGTTCCCACCAAATTATTTCCAAGGGACAATAAAAATTCCTTGCAAAAAGTTTATTTTTTGTGTGAGTTAAAAATATACCCTCACTAATACGAAATTATTAGCGAGGGCCACAATTAGCCTTCGCAAATAATCATGAAATTATTAGTTATTCTAAAACAAAAAGAAAAACATAAACATATAGCACTTTGTATTCTTTAGATGAACCTTTTGTTTACAGCCTAAAAAAAAATGCCTTTTATATACATCCTATATATAAAAGGTCTATCCTTATTTTCTAATAAATTTTACCCATAAAAAAATGATAACAATTTCAACTTCAAAATGATAGCCTGAAATTCAGAAAGAGCAATCTTTTGTACTCTCTCTTTCTCAAAAGTGAATAAAATTTTCTTCCTATCAAGGAAAGCGAGCTTGTCCAATTAAAATATAAGCCAATCACAATATAAACATTATCAAATAAGTCAAATCTCTCTTTTCTTTTTCTTTTTCTTTTTTGAGCTATAAAGGATAGAAATGTTTTATTAGAAACAAAGAAGAATTACATTAAATAGTCCTTTTAACACGGAAGCATGAAGAAATTTTTAGCAATTACAAACAAACAACCTGTGTTTCCTTCCCATTTTGTGGAAAATGCTTATTAGATAGATGTCCAACATCATATTTGTCCTACAAATATATTTTGATTTATGTTGTGCCCTGGACAGGAATGAACACAAAATAATAAATTAGTTCCTTCCATGTCTTAGCAACTTTAATAGCATTAAGCTATAAGGAGAGATTTAGATTTCACTTTCTCATCTATTAAAAGTCTCTAGCTTAATGATAATTGTTGTCATATACACTGTATTTTGGATATCTCACCAATTTGATAAAAGATCCGTAACAAACAGGGGGGACAAGAAAGGAAAGATCAAAAGAGAATTCTAGGAATAGAAGCAGTAGAAAAAAATCCTAAGCAGAAGAATTAACAACGGAAATTGCATACAGATGTAAAACTAGAATATAAAGGACCTCTGATCAAAATAATTTCATTTCATTTCTTTTTATTTTTTATTTTTGGCCTCATTATGTTTCATATCATTCCAAATGTTTCTCGTGGCACACAGTTGGACTCACTGCTCTGGAGACTAGATTATTAGATCTCCTTTGAACCTGAACCTGGTCAAATAGATTTATATCTACGATCTTCCTTTTGATACTGTTAATGTCATTAATATTTAGAGCAGAAAGATTATACCGTAAAATTGGCAAATCTTCTCTAAAGTCTTAGCTTGTGCTCTGATGATGTCCCACCATATAAATCCATCACAAATATACCACCTTTCTTTGACAAGGCATCAAGGACATGCTTAAAATACAAAACCAGCCCTGCACGTTTATGGAGACAACAACAGCTATAGTTAAATGCACAAACAATGTCTCTAGGAGGCAGTGGCAAACTCTTCATGTACTTATCATTAGCAATAGATCCCACTTGCACAGTAGATTCCAATGCACAAGTCTCAGAACCATCTTTGCCCTCTTGAAGTGTAATTTTACTTATCAGTTCTTGAGGCTCAAAGTTGACTAGCTTGGCCTCAAGAGGTTGCAAGCCATTGCCATGAAAGAGGGATATTTTGGAATACCCATCAACCCCAACTCTACTTCTGTTCTTCTCCAAGCACCAATTTAGAGCCCTAATAACGCAGGACAACCAAAACAAAACTGGCAACAATAACAAAATAAAGAGATATGACCTAGGAGTCAGTACCTAGGCCTTCCTTGGAATCAACACCTAGGGTAGACTTAGAATCAAGCACCAGACCAAAGAAAAACCAAACGACCATTTTTTTTATTCATCAAAATATCAACTATCTCTCAAGGAGTATAATAGGTTGCTTATAAAGGATTGCTAAACCCTAACTCTAATTGGTTAGGAAACCCTAATTGCCTTATTACAAAAATGACATTACTTCTAAATTAAAATACTTAAAGCCCAATAAACTAATAGGACCTAAAACATAAAAATATAACTGGCTTGCAAACATAAATCATATTAAACAATAATCTTCTTGCGTCTCCCACATCATTCTCATCTAGTTGGAGAAAACTCGATCTCGAGTTCTAAAGCGTTGAAGGATTAGGATGTTGACAAGTAACACTTGCTTCAAGTCTAGAATCGCCTTAGAGAGCATAGAGAAAAGAAAAACCTTGAATTCCACCATGAGAAACTCTTCTTGAATAACAAAATCAATGTGTGGAATCAACATAATCTTATCTTGAACCATTGGAAGCAATATGTTATCCACTTTCTCCACTTTAGCAAATTGTTTGTCTTCATGCACCATGAAAGGCTAATCAAAAGTAGATTCATTAGCTTCCAATATCACATCATGTGCACCCTTTAACATAATACTCTCTTTAGACACCATCTCTTCACCTTGCCGCTCTTCAATAGATTCATTTCCTTGCATGCATGTTAAAGCAACACTTGTCGAGGCATATATGTCTGTGTTAACATTAGGCTTTGGTGTTGCTGGAGAATTCTCCATGACCAAGATATCATCATCAATGTTGTCTTCTATTGGGGCAACAATAAGTTCATTGTGATCAAGTATCCTTGGTTTCCCAATTGAATCAATTTAAGTCTTCTTTTGCTTTATCTGAGCAATCCTGTCTTGACCATCTTTCATGAGCTTTACAGATAATTCCTTTAATTCCTTGGTAGGTAATTCATTGATAGATTGTTCAAAAGTGCGCTGAGGATATGAAATGGGATAAGGATTAGGATTCATCGTATTTGCTTCAACTTAAAAAGTACTACATTGAGATTGGGGTAGATACTTAACTTGATAGTATGGTGACAAATACTCATCACAAAACTTTTCTTTCATATCTTCCCACACACTAATTGCATGTTCATACTTCATATAGTGGAAATATTCAAGGTTCTTCCAAAAACTTTGTGCTTGACCTCTTAACTTCAACTTGGCATACCTAACCTTTTTGTCATCTGCAAAATTTGCTTGCTTAAAGAATTGCTCCATTCCATTCATTCAGTTGACAAAATCTCATGGATAAGTTTCACAACCATCAAAATAAGGTACTTATAATATTACCATGATTCTCTAAAATAGTGCTTCAACAAATAGTTGCTGTGATTTTCGCTGGACAAATCGTTGGAATGGGCTTCTAAGACTGTTCTCCCAAATAGTTGCTAGGATTGGGCTTGTTGACAGGTTTGGATTTCATGCTTTTTTTTTTTTTTTTTGGGATAGTGGGTGAGCACTCACTTAAAGGCTTGGATTTAAAAACTGACATTAGTTGGTTTGTTGGTTTGCGTAGTTAACTTGGACTAGATCAAGGAATATTAAAATCCAAAAGGCTTCCTAATTGTGTGGGTCAAAAACAAGTGGGGGAACTTGATTAACAAATGAGTCGGGTGAGGGTTTTCAAAGACTAAAAGGTACTTGAGTTAAAAAGAAAAAAGGACCGGGTTAGGCATTACCTTTGAGATCAGATCAATGGGTGGCACTTGTGTTGCAGTTGGATGGTGGTGTGGTGGCCCAGGTGAGGGTTGGTTTTGCGGTGGGTCCATGGTTGGCGATGGAGGTCACGGGCTACTATCAGTGGCTAGTGGTAGAACAGTGAAGGTGGCATGATGTACGATGACACTTGGGTTCTGTGGGTTGTGAGTAGGTTTGTGGTTGTGATGGCTGGCTTTTCTGGCAGTTGGTGTGGTTCTTTAACGGTGGCCAAGATTGACAAATGGGGTTTGTTAGTTGTTGGGTCAAAGGGCTTTGGTTGACAGGTAACCTTCTAGTGGCTTGATACGTGTGGGTATTGAGAGATGGATTTCTGTTATGTTTTGGCAGAGATGTCGTGAAGGGATTTTGAAGGTGGTGTGGTTGCTAGATTTTTGGTGGTGGAAAATATATGGTGAAAGCATTTTTTTTTTTTTTTTTGGGTCTAGTTTTGGATTGACTTGCGATAATGTTTCAAATAGATCGATGTTTGCTTTGATACCAAAATTGATGCAGGACAACCAGAACAAAACTGACAACAACAACAACAAAATAAAGAGATATGACCTAAGAGTCAACACCTAGGCCTTGCTTAGAGTCAACACCAAGCGGAGAAACCACTAGGAGTCAACACCTAGAGTAGATCTAGAATCAGCACCAAATCAAAGAAAAACCAAACGACCATTTTTTCATTCATCAAAATATCAGTCTCAAAGAGTATAATAGGTTGCTTATAAAGGACTGCTAAACCCTAGTTTTAATTGGCTAGGAAACCCTAATTGCCTTATTACAAAAATAACCTTACTTCTAAATTAAAATACTAAAAGCCCAATAAACTAATAGGACCTAAAAAATAAAAATACAATTGGCTTGCAAACATAAATAATACTAAACAATAATCTTCTTACATCTCCCGCATCACCTAAGGTCCAAATCCAATCCCACAACAGTCCTTGAATTACTGCAGATCCATTATGCATTGTCAAACATATAGAATTCATTAGGTATCTACATGCTTTTGGCATTGCAGTTATGCACTGTCAAACATATAGAATTCATTAGGTATTTACATGATTTTGGCATTGCAACTGCAAAACAAATTAATGACCTATGCAATCCCTCACCCCCCTTCCAAAGAATTAGAACATAAAACTATTCACTAACAAAATTTTCACTCTCTTCACAAACTCAACCTAGGCATTTTTTTCACTGCCAACTTATAGTAATATGAAGTAATGTGTACCCACATCTCAATCTACTTCTTTTAAATGCAAAATACAAAATAAAAGGGAAAGGAAAGGAGATATATGCATAACTAGATTCTATTTAATGTCTTCAAGAAATTGACACAACGAAATAAAGGTCTTAGTAGAAACTTGATTATCTCAATGAAGACAAGTATGTGAGAGGGAGGTAATAATTGAAAACTTGAGACTAGCTTACTTGATTTAACTAGGGCAGAACCAAAATATTTACAGTAGCCACCACAGCAAGAGATGTGACTGCAACAGCTGAAAGGAACTGGGGCAAGTTGAAATGTAAACAAAGAATAATTACAAATAAAAATTATGTGGTATTTGACAAATGATACACACACAAAAAGATCAGAGCCAAGAATTATGATCACCTATAAAAGGTCACACACTGTTAATGCAACAAAAGAAGATTACCTTCTCCACATGATCAAAAACAATCCTAGTATCCGATTCCTATTATGAATGAGACCTACCATGGTTGGCCAACTTGTAGGAAAATAAGCATGCCTTGAGAGATACTTTATTGAAATATGCACAAAACTTACACGTTTATATATCTCTAGCATTCATTAATGCAATATTTCAATTAAGAGGGTGATTGAGGAAATTGTTTGAGTAAGTTATCTGCTAAATCAGCAATAAACAAAAAAAAATTATTTCCCTGTGCACTTTTGTTTTAGCTTGAGCATAGTATATCTGCTGCCTTTTTTTTTTTTTTTTTTTTTCAATCTGTCAAACCAGAGCCCAGCAGCCTTTTTTACACGTTTTTATTCTGAGTATCATACTAACTCTAACCTCCATGTATCCAAGAATTTTGATCAAGCTCAAATATGCGGTTTAAATTGTGTCCATGACTCCATTGTCCCTGCCTCCCTAGTCTAAAGTGCATGTCTGAAACAAACATGAGCTAAGTTTCATACTAGATTGGAACAAAAACCACACACTTTACTGCTTCTTCAGCAAAGATTCTGCAAATAATATCAAGGCCTGCAAATTGCAAAGAAAATCAATGCTTATGCTTCAGCCATCTTGTAAGAAGCAACACCAAACAGTTTACATTTAAAAAAAAAAAAAAAAAGTACAAATGTGAAGATTAGAACATAGTACAAGTTTGAAGTTGGCCCTAATGAGGAAAAAACTATGATCCCAAATTAAGATGGATTCTAAAGGGGTACTTGACTGTAAATTCATCATTCTATAATGAACCTTATATCCCTCGTACTAGGATGGCTTGCATGCCATGTATAAAGTAAAACTTAAATAAAACACAAATAATTAAACTGAGATTGTCACATTCCTCAAAGAATACTTTACAGTAAGACGTTGGAGCCAGGTGAGAAAGATAAGGAGTTTTTTGAAGATAAACTATCAAGAAGTTTATTCACTCTTAATGGTTTAAATCAATAAATGCAGTGTCTGTCCTTAAAGTTAAGAGTCTGCAGAAGAAACTATTAGAATTCGTGAATGTTCTCATCCAAAATATTTTCCTGTAAAATCTGTTCAGGTTCTAAATGAAGATCATTTAGGTTATATTACTAAGATATAACTTAATTATAGATTTATTCGCAGAACTGTGTGTTAGCACCATGTTAATCTGACATTCTCTACTGATTGAATCCTGCTTATAGATGGAAAGGAACTGGAGGAACTCAAAATTGGGAGCAAGAAAAAAGATAAATTTTATAGAGATAAAATGTGCACGACTGCCAATCTCATAGAGGAAAAAGGTAAACATTTTGCTTGGCAGATTTTAGGTAGCATTTGTCATTTTTATTGCTAAAGGCTGATAGCTTGCGACTCCTTTGGACTACTGCTGGTTCATATGGAAAAATGAGAAAATATAACCAAATAAATTTAGATCACAGCAATTATAGAAGAACTTCATTAGGCTTTGATATCACTATCTATTTATTACTTTGGAAGACATTTGAAGTTCAATTATCAAAGCACCATAAGATTTATTGCATATACTAGGTTCACCTTCACAGCTCAAAGAATAATAAAGTACATGGCATTTGGAGCTATGCAGTTATAATCAGTTTTGGAAACAAAGCCAAATTCCTTACCATATGATATATACATCTCAAAATCTCCAATTTTTAGAAAGGGTTGCATTGAGGGGGTAGAGAACAAAATAGTACCACTTTAAACAGGCATAGAGACAGAAACTTACCCCAAAAGACTGAACTTCTGATGCAACCATTGATTTGAGAACTCCCACTTCTAAGAAACCCGCCAACAGTAACTTGTGCTCAAGAGCCGAGGTTATCTGTAAGAAAATCCTATTAAAATCTATCACTTCAAACTAATTTCATATAATCACAAAACTTCAAACTAATTACCTTATCTGTTTCTCCAACAGTAGACTGAGAAAAAGAAACAATAATAATTTTGAGAGACCTGTGGGTTCCAATTTCTGCTTCTGCTATTGCTTAGTTAGCTTTGCACAATGTAAAGAATATAAATACACTACATCATTCACCTGACTCAAACCACTACCTAACATAGTTTATTTTTTATTTTTGTCTTTTAATAATGTGTTGTTCTGGGTGTTGCTTTTAAGTGGACCAGGACCACTACCTCAATCCAATGCCACTCAAGAGACAATAGCCAATCAACAGTCAACACAAATACACCATTACATATTTACATATATATACTTACACAAAAAGCCAATTTAGCCAAAAGAGAACTAGAGGAAAGCCAAGGTCTAAGTCAGAGCAAAGAAAAAGAGAGATTTCAAAAGACAAAAAAATAGTCAGTAAGTCTAAGCCTAAATTGTGAAATTTTTGTTCAACTTTCTTTGGCAATGCTGATTTTATTTTCACTAGACATTAATTTGTAGAGTGTTTTGAAATGAAATGTAAAAGTTTTGATGATTCACTAGATCAAAAATGACTACTGGAATGTTATAAGGGTACCACACAATGATGCGTTCAGAATGATGGTAAGTTGTACAATAAGATTTATTAAATTCACAGGGTATGTGTGAAAATCCCACTTATATAGAACAAACTTAAAACAATTAATTTTTTCTGTATAAGACTATAAGCAAACGAATGATCAAATTTCAATGAAAACAGTACCTGGTTATATCATATACAAGCAATGCACCAGCAGCCCCTCTGTAATAGGACCTCGTAATAGATCTGAAGGATTCTTGACCAGCATGGAATATTTCCAAGGAAACTTTAGCATCTACAACTTTAGTCAGTTAAGGTACAAAATAGAATTCCTCCACAAGCTCACAGAAATTTAAGGAAATACACTTGATAAATAAGCAACCCATTTCATAATAATCATCAAGCCAAATTCTGATAACGAACTAATGTTATGCTGAAAATGCTCAGATTGATTTTTGCATCAAATTCGCATTTGTGATACCCATGGAATGAAAGAAAGAAAGGTGAAGATGCCAATAGTTATAATGTACTTGTGTTCATTGTAAAACAGAAAGGAAAGAAAGAGAGAAAAATTACAGTATCCCAGATTTGAAGCTTAATGGGTTTGTTGTCGATGGTGATCATCTGAGCCCCAAACTCGACACTGATGGTGAGGTCATGGTGTTGGGCTTTGTGGAGCCTAGTTTATTTTTTGGCCTAGCCCATTATAACCCTGTAAGTAGGATATAAAAGCCACTTTTATAATTAGGGTTTGTTATCACTATTGTTGTTGTGTTTTTTTAGGGAGAGAGAAAAAACACTGTAGCCGCACTTTGTATTTTTTCCCTGATAATAATGAAATCCCTGCAACTCCGTGGACGTAGGCAAATTGCCGAACCACGTAAATACTGTCTTGTGCGTGTGATTATTTTTCTTTGGCGTGTGTTTTTCTCTATTTTTATTGTTTCTTACAGGTTGGAATTTTGCTTAAATTCCCAACAACTGGTATCAGAGCCTAGGGTTAGATTTGAGTGGGAGCAATGGCAGAGGAAGCAGGAAAGACGTCTGGAATAGAAAAGTTTGATGGCACAAACTTCGCGTATTGGAGGATGCAGATTGAAGATTATCTCTATGGGAGGAAATTGCATCTGCCTCTTTTGGGGACAAAACCTGAGGCGATGAAGGCTGATGAATGGGCTCTTCTTGACAGACAGGTACTGGGAGTTATCAGGTTAACTCTGTCTAGGTCTGTTGCACATAATGTTGTAAAGGAGAAGACCACAGCAGACCTAATGAAGGCTTTGTCTGGTATGTATGAAAAGCCGTCAGCAAACAACAAGGTGCATCTGATGAAGAAACTGTTCAATCTGAAGATGACAGAGAACGCATCAGTAGCACAACATCTTGGTTGCTCTAAGCAGGAAACCAACTGGTGAGGCGCTAAAGTAGGCACATTACACATAAACATGGATTTTTTCTTTCAAAGTCCAATTAAGTATATATTTTTTTTTTCAGTTGTAGTTGGCAAAGTAGTGTGCAAAAAAAAAAAAAAAAAAAGTACTATTAGATGGGATCCATTATGTAAAAAAAAGTGTTGCCATGTAAATGTAAAATTATCTGACAATTGTTGACAAGCTAATAAATATAAATAACAAGAAAAAGTAGACTCTCTTTTGTGTCAACTGTCAAGTGGGGACTTTTACTGCATTTTACACCACTACTGCTTGAGAAATTTTAAGACCACCCCTCCCTCCGCCCCTAATTGTACCATCAACTAATGCTTATAACCATGTTCAAATATTGTAGTCCAGCTAAGGAAGTGGCAGATTTTTGTAGGATCGATGCTGCAATAAATGACTGCTCTGGGATACAAATATGTCATGTAGAGTGATTGACATGCCAGTAGCCAGCAACAGCAGCCCAGCAATGCCAGCCAGCCCATGCGTAAACCAAAACAACAGCTAACTTTTTCTCACACAAATTCCCAATACCCATATTAATAGTTAACTCAAATTAATATTCAAATCAACGGTTTTGATGAGAGTAAAAACTGAGCACTCCACTCAATGATATGACTAAACACTGAAGACTAATTTTAGTGCAGTGTGGGCTGGTCATGTGTGGCACAAATACAATAACCCAAAATTGAATCAATGGTTATAAACTTATAATCCAAAAATATCAAGACCCAATCTAACAGTGACAATTACACTCTACAAATCAAAATATCTCTCTATATCTCTAAGGGTCCGTTTGGTTGGAAGAGTGGAAAAGTGAGAGAATAAAAAAGATTTATTTTCTCTCTCATTTGTTTGGTTGAGAGTGGAAAAGTGGAGGGATGGAAAAAATAGGCTTGAATAAATTTACTCATATGCCCTTGTTAAAGAATGATGCCCAATAAAAAAAAAAAAAAGTGACAAATAATCACAAAAAAAGAACAATCTCTCAAATTTATTAAAAAAAAAAAAATCATGTCTAGTCAAAAAAAAAAAAAAAAAAAAACTCATGCCCAGCCCATAGAAAATCAAAATAAAAGGAAAGAAAAGGCAACTTTGCTACTAAAAAAAAAAAAAAAAGGCAACGTTTCTACCCATTAGAAGAAAAAAGGCAGCCTATAAAATCAAAAGAAAAAAAA
>NW_027069618.1:1101382-1129236 GCF_002906115.3 Quercus suber
AGCAGATCTGATGAAGGCTTTGTCTGGTATGTATGAAAAGCCGTCAGCAAACAACAAGGTGCATCTGATGAAGAAACTGTTCAATCTGAAGATGGCAGAGAACGCATCAGTAGCACAACATCTGAATGAATTTAACACTATTACAAATCAATTGTCGTCTGTAGAAATTGATTTTGATGATGAGATTCGTGCTTTGATCGTCTAGGCTTCTTTGCCAAACAGTTGGGAGGCAATGAGGATGGCAGTAAGCAATTCTACAGGAAAGGAAAAACTCAAGTACAATGATATACGAGATTTAATTCTGGCTGAGGAGATTCGCAGAAGAGATGCAGGTGAAACCTCAGGATCTGGTTCTGCCCTAAACCTTGAGACAAGAGGCAGAGGTAATAACAGAAATTCAAATCGAGGCAGATCAAAATCCTAAGGGAGACATACTAAAAAAAAAAAAAAAAAAGGCAACGTTTCTACCCATTAGAAGAAAAAAGGCAGCCTATAAAATCAAAAGAAAAAAAAAAAAAAAAGACAAAAGCCAAAGCAACGTTATTGAGAAGAGGCAAAAGTCATCATGTCATGAATAAAGTAAAGGATAGGTAAGAGGGTATATGTGTAAAATGCATTTCTCAGAACTTTTCCCTCCCCATTTTCCTCCCAAATTAGGAAGATAAAAAAAGTGGGTCCGGATGGAAAACTTTCTCCCTTATTTTTTGTCTCTCCTATTTTTTTTTTTCCTTAACCAAACTGTGGAAAATGACATTTTCCATCCTATTTTCCATCCTCCCTGTTTTCACCCCAACCAAACACACCCTAATGGCTCTCTTCACTCTCTTAACTCTCTTCAGTTTTCACTTCGGACTCAGTCTCAAAGGTCAGATTGAATGCTCCGTGTCCATGGTCATGGGCCTCGTGGCTTCACCTTCACGGTTCCTTCCCTTTTCATGCTTCCTCACCTCTTCACTTCTTTAGTCTCAACTCTTTACTTGGCTCTCTCAAACTCTCATAGTCTCACTTCTCTATTTGGTATTTTGGTTCACTCTTCAACAATCCTCAAACCGATTCTCCAAATCCAAACCCTAGCCGCCTCCAATGCCATAGCCCACTCCCCTCTCTGTCTCTAATGCTTAGCTGCCGTTGCCGCTGTCCACTCCTCTCTCCGTAGCTATTGCTGGTGTCAGTACTACTCTGTTTCTCTGATCTTACTTTTTTTGTTAGTGTCATTGGTTTCATACTTTCATTTGTTATGGAAATCAAAAGTTAAAATCAAATAAACCCAAAGATTTATAATATGAAACCCTAACCCCTTCCTTATTATAGTCAGACACGGAGAAGAGAAGAGAAATAGTCTGTCCACTGTTGCCTCTTCACTGCCGCTTAATCACTACTGCCTCTTTTCTGCTGCCTTTTGAAGATTAGCCAACTTAAATCGGTTTTAGATTTATTGTTCTAATTAAATTTGTCTTTTTCCCTGTTCTTGATCTGTTGTTGTTGTTGGTCTGATTTTAGATTTGTTGTTCTAATTAAATTTTTTTCTAATTTTAGATTATGTTACCGTTACACTTAAGAGAGATAAATGAGTTCGGTTGAAAAAGGGAGAGAGTGAAGAAAGAGGAAAGGAGCTGACTTTTTGGGTTTGCTCTCCCAGAAATGACTTTGGCTAGTCTAGTAGTAGTGGAGATGCTCTTAGTATTTTTTTTTTTTTTCAATATCTAATTTATGGTTTGTATTTTATTTTTAATGGGTTTTGTATATGGTTATAGGATCTTTGAATAAGCTTTCAAATATTTCCTAAAATATTTCCTACTCTGATTTTTATTTATTTTTTTATTTTTCTCTTTGTCGCTACTTCACATAATTTTTTCACTCTTTGCCACTACTTTCTGCTAAAATTTCCCGCACAAATCCTACTATGTATTTATTTTTTTTTTGCTATGCCTCCAGCTCATCACAGAGAGGCTAGAGAACGAAACCAAAGACAAGGGTGCCAAGTACTGATTTATCCCCTCCAGTTTTATTCTTTGTGCCTCTAATTTATCTCTCTCTCTCTCTCTCTCTCTCTCTCTCTCTCTCTCTCTCTCTCTCTCTTCCTAATTTTATATTTATGTTTTCTATTAGCAGATTTGCTCAATCTTTTACAACTTTTGGTGATCCATCAATCAAAGGTACAAGGATAAATAAGACCTACTTTAACTTTGAATAAACTAATGTTACAAGGATAACTAGCTTTACAGAATCAATCTTAAGGATTGATGTGATAGAATAGATGTTTGGTTTATTTTATTGGTATATAATTTTTTTTGATGAAATTTTATAGGTATATAATAGTGTTAGCACATTTGGTTTATTTTATAGGCATATAATACTGTCCTAGTTTATAGGATTCTAGTTTTATAGGTATATAATAGTGCAATTGCAATGTAAGATTTAATAGGTGCCGTATGGTTAAAAAAAAAAAAAAATTATTTCACAATATTATTATACAATTCTTTCCCTTATTGGGAGAGCTTCTTTTTCTTTTCTTTTTTTCTTCCAAGTGACAGGAAGAATCAATTTCTTGTGGCACTAGCATTATTTATAAAACAATTGACATAATTCTAGAAAATTATGTCAATAGGTACATGTTCTTTATCAAATTTTTATTATTATTTGTTTTATCAATAGGTACTAATGCTGGAAAAAAGAGGGGTCGAGGAAAGGCTAAAGGCATCAATGGCGAAGATGGTGAAATAGATGTTGAGATTTATGATGGCAAGTGACTGACTTATTGCTATGTTGGTCTATTGAAATTAATTATGGTATCATAGCTATATGATATTGTTAACATGTTTGATTTCTATTTTCAGAATTATTACACCAAAAACCACTCGAGAGATTACCATTCTTTTTCACTAAAAACTTAATGGAGCTTGGACAACTTTTACAGAATACCCAAATTCTGAGCTAGAGACTTTGTATGCTCGATACAGAGCTCAACACTTTAAGCATAAGCAGCTTGATGAGGGAGTCAAGAAGGCATTTATAGAATCAGTAAAACACTGCTATTTTGATTGGATGTTTCGCATTAAAAATCCTATTTTTCAGAAGTACAAAGCGAAGAAGATCGTTACAAGAATTATGGGGGGGGGGGGGGGGGGGGGGGAAGGTGAAGTATAAATGAAATACATGTCATAAATTCTCTCACTCTCTCTCTAACCATTATTTGTTAATATTTTCATAGAAACTAATGTTCTAGTGTATGAATAATACATGCAGGAGACAATTTTGACAAATAAGGAAAACATAAATAATTCTAAAATTTTCTCCACTATAGGTTTGTACCAATGGCCAAGTACAGATATGAAATGGTATATTATATTATCATCAAATAGTTTTACATTTTATTGTGTATTTACATAGTTTAATAACTTTACCAATGTTTTGTTTTTTTCTTTTAAACATTGCAATATCTTGAGACGGGCTCTGAGCCTAGCCTCATTGTTTGCTTTAAGAAATTTCACACAAAAAAGGATGGCAAAGAATGGGCAATTGATCATGCTAAGACATTATATGTATGCAACTTATACCAAAATTTTAATTTTGTTATCAACTCTAGTTTTTTTGTTGTTTGATTATCCATGTGGTTTATTTATGTGTAGGAAAAAATGGATGCCATAAAGGCCAAAGCTGTTTCTGAAGGTACTAAGACATGATTATCAATCTTTCGTGAAGTGGTTGTGAACCAAGCCATGGTCGTGTTCTTGGCATGGGAATAGGTATTAAGGCTAACAATGTGTATGGCTTAACTTCATCTGGTAAAGGTTGTAGCAAACGTTGCAGAAGATTTTACAAAGAAAGACGTAAAGAGATTTGGAGGCAGTCCTCTAGAGAGGAAATGGATTCCAAACTTGCAAAAGTTGTGGAGAAGCTTGAGGAGAAGTTTGCACAAAAGTTGCAGTCGATGGGCATACCCAACAATCTAACATAGATCCAGCTACCACAGTACAATCTCAAACTTATGCTTTTGCCTCTTGGATCTTCTACAACTTTCATATGGTTTGTTGTGTTTGCAGCTGCATCTATATATAATATATATATTATCTTATATTTAGTTTTGANACATTGTTTTAAATACAAAGCAGTGAATAGCAAACCTGACTTTTTAACCAGTCTTAGAACCTCTTTACTGAAAAGGTAAGTTGCAATATAGCTTTCCTTGCTTATAGCTTATCCGAGACCATAAGGAGTTTACTGTTGTTTATAATATATTATTATATGATTAGATTTGATATGGTACGTGTACTTATTTATTGAAGCATTGATACAAATACAAATTCACTTTAATTGTTTCATTTTAACTCATGTTTAATGTTTTTTTTTTTTGTTTTTTTTTTTGTTTTTTTTTTTTTTAGGATGGTACTAGCAGAGATGAAGAGGACATCTCAAACAATAACATAGAGGTTGAAAACAACTTGGAGGGTGACTCAGAGGAAGACTAATAGATATTGTCATAATTCTAGTTGTTTAAGTTTAAAACAATGTTTAAATTCAGGATTTCTTTGTATATTTTATATTTTAAAGTTCGAACTTATATGAATTTTTATCTTTTAATGGATCAATTTTTAGTAATTATTGTATTATTGTAACATGATAGTTAAAAAAAATGATATAAAATAAATTCAAAAATCATATAAAATATTACCACTGATGGCATAAAAATTTGGTCATAAATAACTTTATAGTAATGACAAACTCCCTCGCAATTAATAGAACAACAACACTCCTTAACCTCTCGCAAAAATGTTTTAAGTGATAGCTTAATGTCGATACTATTATTCCTAACTAATTTTGAGGGGGTTAAAAACCTTTGTAAATAAATTTTAACGACGTTATTATTTGTCTCGTCGTTAATTTGAAATTTGCAAATAACTAATTGCGAGGGTATAAAGGTCCTCACAAATAGTTATTAACGACGATTGCTTCCTCTCGCTAAAAATAAGTTGCGAGGGGTTAAAAGCCCTCACAAATAAATTTTAGTGATGCCTAATTGCGTGGGTATAAAGATCCTCATAAATAGTTGCTAATGATGACTGCTTCCCCTTGCTAAAAATAAGTTGCGAGGGGTTAAAAGCCCTCACAAATGAATTTTAGCGATGCCATTATTTGCCACTAAGAAGTATGCCTTCAATTTAGAATTTGCAAATAACTAATTGCAAGGGTATAAAGGTTCTCACAAATAGTTGTTAACGATGACTGCTTCCCCTCGCTAAAAATAAGTTGCAAGGAGTTAAAAGCCCTCACAAATAAATTTTAGCGATGTCATTATTTGTCACTAAAAAGTATGTCGTCAATTTGGAATTCACAAATAACTAATTGCGAGGGTATAAAAGTCCTCACAAATAGTTGTTAACGATGACTGTTTCCCCTCGCTAAAAATAAGTCGTCGACTTTTCTCGTCGTTTGGTAATATATTTGTGAGGGCGAATTTGTTTAGTAGCGACGATGGATTGCCCTCATAAATTATTTATTTGTGAAGGTATGGTTGCAAAATCTCTTTTAGCAACAAGAGCAAATACGACGTCCTTTGAGGGCCATATGCCCTCGCTAATAACCTTTTGCGGCGACGATATTTGAATTTTTGCAAGGGCATATGGCCACCACAAGTAGACTCTTTTCTTGTAGTGTGGGATGTATTTTTGTAGAAATTAGAGAGCCTGCATTGTTCTCAATGGTGATTTGGGCGCTGTGGAACCGTCGGAATAATCTCAGGCTTGGAAAAAATACTAGTATGTTGGATCAGTTATTAAGACAAGCAAGAGAGAGATTGCGTGAGTTCTCTATCCAGAACACCTCAGCGATTGCACTAGTTGGGCGACCACCTACAAGTTCGCAACCTCCAGTCAACTCTCTATATAAAATTAACTTCGACGACGCTCTTTTTCAATAAAAAAAAAATGTGCTGGCATTGGGGTGATAATTAGGAATGAGTTTGACCAGATAATGGTCTCTCTATCCCAACGTATCCCCCTACCTTTTACAGCTATTGAAGTCAAAGCATTGTCGGCACAACAGGCTCTTGAATTGGCTAGGAAACAGGTTTAGATCGAGTTATCTTGGAAGGTGACTCACAGATCCTCATCACAGCACTCAAGGATGATTCTCACTCATTATCACATTTCAGCCACATTGCAAAAGATATACAATTCCTTGCCTCTTATTTATCAATGTTAAATTATTCCCATGTACGTAGGCATTGTAATATTGTAGCTCACTCACTTGCAAGACGAGCAATTTCCAATTCCAAGTTTGGATGGAAAATATACCACTTGACGTTGCTACTATTTTACAAGCTAATTTTAACGGACTCCCTTAATGCGATTCAATGTCTCTCCTCTCAAAATATATATATATATATATATGTGTGTGTGTGTGTGTGCATTTACCCTACTAAAACTTTGTTTAATTAATAAAACCTAAATTACCAAAAATATTTAAGATTTTGTATTTAATTGCATTGAATTCTCTTTCCTTAGAAGCTAGGTCCCCAATAATTCTAGGATTATCAAATAGGGCAATAAAGTTTAATCAAGAATCTAAAGTAAATTTTAATTATATCTCAATTATGTGCCAAACGTTATTCTAACTAGCTTATAACCTCATGCATATGCATGAATATAATTAAAAGATATACATTAAGATGCATAGTATAGGGAATTAACACGAAATTCCCAAATTTGTGAGAAACAAAATAGAGAAAACACATGCTAAAGAAAAATAATCACACGCACAAGACAGTATTTACATGGTTCGGCAATTTGCCTACATCCACAAAGTTGCAGGGATTTCACTATTATCAGGGAAAAATACAAAGTGCAGTCGTACAGTTTTTCTCACCCTAAAAAACTACATCAAGGAACCTTAATCACTAAAACAACGGTTTCTATACAGCTTGGGCCGATCCACTCCATGGACTAAGCCTCAGAAAATCTCCTATTAAAAACCACGCAATATTATTTCGAATCAGGTCATCATCCAGATCAAATATAACTAGGCTCCACAAAGCCCAACACATAGTTTAATTCCTACATATATAATTTAAATACTATTAATAGTCATTATATTTTGTTAACTCTTTAAAAAGTCTTGTAAGATTATTATTACATAGAAAATGTAAATTGTCCACGCTTTGTTTTATTTTATTTTCATTTTTTATTACTTCTTAATTTTTGTTATTATGAAACAATTTTTTTTTTTTTTTTTTTTACGGTTCATTAATTCTAGACTCTTTAGTTTGTGTACTTAATAACTCACTTGGATAAATTTTATGATGTGGTCCATATTTGGCTCCAAAATTAGAAATAAAATTATCTCTAAAAATAAATAATTTAAGACACATAGCGTAAATTGAACTTCAATTGTAGAATCATTAGTCCTGTAATTTTGTATTAAGCATCAAATAGAGTTGTATTTAAGAGTACTATCTGAAGTCTACTCTAGCTATTCAAAGCCAATATAAACATCAATAATATTAGTGACAAAATGTTTGCAACTAATAAGGTAGCATATTGTAATTGGTGTATAATAAAAATGATATCAGAAATAGGGTCATTCACAGCTTGACACTTCAAGAAGTTACGTAAAAGATTGTGTTCACGGCAATGCTCAACCTGCATGCTGGCCGTCAAGAATACAATTGGGTATTGTTTCTTTCCCATGTTTGGCTTTCTTCTTTGGTGCAATCCTTGTGCTGGATTCTAGCATGAAATCATGTTCATGATTGCCCCATCAATGTTAGCCCTCGAACCGCATATGTTTATGTAGTATAGCAAAGTACCACGCAGCTGTATCTCAAGCAGAGCAGCAGAATTTTCCAATTTGCACAACCTGGAAGTACATGCAGCCCCTCCTCTCTCACCAACTTCTTGGTCACCTCCTCCAGAGGGTACCATCAAGCTTAATGTAGATGCAGCGGTTGGACCCACATCCACAGCACTAGCAGTTATTGCTAGAGATCACACAGGGGTTCCTATTAAGCTTTGGGCTAAAAAATATATCAGCTGTCTCCCTGTTCAAGCTGAAGCCGCCTTGGTGCTTTGGGCCATCAACCTTGCCTCTGCTGAGGGTTGGACGAGAATCATCATAGAAGGAGATTCTAAGATTTGTCCCGACGCACTTTCTGCCAAAGACTCCCTGCCTCCTTGGAATATAAGCAATATTGTTAGTGATGTTTTTTCTGTTTGTAAGCCGTTCATTTCTGTTTCTTTTGTTTGGGTTAGAAGAGTTTGCAACATGGCAGCCCATGAATCTGCCAAGTTTGCTCTTCAAGTCTTGTTGTTTTTCTTTGGACAGTCTGCCATTGGTCCTAACCACCGTTTGTAAGGCAGACTTCCCCCCTGTTCTTTCCTTTTTTAGTGCAATGACATTGAAGTTTAGCCAAAAAAAAAAGTACCACGCATAAGCCGCGTATCAAGNCTAGCTATTCAAAGCCAATATAAACATCAATAATATTAGTGACAAAATGTTTGCAACTAATAAGGTAGCATATTGTAATTGGTGTATAATAAAAATGATATCAGAAATAGGGTCATTCACAGCTTGACACTTCAAGAAGTTACGTAAAAGATTGTGTTCACGGCAATGCTCAACCTGCATGCTGGCCGTCAAGAATACAATTGGGTATTGTTTCTTTCCCATGTTTGGCTTTCTTCTTTGGTGCAATCCTTGTGCTGGATTCTAGCATGAAATCATGTTCATGATTGCCCCATCAATGTTAGCCCTCGAACCGCATATGTTTATGTAGTATAGCAAAGTACCACGCAGCTGTATCTCAAGCAGAGCAGCAGAATTTTCCAATTTGCACAACCTGGAAGTACATGCAGCCCCTCCTCTCTCACCAACTTCTTGGTCACCTCCTCCAGAGGGTACCATCAAGCTTAATGTAGATGCAGCGGTTGGACCCACATCCACAGCACTAGCAGTTATTGCTAGAGATCACACAGGGGTTCCTATTAAGCTTTGGGCTAAAAAATATATCAGCTGTCTCCCTGTTCAAGCTGAAGCCGCCTTGGTGCTTTGGGCCATCAACCTTGCCTCTGCTGAGGGTTGGACGAGAATCATCATAGAAGGAGATTCTAAGATTTGTCCCGACGCACTTTCTGCCAAAGACTCCCTGCCTCCTTGGAATATAAGCAATATTGTTAGTGATGTTTTTTCTGTTTGTAAGCCGTTCATTTCTGTTTCTTTTGTTTGGGTTAGAAGAGTTTGCAACATGGCAGCCCATGAATCTGCCAAGTTTGCTCTTCAAGTCTTGTTGTTTTTCTTTGGACAGTCTGCCATTGGTCCTAACCACCGTTTGTAAGGCAGACTTCCCCCCTGTTCTTTCCTTTTTTAGTGCAATGACATTGAAGTTTAGCCAAAAAAAAAAGTACCACGCATAAGCCGCGTATCTAGAGAAGAGATTATCAAATTTCTTTAGGATCAACTATAAACCAACCCACTCATGCATCACAGGAGGTGAGTCTGTAATGGGGTTAAAGAGGGTTGTTTATGTTTTGGATCAATTAAATGAGTTGTCAACCATCAAAGATTCAAAGTTGCAAAATTAGATTCATATAATCTTGGTCCCTCAGGCTATATTGAGGCAGTACTTTACGAGTTAACAAATATGTGGAGCTTACTTTGTTTTTTTGTTGTAAAACGGGAAGTTAACATTATTCGCTATAAAGATCTATTACCTAAGTAGCAAAATGAGTGTGGATGTTCCGTGAATGGCATCTCACAAAATATATATAATTCAACAAAATTCGGTTATTCAACCTGTTATCAAGCAATAATTATTTTAAACATGTATTAACTCAACTGGTAAATATATAAGAAAAATATAGCATAGTCATTGAAGAATTAGATAGTTGAGGAACAATTTGGCTGTTGGGAGTTGGGACAGAGTTCTGTGAGTAAAAACACCATAAATTTGTAAGCAGAGCATCATTTAGACCGATGAAGAAGAGCAAAATTACAATAATGCCATTAATTAGAAAACTTTTTAAGGTTGAAAACAGGCTGAGGTTATAGTCCAGTAAATGTCTGTGCTCCATTTCCTCTCTCTCCACCCGTTCCCTACCTTTTTTTATAAAAAAAATTTATATGCAATTTTTTTCCTCCTCAAGTAGAAGGTAGAACTTTCTCAAAAAAAAAAAAAAAAAAAAAAAAAAAATGTAGAAGGTAGAAATTTGATTGATCAATAAAGTAAAATGTTACATAATATCACTAAGCATGGGTGGGGTTACACCTTGCCGTACTTATTAGCTCTATCATTTTCCAAATGAGGCAATTGGTTAAGGTGGGTTATAAAATAAGAGTGGTGTTTATTTCACACACGCTATTGCACAAAGTACATACATGCATGATTTTGTACTGCCAGCTTTGTCAATCGTAGAGGGGGACAAATAGCAGCAGCAATGTTATCAGTCATAGGATTGGCAAAAATATTTGGCCTACAACAGTAAGATGATCACGTATGAAATTATAGACATTTTATGTAAGGAGTAAATATCAACAAGTCTAAGAACATTTTCTAGTTAAATATGCATATTGTACTAAGTCACAAGAAGTCAGGGTCAACTCAATAAGATTTGAGGCATAAGGAGACAACCTAAATATAGTATTTTCTTATATTTGTATATAAATTAAATAATATTTTATTTTAATTTTTATAGTATAATTAATTTTTTACAGTCATTACTTTAAATTTTTTTTTTTTTTGGTTGCAAAATTACTAACTAAATTTTGTATTCAAATTTTTTTATTAGCTCATTCTTAGTTGATGATAATATGATATGGCTTATCTTCCTAATCTTTCTTGTGACCGTTAATTTTAGATAGGAAAAAAAAAAGAAAAAAAGAAAAAGAAAAAGGAGTTTGGTGTGATTAGTTATCCAAAAATGCTATTTAGACAGAGAGAAGGTGATGACTAGTTGTAACTTGTAAGAATTTTTTTTTTGAATAAAAAAGTACAAAATTCCCTCCCCTTTCTGGATCATGATAATATTCAGATTGGTGGTCGAAGTTGAACCCCATTTTGAAACTCTTCAACAGTAGAGAATACTCATCATGATATTGCACGTAGAAATTTTTTATTTTTTATTTTTTATTTTTTAAGCGTACGTCTTTTGTCTAATACCCTCATGATAGTGTTCAGGATTGCTATTGATTAAACGTGATCCATATGGTCAAAACATCGCAACATTCACCCACAAATGTGTATTTAATATTTTAAATGTGGGCACATCAAAATTTTCGACAATGGACACCAATAAGGTGATTAGGGTTGAAGTTTTTACTTTAATATCAAATCATTAAACAGTATCATTATTAAAACAAATCTTTTGAAATTTCGATAAAACTTTTGAAATCAAATCTTCAAATCGCCAATTTCATTTGGAATCGCAATTTTATTGCACATATTTCATCCACAATTGTAAGTGTAACCCTTAATCAATTTAAAATTTTGATAAAACTACAATTATTAAAAATTTCAAATCCCTTCATGTTTGATCTTATGAGATTATTTTTATTGAATTATTTTATTAAAATTGAATCGAATAAATTAAAATTAACCATACCTAAAATAAATGAGATTTTTAAAAAGTATACATAACAGGTGTACCGTGTGTCTTTGTATTAGAATCTCGTCAATTCTCTCTCTTGCATATGTTTCTTAAAAAAATAAATAAATAAATAAAAAAAAAGCCCCTAAGGACCAGCCCATCTCTAATAAAAGGAATGGGTGAGCTCACAGAGGGAAAAAAATGGCTAAATACCATTTATTTTTTTAAGTTCACAGCAAATAGCTGTATTTTCAAAGTATCTAGAAAAATACCCTTGTTTTGGAACTCGATATTATTGATGTTTTTAAATTCTGTCTAGAACTCAACATTAGTCGACTTTTATGTGTTTTTTAAGTAGAACTTGACATTAACAATATTAAATTCTATGCAAAATTTTCAAAAAAATATAAATAGTAAAATATGCATAGAACTCGACATTACTAATGTCAAGTTTCCGGTGAAACTCGACATCAACAATATTGAGTTCCAAAAAAAGAGATATTTTGCTACATACTTCAAAGAAATAGTTGTTTGGAATCTTTGGATACCGTTTATTTGCTAAAAACTGAAAACTTAGTGCTGAAAACACTGTATCCAAAATAATTTTTAAACGTGTGAATAATATTGTAGGATCCAAATTTACCTAGAAATCTATGTTTTGCTGAGTTTGGTGGTCCGTGAACAATACCTATAGGACCCACTAAAAAAACATAGAACACAGATTGGGCAAAACACTCCATCCAAACACACGCTAAATAGTTTAAAAATAAAAGGTAAATAGTCATTATTCCCTTGGAAGAGGGCCGTTAGGCAAAACAAAAGGCAATGGCTCAAACTGCAATAAGTTTGAAGTGGATATATCTCTGGTCGTTACCATATATAGATACATCCACTTTATCTAGTTGAAAGTGGAAAAAATTGGCCTTTACCCTTTCTAAAAAAACAATCCAGCATTTTGCTTTCTTTCTCAAACTAATTAGGGAAATACCCCTCTTTTGAAAATCGATTTTCTCAAAATTGATTTAGGCCCTATAATGGCTTTTTTAAGGAGCATATAATGACGTTTTAAGGACTTATAGTGGTGTTTCATAACTCAATATACACGAAATCGAGTTATAGGTAAAAAAAAAAAAAAAATGCATGTAACTCGACTTTATTTGAGATCGAGTTACAAAACGTCACTATAGGTCTTTAAAACGTCACTATAGACTGCTTAAAACGTCATTATAGGGCTCTAGAATTTTTTTTTTTTTTATATAACTCGATTTTGAGAAAATCGTGTTTCAAAAGAGGAGCATTTCCTTAATTAGTTTGGAAAATTGGGCAAAATGCTGGATTTTTTTTTTTGAAATGGGCATTTGCCCATTTTCTCCAGTTGAAAGTTGAAACCACGCTCATGCTCTTTTGTTTTTGCATTTTTTGTTTTTTTTTTTTTTTGGGGGTCAATTAGTCACTGCGAGAATGCTACGTACTTTGATTTGGTATGCCAAAAATAACATGCATAATTTTTTCTTTAACGATGAATAAGCATTTTATTAAAAAATAAAGATAATATAATCAAACCAACAGCACCCAAAAACAAAAACATAAACATTAGAAGAACACAAGCACACTGTAGAAAAGCTTTGCAACAATCCTCCCATATAATGATCTTGACAATGCTTTCCTCAGACTGACAGCATTCCTCTTATTCCAAACATAGCTTCAAAGTTTTTTCCTATCGAATCATCCCAGACCAGGTTGGGCTTAGCAATTTAAAAAAATAAATAAATAAAATAAAAATACAATTCTTCATTACTTCTTTCCTTAATCTTCCAAATAAGGAACATAAAGAGTAATATTCCACTGGCTTCTGAAATAGCATAATAATTTATATGAGAATTTAAAACAGTAGATACTTAGCAAGCAGCAACAAATAATAACGGCTGTAGTAATCCCCATAGGTGTGGCACCACTGTGTAGGTGCCTGAGATAAATGCTACCAACAATGCTACAGTAGAATAGAATGTGAAAACAGGGGTCAATCCTAACCCTTTTTTGCGAAGAACGACTTCCTTAGGCATTGTTGAATTGGCAAAGTGCATGAACACGGAGGTAATGGACAGACCAAAAGCTAAAGTATTAGCCATCAGAAATACACGGAAAGCATTTCTTTTACTTAATGCTGCCATGCCCTCATCCACACCTTCGCTTTTGAATCCACCAGGCACCGTGAAACCAGCCGTGAAGGTCACAGTTGCGATGAGTGTGGCTACCACCAAACCGGTCTGCTTCTGTTGATTTATATAATCTAATTCGGAGGTGGAGATTTTGTTGTCTTCTGACTCTTCTTTCGGGTCCAATTTCTGGATGACCATTTGTAACCTCGCTCTCCTTAGACTTAGTCGAGCGCCTTCCGTCCACAATTGGATCTTGTTTTCATCATGTAAAATTTATAAATAGATGATTTTTGTATGGAAAATTCAAAAACTAACATCGGATAAAAAAACTAGAAAAATTATTGATTACTCCAGGAGTACTATAAATGCGTACTCCATTCTCTCACATAAATTGTGAGTCCCACCATAAACTTAATTAGTAGGACTCACAATTACGTGAGAGGGTAGAGCACGCATTTATGATGCTCCAGAAATATCCAATAATTACCCTAAAAACTAAGTAACATGGATAAAAGAACCTATAGTTTAGGGATAAAAAACTGCCAGCTTTATAAAGTTTTGGTACAAAGGCTAACCCTCTTATAAATTTTTAAGACTGAAAAATAATATTTTATCCCATTTTTAAAAAGAAGTATTACGCCCAAAACATTTTTACTATAAATCATATATGATAAGTTTTTATTAGTTTTAATTTAAACCTAGCTATCAATGAAATTATTATTTTTTTACTTACCAATATTAACCCGTAACAATCTGCCACTTATGACTTGTTATGAAAATGTTGTCTATACAATTCTCATTTACAAATGGATGATTTTTGTTTAGAATATTAAAAAACAAACATGTGTAGGTAGTGCACGCATTATACATGTACCACTATATCTATGTGATACATTCTAGAATTTGAGAAAAAATTAATACACACAAAAATTAATTTGCTTTGTTCTAAAATAGATTTTTGGAATAGAATCCAGTTAGAGACTTTAATTCTTCAAAGCGCCTATGACCATACCTAAATCTACACTCTATTTCACAACTTGCTTGGGTGTTATCTTGATCTTGTGATTGAATTTCAATACTTATGTATGCAACCAACATAAAAACTTAACAGAAAAAAAAAAAAATATATATATATATATATATTAGGTGCACCAATCACTAGGTGACACTTAAATATATTGTGAATTTGTGAATTTGGGTGCGTGGTTGAGAATATCTCCAGCATTTTTCTTAATTCTTATACTTTCTTCTGTTAGCTCTTCACAAAGAGAAACCAGTTATGTTCACCTTTGTATACTATTTTCTTATTTAGCATTATAGGTATAAGAAGTGTTATTTTTAAATTTTATTATTTATTGCAATTAATGTGTTATAAATTATTGATTATTTCATGAGCCAATTTTTTAACTGAGTGGTAGGGTTATCTAAAAAAATAAATAATAAATAAATAAATGAGTGGTGGGGTAGAGGATAGGCTATTTCCTTAGCACCACCTACATTGATATTAGATTATTCAATCTCCTCAAAATTTAGTCATACAAAAATAATGAATTTAATTATTTAATTATAGTTCTAACGATATATGTAGCTCTAATAGCCCATGTCTCTTTTACATGGTCCAATTAGTAAAGTAAGTGTAGACTTTTGAATAAGGAGGATTCTTTAATCCAAAGTGTAATCGCTCAAGAGCCCATGACTCCTGTGCATGGTCCAATTAGCAAAGTAAGGGTAGAGACGTACTCTTGAATACGTGGGGTTCTCTATTCGACAAAGTGTTGAAGTCTAAATATTTTCCACACAAACAGCGGCTTGGCAAGGGAAATCAAGTACAAATATGGGTGGGAAGATAAATGTCTACCCAGTACCCACCCCCAACAACTCGTAAGGTGGTATTCTCCATTAAATATTAAATATTACATATAGAAATATATGGAAACACTACTTAACCCAAAATTTTAAGTTTATAAATTTAAATTTAATTATGTTATATTGATTTCTTAACTTTATATTACTTTTTCTCCATGGGAACTCTACCATACTTGTACAATTTCTCAAAGAGCCAGAATTACAGGGACGGACGCAGGATTTTAAGTTGGGGGGGTCGGAGATAAACGAAAAAAAAATATTTCAAATACACATCCATATAGTATTAATAAACTAACAACCAAGACAAATACCCAAAAATCATTGTTTCTTAATATATTAAGATACAATAATCTACTAACAAAAACAAAATACACGAAACACTATTGTTTCTTTATACAATCATCTGTGAAAAGGGAACTCGACGCTTTTTCAAATCTTCAAAATCATCTACGATTGAATCCAAACTAAATGTCGAAACTATATCCTTTTCAATGTATAACATCAAAGAGTCCGTCAAAAAATCATTTTCCATTTTGTTTCGAAGGTTAGTTTTGACAACTTTCATAGCTGAAAATGCTCGCTCTGTAGTAGTAGTAGAAACTGGAAGAGTAAGCACAAGTCTCACCATTCTATAAACAAGTTTGTAATATTCTGAATTTCCAGTTCTCACTAACTATTGAGACAACTCAAATAAACTTTTCAATTTTCTGAACTCCAGATCCTGAACTACATTATGCTCAAAATGATAAAGCTTCTTCTCCAACACTTATTTGTCATAATCTGTGAAATCTTATGGATAGAAATTCTTTACCAACAAACAAAGATCACTACTTCTGAAAGATTTTAATGCCTCTCAAGTTTCTAAAGCTGAGCTAAGCTTAAGTAACTCCATTGCATCTTCATTAAACTGATAATTTAGTTCCTGTAGTTGAGAATCTATTGTAGCATAAAAAATATTTACTCGATAATGATGCTCATTTGTAACGTTATCTTGTTAATTACGAGCTCGACCTCACCTCGCAACATAACGAGCATTCATATCCAGGACATCAATGCAATGCTTCTCACAAAATGATATCACAGTGGTGAGCAAGCCATCCCATCCATCATCTCTAAATTTTTGGATAAGTGCTTTAGTATATGAAACTAAATGCATGGAATTTAAAATGTCTTGAGATTGGCTTTGCAAAGCTTGACTAAGTTTATCAGTGATCTCCATAGTTTCTTTCTCAAGATGCAAGATGAAGACAAATTCAAATGAAGTTAAACCATCATAAGCTGACTTGCTTCTGTCCGATGTTCTCCATCAATTGCATCATTAATTATATTTTGCAAAACTTCAATTGTTGAAGTAAACATCCTTAATAAGCTAGAAACTTATCTAAAATGTGAACTCCAACATGTTTCTACAGGTCGTTGTAAAGTGCCAATTTGATTAAGTCCACTTCCAGTCTCAAGCTCTTCAAGATCAATCAAACGTGCTATTTCATTAGCATTGGCAACTTTCAATTGCTCATTGTGCTTGCATGAAGCATTAACAATTCTGATCAGAAAAAGCAATGTAAGAAAAAAATGACTAATGGGAACAACTTGTTTTGATGCTTTTACTAATGCCAATTGTAAGCGATGTGCAAAACAATGGATGTAGTAAGCATATGGGTAATCATTCAAAATCAAAGCTTGTAATCCACTCCACATACCTTGCATGTTGCTTGCTCCATTATATCCTTGCCCTCAAATATTTTGTATATCAAAGCAATGTTGAGATAACAATGAATATATCCCCTTCTTTAAAGTCAAAGCCGCAGTGTCAACAACATAAATAAGCCCAAAAAATCATTCTTTTACAAAACCTTCTGCATCAACATATCTAAAGAGTACAGCCATTTGCTCTTTCATGGACTCATCACGAGCTTCATCAACTATTATGCAAAACTTTTCATTATCAATTTCTTCCCGAATGGCCTTCTTCACTTTGGCTGAGAAAACATGTAAAATTTCCTTTTGAATCGTAGGTGATGTGGCATTTTTTGGAGCTTTTTCTATTATTTCAGCAATCTTCTCATTAAAAAAAGTCACAATACCCAATGATTCAAAAAAGTTCCCACGGTTTAATGAACTAAAACTTTCATCATTACCTCTAAAAGCTATAGCTTGAAAGGCAAGATACCGGACAATAAAAATTGAGGCCTTTAGTTGCAACCGATTATTTGCAATTTGTTTAGTAGTGGAATGATCAACTACCCTTTGCAAATGCTGCAATTGGTTCATCAAATCCTTACACATTTGCTCGGCAACTCTATGAGCTGAGTTAGGATCTTTTTCTATATGACCTTGAAAATAACAATCTTTGCCCCCAACTTTTTTCCAAGATCTAAATCCACCAAAAATGAATGCATTTTGTTGTCCCACAACGCCATTTGGATTATGAAAGACAAAGCAAGGTAGACAATAAGCTGCATCTGTTGTAGGAGAATATTCAAGCCATTTTGAATTATTTTTAAACCAAGAAGCTTGAAAGCTACGATTGCACTTTCCACTTTTTTTGAATATCTCTGGAGGAGGTTGGTGCGGACCTTTTTTAATGTAAGCCCGTCGAATTTCATCACGTTGATTAACATGATATTCCCATATTTGTTTGCGTGTTTCGGGATCATAATCCAAAGAATTAAGGTCAATTCTTTGAAATTGTGTTTGAGAGATTGGAACATCCACATTTTCCAGAATTGGAACATCCACATTTTCCAAAATTGGAATATCCACATTTTCTAGAATTGGAATAGCAACATTAGTTGTTGGCAATTCCACGTTAACTTCGGAAGAATTTGAAGTTGAACCTTTTCTTTTGAAAAAATAAGCATTGTAGTTGATTTTTTCATGATCTATAAATAAAATAAGAATCACCATTATTTTCTTAAATTTGTGTAACAATTTTCTATAAATTATAATATATGATTTGTTTTTTTTTTTTCTTTTTGTCTTTAGTCTGCCTTTATTTATGTCTTTGTGTTTGTCTGCCTTTATTTATGTCTTTGTGTTGTCTAATTGTCTCCTTCTTTCTAACACTGACCCACTAACCCAATGAATCCCACTGGCCACTGCCGACACCAATTAACCTTACAGAAAAAGAAAAAGGTAAAGTTGTCTTTAACTTTACCTTTTGTTTTGTCCGTTGCCCAACCCCCAACTCCACTTGTCTGGTTGTCCCTATTATGCCCAACTACCAGTCAACAAAGGAAAAATTAATCCCTACAACTACAAACTCTACTCTCTCTCTCTCTCTCTCTCTCTCTCTCTCTCTCTCTCTCTCTCTCTCTCTCTCTCTCTCTCTCTCTTACCTATATAGAGAGTCACAAACACAGTTACACAGAGTCACAGAGTCACAGCCAAAAGCCAAAAAAAAAAAAAAAAACACCACAAGTAGCAGTCGCAGCACAGATTCAATTCAGAATCAGTCAATCACCAACATTACATTAGTTCAGTTCATCAGTAAAACACAACAAGCACAATTTATGTGAATCTAAGATTCTCAGATCATATCACAAACATTTTATATTTATTAAGTTTTGAAGGCAACTCTAAGAGTAAATACTGTGAGCGGCGGCGGCAAGTGGAAGTGGGTCTTGACTCTTGAACAACGGCGGCAGCAAGTGGGTCTCGTCGGCATGACTGGTAGCAAGATCAACAGCGTCTCGCTCTCGCTCTTGACAAGAGGGTCTCGGCGTCTCACTCTCGCAATCGTCACAGTGACACGGCGTGGGCGTCGGCGGCGGTGGCAGCGTCACGGGATCGGGGTGGGTCTCTCTGTCACTCTCGCCTCTCTATTTTTGATCTCTCTGTGTCGCCTCTCTATTTCTGATCTCTTTATTTCGTTTTTTGCTTCTCCGTTTGGGTTGATTTTGGACTGAGTTTGTTTTGTTTTTTGTTTTTTTTTTTTACATGGATATGGGCTGGCCGGAATCTTATGGGCTCTCAAGTTCACTTTCCTTTCTTTTCTTTTTTGTTCTTTTTTTTCCTTCGTTTTTTTGCTTTCTCCGTTTGGGTTGGTTTTGGACTGCTGAGTTTGTTTTTTTTTTTTTTTTTTTTTTTACATGGGTCATGGGGTGGCTGGAATTTGATGGGCAGCCAGGCAGGGGTTCATATTTTTGGGAGGGGGGCTCAAGCTAAAACTGGGGGCGGGCGGGGGGGCAATTTTTTTTAAAAAAAATTTTAGCTGTTAAAATTTTTTTTTTGGGCCCAGGAGGGGCCCGGGCCCCTTTGCCCCCTTCTGGGTCCGTCCCCCGGAAGTTGCAAAAGGCATTCCCTTAAGCACACGACTCCTAGAGGATCACTTGATATGGCTGGACACGAGAGTTGTTTCTCGGTGAATCAGCATATATACTTATGGAGGGCGAGACTAACACAACTCTTCGTGCTAGCTTGGTGTCGAATTTATTGAATATTGAGGATTCTTAATTAAATTTTTTAACAGAACTTCAACCCATATATATGTGTATATATCTATGTATAGACAGTGTCCGCTTTTAATGGATTGATTTTTAACATCAGACTAAGATATTTATATACTGCATTCAGCAGAGTAAATAGAGAGGGCATACCGTTGGTTGGAAGCGTTTAACTTCATTCGTACATAACATTGTCCATTGCAGTGAAGGCCCACCGTTCGTAGCATTTAAGTCAACACCTGTACCTCGTCTTAACAGGTATGCGATCTCGATATGACCATTGATGGCCGCCAGATGCATAGGCGTGTTTCCTTCTTTATCCTGCTCGTTGATGAGACTTTCAAACTCTGGTCTCTTTAGAAAAAACTCGACTGCTTCCTTCTCTCCACTTTCTGCAGCAACATGAAGAGCCGTCTGACCCTTGGGGTCCAAAAACTCATAGATATCTGGACATGTTGTGATGAGTTCTTTCATTACATTAACATTGCCTTTTTTGGCCGCAATGTGAAGAGCAGATAAACCTTCCTTGTTCTTTTCGTATGCAGGGGAATTGCCATTTTCTAAAAGCAGCTTGACATATTTCTCGTTACCCAGTTGTGCGGCAATGTGTAGAGGAGTCCATCCTAAGTCGTCCTCTTGATCAATTGTAGATGAACATTTTTCCGTCACTTCTCTCACAAAATCTACGAGAATGAAGGAAAACCTTATTGCTGACATTACTTATTCGTACATATTAAGAGCATATTTCTTTCTTACACAAACAGTACAACACGAGGGAAGGAACTTCGCACCATATTGTTCTGGTTAGTATATATTAAGAACCATTTCCCCCCCTTACACAACACAAAGAGGTTCGCACCATATTGTTCTGGTTAGTATATATTAAATATTGCCACTGAGTCAAGACTCTCTTGGTATATACAGAATTGCTTGAAATTAGTTTTAAGACCTTTAGCTTTCAAACGTGATGGGTACAGCTGTACAGTGACAAATTTACAAGACAATTGAAAACAAAATTTATTACAATTTCATAATATTTTCAAGTTAGCATGCTACCTTACACATGGGTCATTAAAAAAAATTTTAATTTAAATTTGTGGCGGGTTCATATGTGAGGTGTGGTAGACTATTTTAAAAATGTTGTGACATTGATTTAAATTTTTTTGTGTCCCTAACTTTATTTAATAAAAAATTCATCTTAAAAAAGTTAATTAATGGAAGTAATAAAGTAAATAAATAACAAATGAAACAAAAATTTAATTGTCATACAAACTGTAATTGAAATATAACTTTGACGTACTATTTCATGACTAGTGTCAATTAGAAGAAATAAACAAATAATCAATGTGGGGGGTAAAAACCCAGAGCTACTCAATGGGCCTGGGGCACCATGTCGAGGAGTATTATATTTCCGAGAAGCAATAGTTGGTTGGAACGGCCCATCTGAAGGCAGGAAGCCCAGAAGTAAAGGGGGAGTACCGTCCGAAGAGGCCATTACTGGTCCGAAGATGTCTTACTCCTCGGTCACAAATAACCTTGATCAATCAAACGTGTGGAAGGTCCAAATGATCTTCCTAGCAATCCCAATGATAATGATAAGTTCTGGGTAGGTCTGGAGATGATCAGAACTAAAAAATATCTAAAGGAAAAGCTCTTACCACCGCATTTAATGCACTGCAACAGTTTTTTTGGCCGCATTTATGTGGAGAAGACCCCTGAACAGTGCAACATCAGCTACCGCCACTCACAAAGAACTAAAGTAGACACATGACGTGACATGTACTTGAGTAGATACACAGATGAAGAACAGGTGGACGGTGGAGATAATAGAAAAGGGTGCTATATAAAGAAGAAGGGTCCCTGATAATGTGGACGAGAAAAAAGGGAGAAAAGCTTTACTGTAGCTCTGAATGTTGTAATTACTGTTCACTTAATAAAACATCTCTTCGGACATTCATTCAGGGAGTTGTTCAAGCATTATTTCATGTTATTATCATTGCAAGTAACCTAGCCAACTATTGTTTAATTCATAACCAGCCCAGCTCTTTCGCCCACTCTCTACAAATTCATTGTCCTGGGTTCGTTGGGCCTTTAACCCATATCTTTTGGGCTTGGGCTACAAACGCAGACCCTACAATTGGCATCATCTGTGGGAAGAGCTTGTGCAGGGGCAAAGACAATAGTAGGTGATGGCTGGACACGGTCAACAAGAAGCGGAGTCTAGGGCATCTCAGCACGTGGACCCTTTTCTTAACCTAGAGCGAAGACAAGACCACGAGGGTAGCGTGCACACCGTGCCCCCTGGTCAGAACCAATCACATGGCGGGAGTCACATGTCCCATGCAGAGAAGAACTGAGATTTGTAGAGGGAGATTGAAAAGCTAAAAAGGGAGTTACGCCATGCAAAGAGGAAATGGGCTTCCTCGTATTTTGATGAGGACCCTAATGACGAGCCGGACGTCACTTATCAACATGAATCCAGGACACCAGCCAGCGAGTCCTATACCTATGAAGAAGAATCTCATCGCAAGGGGCAACGCAGAAGTCCATCACGTGGAGACGTGGAAACGACGCCATGAGCAGGGCTCTAAACCAGATTTCTAGGTCACCCTTCACGCGCAGGATTGAAGAGGCGAGACTCCCTCGGCGCTTTAACCAACCAACGTTCACCATCTATAACGGTAAAACAGACCCCGTGGAACACGTGAGTCATTTTAACCAAAGGATGGTTGTCTACTCCAGGGACGAAGCGTTGATGTGTAAGGTTTTCCCTTCCAGTCTTGGGCCAGTTGCCATGAGGTGGTTCAATGGGCTGAACCCAAATTCCATCAGCTCTTTCAAAGAGCTTACCCAAGCTTTTGGTTTACGTTTTGTCACCTGCCGAAGAGTGGCTCGACCTTTGTCTTCTCTGCTGTCTTTGAGCATGCAGGAAGGAGAAACACTGAAGGTGTATTCGGACAGATACTGGGAGATGTTTAATGACATGGAGGACAATTTTGATGCAATGGCCCTAGAAACATTTAAGCTCAGCCTCCCTACTGATCATGGTTTAAGGACATCCTTGTCTGGTAAACCGGTTACTAGCATGCGTCAGCTAATGGACCGCATTGAAAAGTATAAGAGAGTTGAAGAAGACCAACAACAAGGAAAAGGCAAAGAGAAGGTTATCCCTCAAGAGAGGAGAGATTTCAAGTCGGATCGATACACCAATAGCAAACTGAGGAGAGATTTTCCTGCGCAGTCAGGAGCAGCCAACCCCCAGACTGTCAACACCTTATTCAGAGATCCAGTCCATCAAGTTTTAGAAAAGGTCAAGAACGAGCTGTTCTTCAAGTGGCCGAACAAGATGGTAGGGAATCCTGATAGACGTAATCGCAATCTCTACTGCCAATACCACCAGGATCATGGGCACATAATTGAGGACTACAAGAGTTTGTGGGTTCATTTGGACCAACTAGTCGGCGAAGGGAAACTGCGACATCTCTTACATCACACCAGTGGCCGAGGAGGTCCGATTAGTGCGGAGTCCCGGAGGGATGATCCTTTAAAACCCCCTCTGGGAACTATTAATGTTATCTTTGCAGCCCCAGGGAGAACAGGATCCTGGCCATCCAAAGTCATGTCAGTGGATCGGTTACCTGCAGGGGAATCTGGCCAGGGTCCGAAGAGGTGTAAACTGGATGATCAACTAGTTTTAGGTTTCTCGGATGCGGACAAGGTGGGCACTGTCCAACCTCATGATGATGCATTGGTCGTCACCCTCAGAATTGGGGGGTATGATGTGAAACAGGTGATAGTTGACCAAGGTAGCGCTGCAAAAATAATGTACCCTGATCTCTACAGGGGGCTGAACCTCAAACTTAGTGACTTAACACCATATAGTTCTCCGCTGATAAGTTTCGAAGGAAGAGTTGTTACCCCGAAGGGCCAAATACGACTACCTATACAGACTGGCTCAAAGGTGGTGGAGGTGGATTTCATAGTTGTGGACGTTTTTTCACCCTATACAGCGATTGTTACCAGACCTTGGCTGCATGCGTTGGGGGCGGTTTCTTCCACCTTACATCAGAAAATCAAATACCCATCCGAAGGCCAGGTTTACGAAATTCGGGGGGATCAATCCGTAGCTAGACAATGCTTGGTGGCTGCCATTCAACACAAGCCAAGAGCCGAGTCATCAACCAGAGCCGAAAAGGGCTTATAGCAACCAAAGCATCAGCTATTGCCCACTGAAGATCCGGACAAGGGCACAGGGTGCGAAGATTTAACAAAAGTCATCATTGGGGATGATCCCGAAAGATTCTTTCAAATCGGATCCCAGTTACCTTTGCAGGAAAAAGAAGAGTTAGTGCGACTTCTTAAGGAGAACCTCGACGTCTTCGCCTGGAACGCTTATGAAGCGCCAGGGCTGGATTCAGAATTTATATGCCACCATTTGAAAGTAAACCCCATGATCACCCCTAAGAAGCAACCTCCTCAGCATCCATCTAGGGAACACGCTGAAGCCGTCAAAGAAGAAGTAGTAAAGCTCAAATAAGCTGGAGCTATTAAAGAGGTTTTCTACCCAGAGTGATTGGCAAATACTGTGGTGGTGAAGAAGAAGAGCGGGAAATGGCGAGTATGTGTGGACTTCACTGACTTAAATAAGGCATGCCCTAAAGATCCATTTCCCATGCCAAAAATCGATCGGCTGGTAGATGCCACTGTCGGACACCCTCGAATGAGCTTATTGGACGCATTCCAAGGCTATTATCAGATACCCTTAACCCTGGAAGACCAGGAGAAGACGGCTTTTGTGACTCCCATGGGTAACTACCACTATAAGGTGATGCCATTCGGTTTGAAAAATGCGGGTTCTACTTACCAAAGAATGATGACGAGGATATTTGAACCACAGCTGGGAAGAAATATTGAGATTTACATAGATGACATGATGGTGAAGAGAAAAGTGGTGGCCGAGCATGTGAAAGACCTAGAGAGTACCTTTGAAGTTCTCCGGAAATACAAGCTACGCTTGAACACTTCTAAGTGCTCATTTGGTGTGGGATCAGGCAAGTTTCTAGGATATATGGTGACTCACAGGAGAATTGAGGTCAACCCTGATCAGATAAGGGCCATCAATGAGTTGCAAGCTCCTTGGAATCCCAAGGAGGTTCAAAAACTGATAGGGATGACGGCAGCCCTAAATCGATTTATCTCTCGATCAGCGGATAGGTGTCGACCCTTCTTTTCCTTAATTAACAAGTGGAAAGGATTCGAGTGGACAGAAAAGTGTGCTATGGCCTTCCAACAGTTAAAAGATTATCTAGCTCGACCACCAATCATGTCTAGCCCTGAGCCCGATGAGGTCTTATTCGCGTATATCACTGTAGCTACCCATGCTATAAGCTTGGAACTGATCTGAGCAGATGGCAGTGTGCAGAGACCCGTTTATTGTGTAAGCAAGTCGCTGCATGAAGCCGAGGTCCATTATTTACCGTTGGAAAAGGCTATTCTAGCAGTGGTGCTCGCTACACGAAAGCTCTCACATTATTTCCAAGCCCATACAGTCGTCGTTCTCACCCAGCTTCCGCTTAGGGCTATATTCCAAAGTGCAGACTACACTGGAAGAATTGCAAAATGGGGGACGATCCTAGGGGTTTTTGATATCAAGTATATGCCACGCACCTCGGTCAAGGGCCAGGTGCTTGCTGATTTGGTAGCCGAGTTCACGGAGCCCCGATTAGAAGAAGTAAAGCTGACATCAGACATGGATAAAAAATCGGTTGGCATGATCTCTCACCAAGGCCCTTCCCATTGGGAGGCGTACGTGGATGGTGCTGTAAACCAAAAAGGCTCTGGAGTGGGGCTAGTGCTGATATCCCCCGAGGGAATCATCATTGAGAAAGCATTAAGGCTGGACTTTTCAGCAACAAACAATGAAGCGGAATACGAAGCCCTACTGATGGGGATGAGTATGGTCCGAAAGATGGGGGGAAAGGTAGTAAAGTTATTCTTGGATTCAAGGTTGATTGTGGGTCAAGTACAGGGGGAGTTTGAGGTAAAGGGTGAAAGAATGCGGGGATACTTGAGCTGAGTTAAACATCTGTAGTCAGGGTTCGAATCTTTCAGCTTGCTGCATATTCCTAGGAATGGCAACTCACACGCTGACTCCTTGGCCACTCTAGCCACCTCTTCGGCACAGGATTTGCCGAGAGTTATCCTCGTCGAGGACTTGCATAAACCCACCGAAGCAGGAAAAGAAGTGGTTCAAGTACATCAAGTCAGGGCTGGACCCAGTTGGATGGACCTTTTGGTTAAGTTTATAAAGGAAGATATCTTGCCTGAAGAGAAGGGAGAAGCCGATAAAATTCAGAGGAAAGCAACCAGGTTCTGGTTGTCTGAAGATCAAAAACTATACAAACGTTCCTATTTAGGACCGTACTTGTTGTGCATGCATCCTGAAAAGGCTGAGCTGTTATTAGAGGAACTGCATGAAGGAATCTGCGGAAGCCACACTGGAGGTAGATCCTTGGCTCACCGAGCCATCACTCAAGGTTATTGGTGGCCAAACATGCAAAAAGAAGCCCTGGATTATGTTAAAAAGTGTGATCAGTGTCAGCGATTTGCCCCACACATTCATCAACCAAGGGGGACCCTCAACCCGCTATCCAGCCCATGGCCTTTCGCCCAATGGGGCCTGGATATCGTGGGACCATTCCCTAAGGCTGCAGGAAACAAGAAATATCTGCTAGTCGGCACTGACTACTTCACTAAGTGGGTCGAAACAGAACCTCTTGCCAACATCCGAGATGTAGACGTGTAATGGTTTGTGTGGAAGAGTATAGTTACTCGATTTGGAGTCCCATGTATTCTCATCTCGGACAATGGCCTGCAGTTTGATAGCAAAGCATTTAAGAGTTATTGTAGCGAACTGGGGATCATGAATAGATACTCCACCCTAGCTTATCCCCAAGGTAATGGCCAGGCCGAAGCTGTCAACAAGGTCATTGTGAATGGCTTGAAAAAAAGATTAGATAACGCGAAGGGTAAATGGGTAGAAGAATTGCCACATGTGCTTTGGGCTTACAAAAATACTCCACGCAGGTCTACTAGAGAGACCCCCTTCTCAATGACCTACGGGGCTGAAGTCGTCATACCTTTGGAAACTAGATTCCCGACGCTGAGAACTAGCTCATTTAGTCCGACAGGTAACAATGTGCAGCTAGAGAAGAGTTTGGACCTAATTGATGAAAGGAGGGAAAATGCAATGGTCCGATTAGCACATTACCAACAAAAGCTAAGACAGGGCTACGACGCCAACGTAAGGCTCAGACCTCTGGATCCTGGTGATCTGGTATTAAGAAAGGTGGTTGGCACTGCAAAGAACCCAGCTTGGGGAAAATTATGGCCTAATTGGGAAGGGTCATATCGTATTACTTCAGGAGCTGGCATTTGGGGCATATTTCCTTGAAGACCTGGACAATCATGTGATACCACGCCCATGGAATGTAAATAACCCCAAAAGGTATTATTATTAATCAGATTTTTCTTTTAATCAGCATATCAACCTGTTACGATTTCTTTAAGTGTTTAAACTTAAATTCATTCATGCCTGTAGTCCTCGAACCAGATGATATGGGTTAGTTAGCACTCTGTTACGATTTCTTTAAGTGTTTAAACTTAAATCTATTCATGCCTGTAGTCCTCGGACCAAATGATATAGGTTAGTTAGCACTCTGTTACGATTTCTTTAAGTGTTTAAACTTAAATTCATTCATGCCTGTAGTCCTCGAACCAGATGATATGGGTTAGTTAGCACTCTGTTA
>NW_027069618.1:1133519-1144649 GCF_002906115.3 Quercus suber
CATATAATAAAAATAGCCTTTACTTTTTATATATATATTTGTTTATATATGATTTCTTAAAATTTCTTTTTCTTTTTCTTTTTCTTTTTTTGTAAGTACTATTTTTTTTTTTTTTTTGGAAACCCGACCCAATCAATTTTCATTAATTTAAAGCATTAGCATCCAAATACAAAGCATCCACCGCAGGTGGGGGATCTTCCTCCAACCAAACAATATCATCATCAATTAATCTAGCAAATCTAGCCAAAGCATGAGCGACCCCATTAGCAGTATGCCTAACACAATTAATCGAAATAGATCTAAAACCCGCAGCCAAGCACCAAATATCCTCATAAATTAATCCAAGCCTGGAAAGATTCAGTTGAGCCTGGGAAACCGTCAGCATCACCAACACACTATCACCTTCCAAAATAATTTCCATGAAGCCCGTGTCTATTGCTAACTCGAGAGCTTTACGACATGCAAGCACTTCCACCTCTTCACTGTCCCGAACAGCACCACTCTTCACAGCCAAAGCAGCTATTACTTCACCCTTTTCATTTCTAATCACAGCCCCATAACCCGAAGCAGCTCCCTCGTCAAAGCAAGCACAATCAAAATTCAGTTTGAAGCAATTACCCATCGAAGACTGCCATACCTGTTGTGACACAGACAGAATCGGAGCTGAAACACGCAGCTGGTCTTGTGCCTCTGTGAACTCTCTCAAATACTCTAATGCTTGCTGAGATGACCTTGAAGGATGCTGGAATACACCCCCATACAAGGTTGTGTTGCGCTGATTCCATATCTACTAACAGGTGACCCAAAACAGATCTCATTCCTCCCTTGAAAGTCTCATCATTAAACTTGCAACTAGCTGCAGAAAATCGGTCTGCACAGTACCTGATTTTTGAAGTCAAGTTAAACTCCCAGCCCAAACATCTTATGCCGCCCCACATCCCCACAACACATGCAAAACCGATTCCTCTTCAAGCTGACAAGAACTACACCATGGCAGAATATTCAGGCATGCACGCCATGAAAAATTTTTAATCTTGTTAGGAACATTAGCCTGCCAGACACGTGACCAGAATGCCCCATTCATTCCTTGCGTCGAAGACTCCCCAAGGTTGCTCTCTTCCATCTGTAGCTGTTTTGCCACATAATATCCAGACTTCACTATATAGTTTCCCTTTTTTGAAGTAGACTAGACCACCACATCTTGCACCACTCACCTGCTCAAAGGCACTTGGAGAATAGCATCTGCATCAAATGGATGGAACATTACCCTAATACGTTCTTTGCCCCACTGGTGATTCGGCCCAGCAATTAAATCCAAGACCCTCCACTCCCAAATCTCCTCCTCAGGTTGAAAAAGATTTTTTTTTTTTGTTGGTTGGTTAGGCAGCCAACAATCCTTTAAAACCCAAATAGAAGCTCCATTACCCACTCTCCAATAACATCCTTTCTTCAAAATTGGTTGAGCCGTTAACAAACTCCTCCACACATAGGAACTATTTTGACAATCCTTCGCCTCAAGGAAATCACACCTCAAAAAATATTTTATCTTGAAACAACTATACAGAAGAGAGTTTTTATCCTGCAATAACAGCCATCCCTATTTTGCTAGCATGGCTAAATTAAATAATCGTAAGTCTCTGAAACCCATTCCACCCTCTTTCTTTGACAGTGTTAAAAAACTCCAATTTTTTCAGTGTATTTTCCTCTCCTCCCCAATTTGTCCCCACCAAAATCTAACACACATAGCATCCAACTCATCATATAATTTCCCAAGTAGCTAAAAAAAACCCATGGAATACGTAGGAATGGATTGAGCCACAGCTTTGATGAGAACCTCCTTGCCAGCCCGAGAGAGCAACTTCCCCTTCCATCCTTGCATTTTTTTCCACACCCGCTCCTTAATAAAACCAAAAGTGTCATATTTCCGTCTTCCTATCAAAGTAGGCGGCCCTAGATAAGTATCAAACTTCTCGACTTCCTTTACCTTTAATTTATCAATTATCCATGCTTTCTGTTCCCCAGACACATTACTACTAAAATAGACATAAGACTTCTCCAGATTTATGCATTGGCCAGAAGCTTCAGCATATAGCTGTAAAGTATTAGAAACAACCTGCACTTCATTTTTATTAGCCTGACAAAAAAATCAAAGAATCATCAGCAAAAAGCAGATTAGTTACAGATGGGGCACGTTTGCATACTGCCACACCATGCAACCTCCCTTCAGATTCAGCCTTAGCAAGGAGTGACATAAACCCTTCAGCACATATTAGAAATAAATAAAGGAACAAAGGATCACCTTGTCGTATACCCCTAGTAGGCACAATATTCCCATAGGCCTTGCCATTAATTCGGAATGAAAAAGAGGGTGTAGAGACACAACTCATAACCCTATCCACCCAAACCTCCGGAAACCCCAGTTTAATCATCATGCCTTTAAGAAATTCCCACTCCACCCTATCATAGGCCTTATTGACATCCAATTTAAGAGCTAAAGCCCCCTTCTTCCCCTTTTTCCTAATATGCATGGCATGCAGAGTCTCATAGGCTACTAATACATTATCTGTAATAAGGCGTCCCTGTACAAAAGCACTTTGAGTAGGAGAAATAATATGTGGCAATATCAACTTTAGTCTATTTGCCAAAACTTTTGTAATAATTTTATATATCACATTACATAGACTAATAGGTCTAAAATCTGCCATTTTTTCCGGTTTCTTTACTTTAGGGATCAACACAATATGAGTATAATTAATATCAGACACCATATGACCAGTATGGAGAAAATCTAACACAGCCTCAGTCACTTCATTACCAATAATATGCCAAAATTTTTGATAAAAAAGTGCATTCATACCATCAAGTCCAGGAGCCTTTGTTGGTCCCATCTGGAACAACGCTGCTTTCACTTCTTCACTACTATACGGCCTGGACAGCACCTCCAGCATATCATCAATTATTTTTCTGTCAACTGTATTAAGGCATTCCTCCATTCTGTCACAAGTACCTGCTCTAAAGATATTCATGAAATACTCTGATGCCACCTCCGCCACTTCATCCACCTCCTCCACCCACACCCCATTAGCATTCTTCATTCCCTCAATAAAATTCCGACGCCTTCGTTAGGATGCTTTGGAATGAAAAAATTTAGTGTTTCTATCCCCATATTTTAATCAAGACACTCAGGACCTCTGACACCAAAAAATCTCTTGCTTAAGCATTAAATCATCCAATTGTTTACTCACATCGAGAAATTCCCTTAGGCTATCCTCAGTCATCTCCTCTGCATTCAGCACTTCCAGTTTCTTTTGTAATCTTTTGATTTCTTCTGTTTCAGGTTTAGTCTTTGATGAACCCCACGCATTCAAATCAGCCCCACAGCCTTGGATTCGATCCATAACACCTCTCAAAACCAAACTGCCCTGCCCACCTTTTGTCCACGCCTCATGCTCAACTTCCTCACAATCATCCCACATCAACTTACTCTCCTCAAACTGAAAACCAACAGCCCCCCTTCCCCTAAGCCTCTTGTCATTCATAGTTTTCAACAAAATAGGAATATGATCAGAAGTATGGCTAACCAAGTGAGAAACCGAACTAGAAGGGAACTTTTCAATCCAATCTTTGTCAGCAACAGCTCTATCTAATCATTGTTTTGTGTGGGCTGATCTTGGCCTCTGGTTTGTCCAAGTAAATTTATGCCCAGTAAAACCCAAATCTGTCAATTCACAATTCTCCAAAGCAACTCGAAAATCCTCCATCTAATTATGATAAGGTGCATAGACACTTTGTTTTTCCAATGCGTGAAGTATGGCATTGAAATCTCCAATACAACACCATGGACCCTGAACAAAAGACTTTAAATGAGTTAAAAGTTCCCACGACTTCCGCTTTTCAATTGCCTCAGGCCATCCATAAAACCCTATGAGATACCATACAAAACCATCATTCTCCACCACCTTAGCCAAAATATGGTTATCAGTAAAATTAATAACATCTAAAGTCACCTCCTCCTTCCAAAGCAAAGCCAATCCTCCACCCGAATTAGGCTTTTTCACAATTAATTTATTTTTAAAAGGTACATCACCACAATGCTTCTCAAAACCACTTTGATCCAACCTGGTTTCCATTAAGAAGCATACATCGGGAACTTGTTCCCTCACTAATTTGTGAAGGCTTTGAACTGTCCAAAGGTTCCCAAGCCCTTGGCAGTTCCAACTTAAAAGTCTCATTGCTCTCGGCAAGGGTGTTACAACACCCCGCCACTTCAGTAATAAATAAATCTTCACAAACCTTCCCTTTTTTCCCAATATTCTTATCTACCTCTACCTCCCCATCAAATTCCATTATCAGGTTATTTCTTTTCCCCAAAATAGATTTAGCTCCCTCTTTTATTATTCCCACAGGCCCAACCTCCATTCGAACTAATCCGGTCCATGTAGAGAGCTTTCTAGTGTTATTCAGCCCAACCACAACATTACTGACCTGCACGTGCTCAGTAAGAGATTTTGGCGCCACCTCAGAGCTTTCATGTAAGCACGGTTTCTGCCCTCCCAATAAAGAATCAAAGTCACCACCTCCCTTCTCCACACCTCCACTCCCTTGATTCTCAGCAAAGTTTTCGCGGTCAGCCCAATCCCCCACTTCCAGAAGCACCCCTCTCTCCGTCTATAACCGTTTTGGTGTGTTACCTCCCTTCCCCACCACCATTGGCTCCCACCTCTTCCCTATTCTGTGAAACTGACTGGCCATTACTGTCACCCTTCTTCCCTCCATGCAAATCATCCTCTGTTACTTCTCTCTACTGTGGTGATCTCGTTTTGCCTCCCAATGCCTTCAGCCAATCTCCATAACCACATTCAACCTCAGCCCTAGATTTTGTTTTACTGAAATACTGAGCACAAAACCAGAGTTCATGCCCAAGTATTCCACAGTAGTGACAGAATATAGGCAGCCGCTCATACTTGAAATCCACCCAATATTTCTTCCCCTCTGAACTAGCCAAAAAAGCTCCCCACCGTATCTCTTTTTCCAGTGGAAGAGCCACCTTAACCCACATAAAAAAATTCTGACTGTCATTGTTACGTCGCCTCTCAACCCCCAAAACCCTCCCTAACCGGTTCCCTACCTCCTCCGGTACCCAGGCAAATCTCATCTCAAAAGGTGCCCCCCATATTTGTATCCAAAGAGCTATTGTATCAAACTTGACATTCATTGCCGTCATCCCCAACTTCCATCTTGTTAAGAGTAGAGCTCGATTATCAAAACTCCATAAACCTCTGATATAGACTCTATTCAACTCAAATTCAGATCTAAACTTAAACTGAAACAAGTTAGAGCCGACTTCCACAGCTTGTACACCATCCTCCAATCCCCAAGCTTTTTTAAGTGTTGTCAAAGCTGCTCTTTTATTAAAGGGTTTGCAAGTTAAAAACTTCCCAATAAGACTCAAGGCACAGCTCTCCAATTCTTCTTGCTGACCTTCATCTGATATATTAATCGTCTCTTCTTCATCCAAGGTTAACTTCATCTTCTCTAGGATCTGTGAGACATCATCTGCCATGTTTGTGAACTCCACGGTAGAAAAAACAACAGCAAAAAGAAAAGCAAAAAGCAGCCCCGTAGGAAACCCTAGGGAAGGAAGTCTCATGGAAAACGAGAGAAAGAAGCTCCTAAAAAATAGGATTTGTAAGTACTATTATACTTTAACAAATTTTCATTAAAAAAAAAAAAAAAAAACTAAATTGACCATATAATTCAATTGGATGGACCATCATCACTTCTCTAGAAGATTTTTCCTAAAATATTCGGTTTTTTTAAATTAATGAAAATGGCATGAATAATTTAGATTGAAGGATATGAAGATCTCAACATTATCTTCTTACTTATGTTTGGAAAGATTCTCTAATATATCTATAAAAAGAAAAAAATTCTCTAGTAGATTTAATAACTCATCAATATTATTCCTATAATTTAAAATTATTTATAATTTTAAGAAAATTTCTTTTGAGTAAAAATATAAAAGCTTTTTTTTTAAGGAAAGTAAAAAAAAAATAAAAGCTAATATCATTGTTTGCTGTAGAAACTACAAATAAACCTGTGGGGGTAGAAACCCAAAGCTACTCAATGGGCCTGGGGCACCATGTCGAGGAGTATTATATTTCCAAGGAGCAATAGTTGGTTGGAACGGCCCATCTGAAGGCAGGAAGTCCAAAAGTAGAAGGGGAGTACCGTCCGAAGAGGCCACCACTGGTCCGAAGATGTCTTACTCCTCGGTCACAAATAACCTTGATCAATCAAGCATGTGGAAGGTCTAAATGATCTTTCTAGCAATCCCAATGATAATGACAAGTTCTGGGTAGGTCTGGAGATGATCAGAACTAAAAAATATCTAAAGGAAAAGTTGCTACCACCGCATTTAATGCACTGCAACAGCTTTTCTGGCCACATTTATGTGGAGAAGACCCCTGAACAGTGCAACCTCAGCTACCGCCACTCACAAAGAACTAAAGGGGACACATGACGTGACATGCACTTGAGTGGATATGCAGATGAAGAACAGGTGGACGGTGGAGATGATGGAAAAGGGTGCTATATAAAGAAGAAGGGTCCCTGATAATGGGGACGGGAGAAAAAGGAAGAAAAGCTTTACTATAGCTATGAATGTTGTATTTACTGTTCACTTAATAAAACATCTCTTCGGACATTCATTCAGGGAGTTTTTCAAGCATTATTTCATGTTATCATCACTGCAAGTAACCTAGCCAACTATTGTTTAATTCATAACCAGCCCAGCTCTTCGCCCACTCTCTACAAATTCATTGTCCTGGGTTCGTTGGGCCTTTAACCCATATCTTTGGGCTGGGCTACAAACGCAGACCCTACAATTGGCATCATCTGTGGGAAGAGCTTTGCAGGGGCAAAGACAATAGTAGGTGATGGCTGGACACGGTCAACAAGAAGCGGAGTCTAGGGCATCTCAGCACGTGGACCCTTTTCAAAAAAAAAAAAAAAAAAAAAAAAAAAAAAAAAAAAAAAAAAAAAAAAAAAAAGAAGAAGAAGAAGGCTATTACCATTTTATTTTATGATAATTAATTATTTATCTTCACTGCTCATGTAAAGTGTATACAATTGTACAAATTTACATGAATAGTATACAGTATTACACGTTTATGCAAACGTGTACCACGTTTTATACATTTAGTTGGTCTACAATATAGAGTGTAATTGTGAATGTAAAAATATAATTTTCCTTTATTTTATTTTACTTTTTAAAAAAAAATTCTAGTAAAACTAGGTAATACTAAAAGTTTACAAACATCCCAAACACACAAACAATGCCTTGCAAGGCAAACAAAAGGAGCAAAGAAATAGCAACCTTTTCTTTGCACAGCGAGAGAGTAAGGGCGACAAACGAAATGAAGCAGACCCGTGGATTTTCTAACAAAACAAACAAGTATGAACAAAGAAAGTCATATGATTCTGAGGTACGTACAATCACTGAATTGGGTGGTAATGATCTTAGAGTGAGGAGTGGTTTGTAAGAATCAAGAAGGAAGAAATGTGAGTATTGAGGTGGAGTGCGGATTTGAGAGGGGAAAAGAGAGTATAAATAGTAGTGAAATGTTAACAAGACTCTTAATGGGGGGGAAAATATGGAGAAGAAGATAAGGAAAAGAACATGTGAGGTGAGGGCAGGTGGAGAAGAAAAAGCCATAAGGAGAAGCTGAGAAGGGGACCAAAAAAAAAAAGAATAATTAATTGGGTCATACTAACGAGTGTCTTTAGGGCAATGGATAATAATCTATTTTAGGAAAATTTTGACACAATTTTTATGGAAAATAGAAAAAGTTGTTAAAACATTAATTGTTTTTTATTTTCGTTTCCCATAAAAACTTTTTTTAAATGGATGGTTAACCATTGTCCTAATGACATCTGTTGACATTTTCCTAATATAATTAGGCAAAGAGAAAGGGTTAGCGGGCCAATTTGAGAGTATCAAGGATAAAAAGTCAAAAAAATTAGATGGCAAAAAGATTTTGTGGGAGGGATAAAGGGGTATTGAATTATTTTGGTATTGCGTCGAATCTTAACCCCTTTAAATGTTGTAAGCCTTTCATGGATCCCACACATTTGTGAGTTGTGAACCCACTTATTGCGAGAATCAATTTTTGTGTCCAATTTGAAATAATATATTTAATTTTTTTTTTTGTTAAAAATATGCTAAAATATACTTGTATGTAAAAAAATGAAAAAAATAAAAATAAAAAATGGTGAACTTTTAAAAAAGTGTATATAAAATGCATGACTCATTTAGAGTACCAAAACTTAGAGAGTGATGGGTGCGCAGAACATTACTAAGTCCAGCCCAGATGTGACAAAAGCTCATTTCTGAGGTTGTTGCACAGGCCACCTAAAGTCGGCCTTCCCTTTTTGAAAAACAGAGTTGTGCATGGTGAGGGTTACGTTATATGCACGGAAAGAACCGGCATGTGCAAGCTTTGAGAGAGAGAGAAAAAAAGAGAGGTGATTTTTCTTTGCTTAATAGACATACGTAAGGTTAGGAAAGATAAATTGATGATTTTTCTTAGAGGGATATTGAGTATTGCAATTATAGAGAGTTAAAAAAGAACAGGAAAAATTAACACATATTCTAAGAATATTGGTTTAAAAAGTATTTTTAGAAACTTTTTTTAAGGAAAGAAAATAATAATTGATTTTTTTAACAGCTTTTTATATTTTTTATAAAAGTAATATTAAAAATTAAAAAAAAAAAATTCATTAACAAATGTCCTAAAAACATCCGTTAACTAGACTCAAACAGTATTTTTTGTATTGATTTCACTGGGTCCTCTCAATCTTTTGTGGTGAGATTATATTTATTTTACTTTCCCATTTATGCAAGTAGAAGCACTTATGCTGTCCATTAAAAATAATAAAATTTAGGTTCCTTTGAATTAGATTTTTCTTTTATCTTTGGACTTTGGAGTTGAATTTACCTTACTGGGGAAATCATCAAAAGTGATATATTTTCCAACATTTTCAACCTCAACAGCTGTATTAGTCCTGTTCTTTCCTGCACCAAAAATTGAGCATAATCTTGCATTGATGCTAATCAAGACTAGCTAACAAGATTTTGTACACCATGTGGAGCAAAATTCCACAAAACAGAACCATAGACAAACTATAATTAGCATGACTAAAATAATAAAGTGGCCTAAGTTTTGTTCTAGGACATCAAAATGTTTATCCACGACCAAACACCCTAAGTGAGTGGTGGCTCAAGAAATTTTTCTCAGGATGTTCCTTAAGAAGCATAAATTATACAATCTAATAAAAAGAGAAATTCATATATTGACAACAATAATAAAAAAAACATACAAATATATAAAGTTTATAATTGCCTTCTACAAGTTTTCATATTTTAAAATCGGTGCATGATAGTCTTATTATCAATGTTACAAACTACATCTCTTTCAATATACACAACCAAGTAATTATTCATCCATTGAATGTAGAACAAATTATGAAGCAAAATTTAATTTTATTGGCATAAAAAAAAAAAAAACTGAGGGTGTCCCAAAATTTTTTTTTGAAGGGTAAACAAAAAAAAAAATTTTAATTAAGGTGGCGTCGCTCCTGCCCTGAGATAAGCTTTCTTCAAAGATAAGCACAGCCTATCCAACCAAAATTATGATTACTGGTCAAAACTTATATTTAATCATCACATTCAAGCAACTTCTCCTTCTATTGTAGTCACTAATGTTTAATATCCTCCCTATTTTTATTTTTTTTCAAGAGCATGCCTCTTCCCATCATTCTTTTGGACTTGGCATCCAACGGTAGCCTCTATTTTTTGTTCAATAGTCCAGAGACAAACCCGATTTCACACTCAACTAACGTATCAAGCTATGATTGTTGTTTACTAACCAAAGAACCCTCGCTGATGAGCACCTGAGGTCCTCCAAAACTCTGAAGTCCAGCCAATGGCATAGGCAGCTTAAATTTGTGAAGCATATTTGACTCTCTCCTATATTTATAGGAGCGCTAGCATCAATCAACTTCCCTGAGTGCAAAATTACTTTCGTCATTTAAATCTTCATTCCTAAAGTCACTTCCACCATCAGAATGCAAACCCTCATGACGACTTGCGGTTTCTCCCTACTGCATTGGTACTTCCTGCCGTCTCCATGAGCAAATTTGCTAAGTCTGCCATGATCTGCTGCGTGTTCCTATGTGCTGTGATAATTTCTACTTACCCTGAATAAGTTGCAAAGAATTAATCAACCTGCTGTTCAATGGTCAACAATTAAAGGAAAATAAACGTACACACAAGGCATATAATATTATGTGAGCGTTTGGATAATGATAAATGTTGCGGCTGCGTTTTCATTTCACGTTTTGGACTTTTTTTTTTTTTTTTTTTTTAGGCGTGTGAGGGAGTAATGGGCTACTATGCGGCTACTGTTTAATAAACAGTAACCGTGCTTATTGACTTTTTGTCTATAAACAGTGCACTTGTGCACTATTTATAGACCCACAAATTTTACTTTTTAGTAACGTTTTCATTAAAAATGGGTTTCACGGTACTATTCACACATTTAAAAATTATTTTGCTACAGTATTTTCAGTTTTCAGTTTTTAGCTATCCAAACGGAAATATCACACTATTTATTTTTTGTAATTGGTCAAAATCATTTAAATAGCTGAACATTAATGAGCAAATATAGTTTTGCTACCTAATGTTATTAGGGGCTTGCTTAACTATATGACAACAAACGACAAATGTAATAATCAGAAATTACAATTCAAGTAGAAGGACATATTAAAAAAAAAAGGACTCTGAAACAACACCTCTCACCACACATTTCTTATCCAAACCCTTAATCCAAATAGAGAAAATAAAATTGGGTAAGGATAATTAAATGCACCAAAAACAGCCAAAATAACAACGCCCACCCCCCCCCCCCCCCCCCTTCTTATCCAAACCATTACCCTCTTACTTAACATTTGGGTAATGATAATTAAATGCACCAAAAACAGCCAAAATAAACCAACCCCCACCGCCCCCCTCAAAAAAGAAAAAGAAAAAAAGGACTTCTGAAACAACACCCCTCACCACACACACAC
>NW_027069618.1:1148469-1232273 GCF_002906115.3 Quercus suber
AATAAGTAAGCAATCAAATTTTAAAGTATATCTCAAATTGAAATAGAGTGTCAACCACAACTGATAATAGATTATAAAATTAATTTTCAAGATTGTAAATTTCTTATATATTTTTATTCTTTATCAAATGAGTTATCCAATAAGTCATTTGTAATTTTGTTTTATATTTGGAATGTTGATATTGTGCAGAAATAAAACTTGTGTATTTGTTTTACTTATCTTTGTGTTATTTTGTTTTAGATAGTAATGTTAGGATTTGTATAATTTTAAAATTGTTGAATAAGTATTAATAAGTTTAATTGAGTTCATTCTTGATATAAGTGGTGAATTCAAAATAATGCATTTTACATTAAGTAATTTGTTGCATAACTTTCCAAATGACAGATACATGTTGTTTTCTATATAAAAATTAAATAAAAAAAATTCATGTGAAAAATATGAGTCAACCCGACCTGACCCGCAACTCGATTGACCCGAACCCGATTAACACAACCCGAACCCGACCCGCCCCGCCCGTTTTGCCATGTCTAATACCGCATAACCCTCATGCACAGCTCTGTTTTTCCAAAAAGGAAGGCCAGACTTTCGGTGGCCTCTGCAACAGGCTCAGAAATGAGCTTTTGTCACATCTAGGCTGGACCACGAAATGTGCTGCGCATCCAACACTTTCTGATTCTGGGTTTTGGGATTATTCATGCATGTCACTGCTAGTGGGGATGAGGGGTTGGTTTATTTTGTTTTTCTATGGTTCTATCATTTTCATTTTGGTGCATTTGATTGTTATATGGCACTGTTTGAATGGGCTTGCCTCTTGAGCAAGCACAGATACTTTGAAACCCAGTTGTTAGTTTCTCAATTTTGGCTTCAAAAAAAAAAAAAAAAAAAAAATTTAATGAAAATTTTTGGCTTCGATTTAATTTCTCTTTTTCACTCTTCACTGATTGCATGTGTTTTGCATTTGAATATTACAATCATTTAATTACCACTGATTGGTTTGCTACATTTGTAGATATCTGTTCTTTTCTTTTCTTTTTCTTTTTTTCTTTCTTTTTTAATATGTGCTTCTACTTGAATTAAATTTTTTTTTTTCACTTTTCTTAACAAATTTTTTTCTTTAACAAAAAGAATTAGAGAAAGACTTAATGTAACATTACTAGACGTAACAAAAGTACATGTTAATCAACAAAATGATTGACCATATGATTTAGAATAAGATAAAATGATGAAAAAAAATACATGTGATCAATCCTAATTAATTTGTTGAGCATTCATAACCAACCTCAGTTTTAGAATTGTGATTTGTTTAGATTTATCGATGTAGAAGCTATGTTAGAAATAAATTTTACATTTAAAAAGAGAGCATCATATTAAATATTTTGTAATAAATCTCACCCATTAAAAAAAATACAAAAAAAATTTTCAATAAAAAATAAATTTTATCAATATTACTAATGCAATTGGTGACTTAGAGCATCTCTAATAGTTTAGGTAAAAGCAAAATAATTTCTATAATGGAGAATGAAACCAAAAAATAGTCCTCCAACAACTTCTTTAAAACTCAAAATTTATTTTACTAATGAACAGTCATTCTCCAAACCTGATGTGCTACTGTTCATTAGCAAAAGAATAAAACAGAATAAAAAAATTAGCAAAGAAAGGAGTGGGGATGAGATGAGGATATGTGTGTTAAAATATGAAAAAATAATGAATAAAAAAATAATATTTAAATGAGATAAAAAATCTGAAAGATATATTTGAAAAATAAACAGGTGAAAGATAAATATCACTGTCCACTATTTAAACAATACAAAAATATAGATAAGTTACTGAAAATGTTCATAGTAGCTGGAGCCGTGGCTAACAAGGCTTCGCTATGCAAATGGTCCTGGATTGGAGTCACCCCTAGTGATGTGTTGGTAATCCACGTTCTTAAAAAAAAAAATAAAAAAAAATAATAATAATAATAATAATACCTGCCTACCTATACTCCACTTCAAGTCTTAATAATTAAGGGAGAAAGCGCACTAAGACTATCACACCAATAATTTAAAAAGGTTCAAAGCATATGAAGAACGGTCAACAAAAGTAACTCTTCTTTCTATCTCACATTTCTAGTTTTGGTCGTTATTTGGATGTATTTGAATGTGAAAGAGAACATCCAAATAAAATGTGCAAAATGTTTTTGTTTTTTTTAAATAAGTCACCGACACCATCCTTATCTGATATCAAACCCTATCTTTTATCTGATTGTCAACTTATTTTTTGGGTGGGGACCAGATATGTTTTAGGAGACAAAAATATCAGTTTCACCTTAATTGAACTGGTTAGTGGTTACTAGTTTCTCAAAAAAAAAAAAAAAAAAAAAAAAAATTGTGTAACCTTCAGACAAATATTATTGAAAGAAACCAATGAGGACTCTAATTAAATTTTTACCACGGTTAAATTTTAATTGAGATGACAAAATCTTAAAATAATCACTTTCTATTTCACTTTTGAAATAGTTAATTCTAATCCTATTTTGGGTGCCATGTTTATAGAGTGTATTTAAACTCTTTTTTTTTTTTTGGTGTGTGATTAGTATCTAAATATCTATTTGTAACTGCAAGTCGTCATGAGGGTTTGTATTTTGATGGTGGAAGTGACTTTAGTAATGATGGTACAAATGTTGAAAGTAATTATGCACTCAGGGAAGTTGGGAGATGCTTGTGCTCCTGTACATAGGACAGAGTCAAATATGTTACACAAATTTGAGCTGCCTATCTCATTATTGGCTGGACTTCAGAGTTTGGTGGACCTCGGGTGCTTATTAGGGAGGGTTCTTGGTTAGGAAACAACAATCATAATTTTACACATTAGTTGAGTATGAAATCGGGTGTGTCTCTGGACTTAATGAACAATAAATAGAGGCTACGGTTGGATGCCAAGTCCAAAAGAATGATGGAAAGAGACATGCTCTTGAAAAAAAAAAAGAAAAAAAAAAAAGAAAGAGAGAGAGAGGACATTAACCATTACTGACTGAAGGAGAAGCTGCTTGAATGTGATGATCAAAGATAAGTTTTGACCAGTAATCATAATTTTTGATGGATATGCTGTGCTTGTCTTTAAGGAAAGCATAACTTAATTAGGTGTTTGGTCGTTGGTTAACATTTTGATTTCCTGTTACAAAACTAAGGCCACTTTATTATTTTAGTCATGCTAAGTATAGTTTGTCTATGGTTTTGTTTTGTGGAATTCTTCTCCACATGGTGTACAAAATCTTGTTATCTAATCTTGATTAGCATCAATGCAAGATTATAGTCAATTTTTGAGCAGGAAAGAGCAGGACTAATACAGCTGTTGAGGTTGAAAATGTTGGAAAATATATCACTTTTGATGATTTCCCCAGTAAGGTAAATACAACACTAACGACAAAGGTAAATTCAACTCCAAAGTCCAAATATAAAAGAAAAATCTAATTCAAAGGAACCTAAAGTTTAGTAATTTTAATGGACAATATAATATAAAAGCTTCTGCTTGCATAAATTGAAAAAGTAAAAGAAATACAATCTCACCATAAAATATGGGGGACTTAGTGAAACCAATACAAAAAATACTTTTTGTGTCTAGTTAATAGGTGTTTTAAAACATTTGGTTTTATTTCTACACAATATCAACATTCCAAATATAAAACAAAATTACAAATGACTTATTGGATAACTCATTTGATAAAAAATAAAAATATATAAGAAATTTACAATCTTGAAAATTAATTTTATAATCTATTATCAGTTGTGGTTGATACTCTATTTCAATTTGAGATATACTTTAAAATTTGATTGCTTACTTATTTATACATGGTCTCTTTTATGAATATCATATTATTGTTAAGCAACACACACTCTAGGATATATCATAATTTATTTTGAAAAGCTGTTTATTTTGGACATAAATTATTAAAAAATAGGTCTAAGTATTCATAATTTATGCTAATTTGATACTTTAGTTTCACTATTTTTACACTTGTGAATATTTCTTACATGTCTACAATTTTAAATCTATGTTTTTAACTCTACTGTAACCAGATTATCTTGGCATGTACTTTGTTATTTGATATCTAAAAATATTCACTCATTACAGAATGTTCAACCATTAATCTTTCAATTAATTTGCATATAGTTATGTAAATGTATCAATTGTTTCCTTAAAGTTCATAATAAATAATTAAACCAATATTGTCTTAGTTTTACTATTTTTTTTACCCAAAAAAAAATTTTTTTTTTAAATGGTTCGGGTTCGGGTCGGGTCGACCCGCAAAAAACACGGGTCGGGTCACGGGTCAACCCGTTTTTGCTTCGGGTCAAAAAAATCGGGTTCGGGTCAGGTATTTTTCGGGTCGGGTCGGGTCAGAAAATTCTGACCCGTTTTGCCATGTCTACGCGGTATACAGTATACACGGAGAGAACTGGCACTTGCAAGTTTTGACAGAAAAAAGAAAAATGTGATTTTTTTTTTGCTTAATTGATAGACATACTTAAGGTTAAGGAAGATAAATGGATGGTTTTCTCTTAGAGGGCGTATTTGAGTATTATAATTATAGAGAGTTAAAAAAGTATAGAAAAAGTATTGGATGTGTTAAAGGTATCAATTTAGGAAGTATTAACTTTGTATAGGAATAGAAAAAACTAATTGATTTTTTTAATAGTTTGTTATATTTCTTATAAACGTGATATTAAAAATTTTCTAAAATTTGTATTAACAAATTTTTTAAGAGTATCTATTAACGAAACCCAAAAAGTATTTAAAGAAGAAATCACATCTTACTTTTAAATTGTTTTCACTATGTCCTCAATCTTATGTGGTGAGATTGTATTTATTTCTAGAAATGTATTTTTGATTTCTTGTACTTTCCCAATTTATCCAAGTAAGAAGCACTTATATTGCCCATTAATATTCAAAAACAACAGCACAAAGAGCAGATATCAAATGACAATTTTTGTAAACCAATCAGTGGTAATTAAATGAATGTAATAATCAAATGTAAAATATATGCAATCATTGAAAAGTGAAAAAAAGAGAAAGTAAACCAAAGCCATCAGTAAGACTAACAAGCAACACAAAAACCCTAACCAAAAGGCCCAAAATAAACCAGTTATGATTTGAAAGCTGACACAGAGAGAAATTAACATTAGTGTAAGGACAATCAAATAAGGACCACCCCCACTCCCCCAGAAATTTTCTAAGTCTGCTATGATCTGTTTTGTCTTTCTATATACTGTGATAATATCCACTTACCTTGAATAAGTTGCAAAATTAAAATTAATGAATCACTTCAATAGTCAATAATTAAAGGAAAAAATACGTATATGCAAGCAAGGCATATTACACTGTATTTATTTTTTGTAATTGGCAAAAACTATTAAGATAGCTGACATTAATGTGCAAATATGTTTTTCTACCTAATGTTATTAGAGGCTTGCTTAACTTTATGAAAATCATAAATTAGGTGTAATTCCTATATGCTACCATAATGTACCATGCATCTTATTCTTGATGGGATAATTGGAGGGGTACACTAATAGAAGCATTTTTAGCTAAAATTTCCCCGAAACATTTGTGGATACATGCCGGGCATGAGTGTTTGCAGTTGGTAAAGCAGATGCAAGTGACGTTTATCACTCTATATCCTCAATATAAGTAGTAGACATTTCTCGATGCTCGCTAATTTTGCTCTTAATCATCTAGCTAGGCATACAAATACATTACTAGAAGCAAATGAAAATACTAGAACGCAACTTCCTTAAACCAAAAGAATGAAATAAAGAAGACAAGTAGATGTTTAGATACAGTCCAGAAACATGGCTCCCAAAATAGGATTGAATCCTCTCTGTTTTAAAGTGAAATTGAATCCTCGTTGGTTTGTTTCAACTTTCAATAATATTTCTCTGAAGGTTTGATATGCATAGTAGAAGTGGGGATTGGGAGGTGCAATAGTTAGAGGTATTAATCATACAAGTCCTCTCATATCATTTTCACATTTTTCAAAATTATTTTTTTAAAACTTTTTTTTTTTAATTTCTTTGATTTGCTGGTTGATATCAAAAATTAACTTTTTAACTTTTGATTTGAACCATTAAAAGGATATTACTTTACATCAAAGTAGAAGCGGAACCAATAGGATAAGACATATGGCTAAGTATTTGTATGGACTTTAGCCATAGGGCTAGTAAGTAAATGACATATGCAAAATGCTTTTACAAGATAAGTTAGTGACTTTAAAGTCACCGTCCTAGCCCTATGTTGTACGTTCAACCTTTTTAAATTGTACATGTGTTTTTAGGGCATACATTAATAAATCATTTAAAAAAAATGAAAAAATGATTAATTTTTTTACAGCTTTTTCAATTGCCCTTAAAACAAGGAAGACTTTAATTTGATGAAAGTTTAAAAGAGTACCTACATGGCAACACATTGCTAGTTAGGAGGGCTGACTTGAATTCTAGATGCTTTGCATAGTGGAGTCTTGTTGGCCCAAAGTCTAGCCCTAGGCCACCAATCACACTGCTAGTATTGATAAAATTTCGTTTCTATAGAGAACTTCTTCCATATCCTTATTTTAATGGGATGGAATTTATCACAAAATATTTGATATGATACACTCCTTTTTAGTGTAAAATGTATTTATGAGACAACTTTTACATCAATAAAATCTCAACAAATCACAATCCTAGAATTGAGGTCAGTAATAAATGCTCAAGATATTAGGTAGGATTAATCTGTATATTATTTTCCATCATTTTATTTTAACCTAAATCATATGATTCATCACTTTTTTGATTAACATGTCCTTCCATTACTTCTAGTAATGTTACATCAAGTCTTCCTCTAATTCTTTTTGTTAAAGAAACAAGCTTGTAACAAAAAGGTAAAAATAAAATTTACAATTCAAGTAGAAGCACGTATAAAAAGGAAAAACAGATATCATATTACAAATGATTGTAATAATCAAATGTAAAATACATGCAATCAGTGAAGAGAGAGAGAGAGAGAGAGAGAGAGAATCGAAACCAAAATTGAGAAATTAACAACTAGGTTTCAAAGTATCCATTCTGGCTCAAGAGTCCATTCAAACAATGCCACATAACAATCAAATGCAAATAATAGACACATAGAAAGCCAAAATATACCAGCCCCATGTCCCCACGGGTGAAACACATGACTCATGAATAGGGAGAATTCTTAGCTATTTTTGGAGTATGAAGAAATGATGCTCATTTCTTTCATAACTTACCATAAATTTAATGAATAGACTTATAGACCACATCATGAATGTGAGAAAATGAAGCATCATTCTCCATACTCCGAAAATCATAAGAATTACTTTATGAATAATCTCAAAATCCAAAATCAAAAAGTGATAAGTGTACAACACATTTCATGGTCCAGCCCAGATGTGACAAAAGCTCATTTAAGAGTATGTTGCACACAGGGGCATAGAATTTTTTGTTTTGGGAGCCAAATTGTGGTACTAAAGTCAAACAAGACAAACCATCGTACACATGCATAAATACACTCACAAACATATATATATATATATATATCTTAATATAATATTTTAATACTACAGTAGGTCATAATTTATAAATATATTGCATACAAAAACCATCAACTTTGACATATGTATATTAAAGAGATAATTTTTTAGGTAAATTTATAATCTTTTAAACACCGATTAGTATATAGAAGTTGTCTAGTTTGATATTAGACATGTACAAAAAACAAAATTGAGAAAAAAGAAAAAGAAAAAGAAACTCCATTGTCTCTATAACTACTAAACCAATAGACAAGTTCTATTTTTTAAGGGCACCAACAACTAACTCAAATATTTGGGGGGCCAACTCCTATATTTTTGTAGACAAATCTTTAAATATTTTAACAATTATACATAAAATAAATGATTTTTTTTAAAAAAATAATTTTTGGAGTAGACATGGCCCTCAAGCTTGGCTATAGCTTGGCTTTATTTTAACAATTATACATATCTTCTTCTTCTTTTTTGTTAAAAAAAAAAGGGGGTAAAGGGAGGCGACTAGTGTAACTTCTCTACCTGGACGCGACTATAGTAACACCCTACCCGCTTTTGGATGAGATCTCATACTTCCAATATGTGAGAAACTCACTTATTACTCTTTGGAATGCATATCAATATCATACAACTACCACTCCCATATCCTCAATTCAGGTTATAGACATTTCTTGATGCTCCTTTTGTTCTTAATCATCTAGCTAGGCATACAAATACATTACTAAAAGCAAATGAAATTACCTTTTTGGTTTCTGTACTGAACAGTTTGTTAACTCCTGCTCTTTAGTAGTTCTGCTCTTGAATTTTTAGCCATAGCTATTAAAATGGTAAACAGATGAACTGTACAAAATTATGGATCGGTATAAAAGAAATATTTGATTCGTAATAAATAAATTAAAAAAAAAAACTGATTAAACCGTAGAAACTCGACCATTTTTTAGGAAAAAAAAAATACTGAATTAATTGTTCCTTCTTTGCTGATGATGCCGAAAATATCAACAGTGAGTTGCACGATGCTCGTACCCTCGAAACGACACCTGCACAAAGAAAAGAGGACCTAACAGAGAGCACCGGTGTGGAGCCGGCCAAATACCCTCCGAAGGTCAAGTTAGAACTTCTTTCAACTCTAGAGTGCTAGAGAGGGGTTAATTATGCGTACCTCGATTTGTAAAGGTATTGGGGCTTTTATAGTAGTATGGGGTTGACCTTTCTTCCTTAGAGCAGAAGTCTTTTCCATATAGGAATCCTTATGAGCGTAGATCGTGGAGTCCTTTCCTTATAGGAATCTATCATTGAGCGTGGTGGCCAAGTAAAGGTTTTATTGGAACCGTCGGCCTCTTATCCGTCGGCTTGTCTCGTTCCCTATGTCGATAAAGGGCCGTCAGCCTCTTTGAACATAATTAGCCCTTAAGCTTTTCTCGGATTTCCCTTACTGTCAGCATGTCTCTTTCCGTCGGCGTAATAGAGTCCTCAACGTCCGTCGTGACTGGCCCGTCAGCCTGAGTAGAAGCTGACGGGTTAAGCCCATGGTGCTTGCTATGATTCTTCCTTATCATTTACCATTTTCTCTCATTATATATTGGGAGTCTCAGATAACCTAACCTAGTTAATCAGAAACATATACTAATTATGCTTGCAAAACTCATTGCATCAACAAAAAAGTTTGGCAAAAAACATTATTACTATCTTTATAAAAAAAAAAAAAAAAATCTAAAATAAAAAGTACAAATTATATAAGCTTTTATTTTGGATCATGATAATATTCAAATCAGTGGTCAAAGTTGAACCCCGTTCAAAAACTCTATAACGTTAGAGCATGCTCATATGGATATGGCACGTAGAATGGGCTGTGTGTGTGTTTTTAAATAGAAATCGTGTCTTTTTATTTTTTATAAATCGTCTTTTGTCAAATACCTAGCCCCAGGATCGTGTTCATAATTGGGATGAATTAAACATGATCGATATTATTAAAACATCTTTCATAAAAAATATTATTAAAACATCACACCATTAACCCACAACTGTACTTAATATTTTTAATGTGGTCACAACAAATTTAATTTTCGGCAATGGACACCAACGGGGGATTTGGGTTGAGGAAGTTGTTACTTTAAAATCTAATTATAAAAACACTATTGATTTAAAACAAATTATAAAAATACAGTACCTTTTGATCTCATATTTCATTTCATCCCATAATTGTAACCATTAATAATCAATTTAAATTTTGATAGAACTACAATTATTAGAATTTCAAAACTCATCGCGTTTCTTCTCATGAGATTATTTTTATTGAATTATTTTGTTAAAAAATAAAATTGGATAAAAATATATGTTGCCTAAAAAATGAAATAAGCAAAATAAACACAAAGCAAAACACCAGTCAGTTTTTTGTTTTTGGTTTTTTATTTTGTTTTTGATAGGCAAGAATTAAATCTTAAATCTCTTATTCAACTCTTAATAATTTTACTAATTTGAACTAATTAAAATCTACATGAGCAGAAAAGGCTAGGAGTTACTTCTCTATTTTTGGGTTAAACACAGAAAAAGTAGATTAAAAAGACGAGGGGTCCATAAGGTCTAATGAAAAGGACGGGGGAGATGAGAGAGGGCCAATGGGCCATTGGGCAAAACAAGAGGCAGCGGCCCAAACCTCAACAAGTGGGCCACTCGGCCTACAAGTTTGAAGTTCTATCAACATAGCAAAAGCCCCAAAAATCAACCACAAATTTTCTACTTGCATAACTTATTTCACAACTTAGATGGCAAATCGTGATGAATCAAAAATCATTTTATATGAACTTTTATTTTTGACCACTCACAACTTATCAACTTAGCAAGTTGTGAAAAAAAAAATTGTCAAATAAATTGTGTCCCTAAACTTAATCAATCAAAAGAGATAAGGCATACTTTGATGTCTTTAATCACTAAAGCGAAGAGTGAGTTTGGGAGCTCATTAATAATTGAGATGAGAATTTGGTAGTTACTTATTAGTTTCAACTAGATGAAGTGGATATGTCTCCTCAGAATTAACCTTCCTTACCAACTGTCAAAAGGTGTCTAGGAAAAAAATTAAAATCAATATGACCAATTCTAAATAGGAATGATAGGTTTACATGAACTATGAATTGTAAATTTTACACATTCAATACAAATGTGGCCAATATTTGCTAATTTCGGAGAAAGTCTACAATCCATTTAGCCTAGTAGCCTACAATGTACACTTTACAGTTTACATTCCCCTATTAGTGTAAAACATAATTTTCTTTGTAAATAATAACCTTGGGCTCATCAATTGATCAGTAAAAGAATATATGCTAAGTTGGTATACACAAAAAATGTCACATTGTTTTTTTTTTTTTTTTTCTTAATGAACTAAGAAATTTATTCATAAGTAAAGATAGTACAATCAAACAAAAACCATAAACAAGAAGCACACAAGCACACTAACAAAGGCTTCGCAACAAGCCTATACACACAATAAGCCTCCAATTACGTAAAATATAAATATAATGATCTTGATAATGCAGTCCTCATACTCACAGAATAGGTCACTTGTCCATTATATAAATATAATGATCTTGATAATGCAGTCCTCATACTCACAGAATAGGTCACTTGTCCATTATATAAATATAATGGCAAACCCTCTATACCACCTCATGCTCCACAAATCAAAATAGGTCACTTGTCCATTAATTCCTAATTTTATGCTGTTTATTTCATTTACCATAAATAAATAGAAAACAAAAATCTCAATGCATATTCATCCCACCACCAACCTCATCGGCGCACCCTAATCTAACTCGCCGGCTCCACCTTCAATTCAGCTACAACAATTGTTAGATCTCAACCGATATTCATTCCACCACCACCACATCCATTTTGCTACAAGTTCAGCTCTTGAAACCCTCATGTCTTTCATTTCTTAATAATTGTTTTGGATGTCTTTTGTATTTCATGAAATTTGGATATTAGACATACTTTGGGTTGGGGTCTCTTCTAGTTGCCATTGGGGAAACAATTTGTCAATTTGGATATTAGAAATACTTTGGGTTAGGGTTTCTTCTCTTGTAATCGATGGGTAACTGTTACAATATTTATATATATATATATATATATATGGTGTCCGCAACTTGAAAATTTGTCAAACCATTCTCTTGTAATCGATGGGTAACTGTTACAATATTTATATATATATATATATATATATGGTGTCCGCAACTTGAAAATTTGTCAAACCATCGAGCATTTCTCACTAGTAGGTGATTTGTTTCTTTCTAATCTGTTGCCTATATATTGTAGTAATTCAGCTTGCAAATTATTTTCTTTTTCTTCTTCTTTTTTCTTGTGTTGTGAAGAGCATTCGTTGACATTCAAATCAGCTTTAGATCTGCCTAGATGGCTAGACTTGGTGGCGTTGCCATGGTCGTGATTGTAGTTGATAGCATCGGCAATCACATGTCAATGGTGTTGGGTGGAGGCTAGTGATCGTGGTTGTGGGGATGAATATGCTTTGGGGCTTTTCCTTTTCCATTTATTTTGGGTATGAAAGCTCAATTATTGTGAAAACATTAATGCTTGTTCAAACCCCAATTTTAAAATCATGGCTAGATTGCTTTTACTCTAACTTATCAAAGTGCGGAATAAGAGTAAATAGGCGCAATAAACCAGTAACACTACTCTAAGCGATATTCAACCATAATAAATAATAAAAGAAAAGTTTAAAGAGTAGGAAAGAGAGATGTAAATACAAGATAACACCAAGACGTGTTATCAAAGAGGAAACCGAAGAACTCGGCAAAAAACCTCTCCACGACCCCTCAAGTTGAAATCGATCCACTAATAAATAAATTGGAGTACACGAATAACAAAAAACCCTTCAAGCCTAGTCTACCCCATGTACTTGAGCCCTCCAAGCTCTTGCTACCAATAGACTTCTCGGAGACTTGTCTTCACTAGCTTTCTAGATCCCACAATTCAACCTGATTGCATCCGCTACTTAATGGTTCCTTCCAATGCTTCCCAAAGGCACCAAAACTTGACTCAACTCTTAAATTGGGTGAGGTAAGTGTTTGGCCTAAGAACATCTCAAGGATGTGTAGATGGAGAGGTAGGAGTAGAGGAAAACTAAGAGAAAATGTCTAGATGATTGTGAGTATAACAATTTCTAACTTCAAGTGTTTTTGCTAGGGTTATTTCTCTGAAAAACACTCCTTACATTTCGTGGGTAATGAGAGTATATATAGTGCGGGTAAAGAATTTGGTAAATCATCTTTTCTTTTTATCAAACAAAGAGTTTGCTGGTACCTCACGAGATGGCCTTTCTCGTGAAGTACTCACAAATTTGATAGCCTAGCATGATTCTTCAGCTTCTAGTCAAGTGCTTCACACGTGGCCTTTCGTGAGTTACTTTTCTCGTGAGCTAGTCGTGAACTGCACTGATTCTTCTTTAACGCTTGATTCTTCATTAATCTCTCACACTCATCCCTTACAAATAAACCCACATAAATACAGGAGAATCATTGAAGAAATTACAATCAAATTTGACACAGAATTAAAGCCAACAAAGGCTAGTTGAAAATCATAACTTTACAGGATAAATGAAACAAGCAGCATAAAATTAGAAATTAATGGACAGATGGCCTATTTTAATTTGTGGAGCATGGGCTGGTATAAAAGATTTGGGATAGAAGATTTCGACCCACTTACTCCAATTTTGCCCATAACAACTTGCAAAACATAGCTTTAAAGTCACTCTTTTTTCATTTTTTTTTTTCCAAATTCTAAAGGGCTCAATCAACCAATTAAACCATCCCAAACTAGCTTGGGCTTAGCAATCAAACAACTCATCAATGAAATTTCTTTATAAAGAGAGGGAGAAGCATGCCACTTGAAGCAACAAGAAGAATAAAGGCTACAATATTCCCCAGAAAGTGTGGCACCACTGTATAGGTGCCAGCATCCAGCAATGCTTTGATAGACTAGTTTGTGAAAAAAGCAGTACTTTGTACCAGTTCTCTATTGAAAAATCTGATACAAACCCTAGATTTTTTGTGTAGGTGGGATTGAACTTTAAATTTTTTATTCAACTATCAGAGATTTTACCAGTTAAGTTAACTAGAACCTACCCAAATAATGTACTTTTTTTTTTTTTTTGAAGAGACCCAAACAATGTACTTGATTTCATCATAAAACATTATAAATAGATTATTTTTACAAAATGTTAAAAGCTAGCTAGCTACCCATAAAATTAAAATAAAATGAAAAATAAAAAACACGTGCACACGCATTATACATGTAAGTGCCCGTTTGGTTGGGCTTTTAGAGCCCACTTTTACCATTTATGCGCATTTGTAAAATGCTGAGACAGTTTTTTGCGTTTGGCTCAGCCCAAAACGCAACTTTTTGGAAAAAGTTGCGTTTTGGGCCAAGGCAAAAAATAATCTATGAACGCGCAACAATATGGAGCATCAGAGGTCCATAAGCAAAGGCAAACGCGCATATGTATCCGTTAGGTCTGCCTGTTTACCAAATTACCCTTGCAATATATATACCTCAGTTCTCACACTTCACGCTTTCTCTCGTCTCTTCTCTGCTCTGCCGTGCCCTCAGCTCTCTCACTCTCACGCTCATCTCTTCTCTGCTCTGCCCTCTCCGTGGTAAGTGAGCCGTGAACCTTCTTCCTCTTTCCTCTTCTTCTGGCATTAGCTCATCTCATCCATCTTTCTTGCACTGAAGTGTTTTTTTTTAACACCGATCTGCTACCAAAATACCAGGTACCGATCTGCTACCAAGAACACCGATCTGCTACCAAAATACCAGGTACCAACACTGATCTGAATTTTTTTTTTTTTTTTTAACCGAGTGTGGGAAAAAAAATTTTAGCTAAAAAATTTTCAGTGCTACATGCTTTGTAATTTCTTGCCGGGTACTAAAAAATTTTTAGTGCTACATGCTTTGTAATTTTTTTTTCTTTTGTGGATGCTCTGTAACATTGATGATGATAGTGCTACATGCTTAGGGAAAAATGCTTTGTAACAGTGCTTTGGGGAATTTTTCTTTTGTGGATGCTTTGTAATTCTAGGGAAAAATTCTTTGTAATCTGTAAAATGCTTTGTAAAATGCTTTTCTGTTGGTTGTAGAATTCTTTGTAAAATGCTTTTCTGTTGGCTGTAAAATGCTTTGTAATCTCTCGTGCAATGCTTAGGGAAAAATTCTTTGTAATTTTTAGTGCTACATGCTTTGTAATTTTTTTTTCAGTGCTACATGCTTAGACAAAGATGGTGAGGTACATGTCTTTGATATCAAGGTTTCTGATTTCTTTTTATATCAAGTAGTGATAGTTAGTTTCTTTGAAAGCACTTGAACTTAGTTTTATTTGTAGAAAAAAACTAAGCAAAAAAGGACTGCTAACTTATTGGTTTCAGTTTTGTTCAATTTTTATTTTTTTTTTGTTGCTTTAAATTTTTTTTCCTTTTCAGTTATTGTGCAAAGTTTTAGTCCTTTTTTCCATAAGGATTATGTCAGTGATAAAAGGATGTTACTTCATGTTATTACTTTGACATATGTTTCACATTCATGTTCACCGTGGTTAACATGTTTATATACACTGTAGCATTTATCCGTGTATGTATAAATTAATGAATTTTATGGGGGATGGATGAGCAATTATGATTTATGCACCTCTGCTTATGGCTACAAAATTATTATTCCTATTGCATTCTATGAGACCAGTAAAATAAATTATTTTATAGAGAATCCCTATAGGCTTTAAACACTTATATTTGGGTTGAGTTATATAATATCTTATATGGATGCAAATAGAGTCTTAATTTGATCATATTGTACATCATTCTTCAATATTAAAGAGAGAAAAAAAGAAGAAGAAGCTCTTTATAGTTTCTTTTAAGTGGTTTCTATCCGGTGTTGTATAAATTTGTTTTAGAAGTTGATGGATACAATCTTAATTTTTGTCAAGTTTCTTAGAAGTGCATCACGCTTTTTAGATGAATTTTTCCCACTTCAATAAACTTCATTTGATGGATGGTATTGTATTACTTCACAATCTTTGGAATTGTTAAGTTAGATAGGATTCAGTTTGTTGGTAAGGTTGTATCAATCTTTTGGCGTGGACATATCTATTCACTATAACAGATATATCTATTTCCAATAGGTGTAAGTTTGCCTCAAAAAAAAAAAAAAAAAAAGACAATATGTAGTTGTTGTCAGGGTAATCATTTTGGGTTTGGGGTAATACTTGTTTAGTTTGATTCTGCTAATACTTGTTTAGTTATTTGTTTTTGTTGATTGGAATTTAACAGTTTGGGTTTGGGGTCTGAAAATCAGAGGAGAGAAAAGACAATATGTAGTTGTTGTCAGGATAGTCATGGGGTTTTTATTAATAGTGATCTGATTAAATTAAAAACACTGCTAGTTTTTATGGTTTGTTTTTATGGTTTTAAACACTGCTAGTTTAACGTATATCCAAACATTGTTTGCTTATTTTCCATTTACTATTTTTTAGTTCAACCTTGGCTGCTGTGAGATTTTTTATATTTTAATTCAGCGTTAAATATTTGTAATTGCTAAATTATGAATTCTATTTTTTGCATTTCTTATGGTTGGTTAACTTTATAGATGGGTAAAAACACCACTTCCAACCCTGAGGAAAAAAAGGCTAGAGCATTATGGGATATTAATCCAAGCTGGACAACTACTTTTTGTAAGCTTTGTGTGGAACAGATTCAACTTGGGAATAGATCAAAAGGTGCTGCCTTTAGTACCAAAGGTTGGACTACTCTAGTGACCAAATTTTGTGATGAGACCGGTCAAAACTATGATAGGGGTCAATTAAAAAGTAGGTGGGATGTATTAAAAGGTGACTGGAGAGTGTGGGAACAATTGAGGAATCTTGACACAGGTTTAGGTTGGGATGCAGAGAGGGGAACGATTCGTGCTCCTGATGATTGGTGGACGCGGAAGTTGGAGGTGAGTTGAGTATTTTATTTATATGTAGTTAGTTGGAGATAGTTTTTTTATATTATTGTTATCTGAGTGAAATTACAATTACATTTTGTAGGAATTACCCAAAGCTAGAAAATTTCGAGAGAAAGGTCCACAGAATCTAGATGAACTTGATATAATGTTTAGGGATGTTGCAGCAACTGGAGTAGCTGCATGGACCCCTTCTTCAAATACACTCCCTCCAACAATGCCACAAGAGGGTGCTGGTGATTCAGATGGTAGCTCCGAATTTAAGGATGATCGATGTGACATGAGTTTAGACATTGATAGTTTGCAGCAAGGACATACTAGTCAATCACGTAGTTCAGGACAAAAGCGAACTAGTGAATCAATACCCTCACAGTAGAAAAAGAAGAAGATAGGAGGAGCGGCAATGTTGGACAATCGTATTAGTCAATTAATAACTGTATGTCAGAATAGGCAGGAAGGTACTTCTCAAGAGTCACCAAGTTCAATTGATAATGTCATGGCGATTGTGAGAACACTTCCTGGAGTAGATAGTAAGTTTGCGATTCAAGCTTCCATTGTCTTACTAAAAAGGTCACGTAGGGAGATGTTCCTAGCTTTCAAGGAGCCAGAGTCACAGCTGGAGTGGCTACAAGAAATGATTTGTAGGGAAAACAGGAAGTGACCAACCTTATGTGTCACAGCTTATGACTAATATTAGCTTTATTAAGTATGCTATGTTGTATTAACTTTAAACTATGTTATGTGATATTTAGTATTAGTTTTGGACTTCTATATGTGTAATACAATATTTCAGCATGATATTTTGAATTGGGACCTATTGTTGCCTTTTGTTACTTTGTTGATTATTATGTTAATTTATATTAAGTATTACCAATGGTTGATTATTTGTTACTTTGTTGTGTAGCGTAAACCAATATGGATGATTATAATGGTACTCATGAGAGTGGCCATTTTATGGAACTATTAATGGATGGGGATTACAGAAATTACTGTGATGATAATGATGGTGGTGATTATAACATTGTTGACAATAATAATGATGGTGATAACAATGATGATGATGATGATGAGAGTAGTAACAGTGATGATGATAGTGATAGTGATTCTGATGATGATGATGATAGTAACGACGATTCTGATGAGGAGTTTTACCAGCTTGTGGCAGTTACTTGTGAAGCAGTTGTGACATATTTCAATAAATACATTAATAAGACTCCTTGTTATGATTCTGAACAAACAGGGTGGGCTTGGGTGAGACGTTGTATGAAAGGTAATGAGACATTGTGTTACAACATGTTTAGAATGAAAAAGGAGGTGTTTCAAAATTTGTGTCAAGTTTTACAACATGACTATGGACTTCAACATTCAAGGAATATAAGATTAGAAGAGTCAGTGGCAATCTGTTTACTGATACTTGGTCATGGAACATGTAACCGAATGGTTCAAGAAATATTTCAGCATTCGGGTGAAACCATAAGTAGACATTTTGAGAAGATGGTCACTTTGTTAGGTGCTCGGTTTGCAGCTGCATATGTAAAGCCTTCGGATCCAACGTTTAGTGAAGTTCCAACCAAAATACAAGACCATCCAATTTATTGGCCACATTTCAAAGTATGTGTACTATTGTATATTTAAATAAATGTTATTGTCTATAAGATAATTGTCATGTGGAACTAAAAACTATTAATGTTTTTATTAGGATTGCATTGGTGCAATTGATGGCACACATGTGGTAGCGATTGTACCTACTGAGAAGTCCATTCCATACTTTGGAAGAAAGGGATATCCAACTCAAAATGTAATGGCTGCATGTGACTTTGATATGTTATTCACATTTGTTTTGCCTGGATGGGAAGGTGCAGCACACGACACCCACATTTTTCTTGATGCTATTAGTAAACAAAGTAACAACTTTCCACACCCACCACCAGGTTTGTAATTGGTTAATCAATTGTTCATTATAATGACACCTTGTGTGTGTGTTTAATACAATTGAATTTTTTTTTCTAGGGAAATATTATGTAGTTGATTCTGGATATCCAATGATGAAAGGCTATTTGGCACCATACAAAGGGATATCATACCATCTTCAAGACTTTCGAAGGAGAGTGGAAACCCTAGAACTAGACATGAAAAATTTAATTATGCTCACTCATCTCTTCGATGTGTGATTGAGGGCACTTTTGGTGTGTGGAAGAATAAATGGAGAATTATCAGAAACATGCCATCTTTTCCATTCCATATCCAAATACTTATTGTATCTGCTACTATGGCTCTTCATAATTTTGTTAGACTAAATGATAGGGATGATAGGAGCTTCATAAACGCCAATCGAGCTTCAATTTCTAAAGAGAACATAATAGTGAAGCAGGTAGCAGGTGTGAGCAGAACACAGGATCTTTAACAGACCCTGCGATGGTGGTTCTTCGTGATTCAATTGCTAATTCCATTTGGGGAGATAATAATTAGTAGTTGTCTTTTTATTTTATTTTATAATATCATGTAGTACAATTTAAACTTGGGTTATTAGTATGTATTTTATTATCTTTTTTATATTTTTGTGTTGTACAATTTAAACTTGGGTTAATGATATGTATTTTATATCTTTTTACATTTTTATGTAGTACAATTTAAACCTAGATTATTGGTGTATATTTTATCATCTTTTTACATTTTCATTTTGAGTTTCATGATGATGAAAATTATTTAGTTTTAATTAATATTAATAAGAAGTCATTAATGGTAATAACAAATAATTATGAAACTAAAAATAAAAATAGCCCAAACATTATTAAAATAATACCAATAATATATTTATTATTATTATATGAAGTAGTTTATTAATAAGTATGAAATAAACTCACATAAAAAAAAATCAAAAAAAAGTATAAAATAAACTCCTTTATATATACATTGTCCTTTTTTGTAATTTACCCCTCAAAATGCCACTTTTATAAATGTTAGCCAAACACTCAGCTTTTTCAAAAAGCACTTTTTAACAGCTGTTACCAAACACTCAGCTTTTTGAAAATGCACTTTTTCATTATGCACTTTTTAAAAACTCCACTTTTTCATTATGCACTTTTACAAAAAGCTGAACCAAACTCACCCTGTTTGCATATGCATATGCATAATTTGCGACTACTTCCATGTTTAAGAATTGCATATGCATAATTTGCGACTACTATGATCACACAATTAAGTAAATCAAGACTGATTCCCTTACTATTTAACATTGAAAAATAACACTAAACTAAAGCAGACAAAATTATAGCCTAGAGTCCTAGACTTAAAAATGCGTGAAATTGCACACCCTTCAACTTTGTCACCAACCACTTATCAATTTATCATACACACATAACATGCCCCACCAAATATTAGATGGCCCATTATTGTGGCAATCGGTTAGTCACAGCACGTTTTCACTTTTGCGTTTTCTCTTTTTTTTTTTTTGGGCCGCACTTGTTGACTTTGGAGGCAAAAACACTTCTGCGTTTTCTTTTTTTTTTTTTTTTTTTTTTTTTGGGCCGCACTTGTTGACTTTGGAGGCAAAATTTTACTGTACGTATACTGTTTATGCACTGTTTACACACTATTTAATATTAAAAGTGAGTCCCACAACACTATTCATACATTTAAAAATTATTTTGCTACAGTGTTTTCAGCAACAATTAATTTTTATCAACTTTCAGCAACAATAAGTGCTATTCAAACAAACCCATTATGTGTGACGTTAGTTTTGCATGGGGCACAACCCACAACTGTCTACATGTACCTACACGTACAAAATCACATGCCACATAATTCACCGAGTGGGCATTATTTATCACTTGTCGCATTTTACATGTCAGTATATGCCATTTTTTGACAATTCCATCACAACCCGACATAATAAAAAATGCGTGCTTTATCGCCAATTTTGGATACTTCAACAAGAAAGCGACTAAAATAATACCAAAAAAAAAAAAAAAAAAAAAAAAAAAAAAACAAATCCCATCTCAAGATTCATAATAAAATGAAAGGCGAAGTTTCATTTATTTTAAAAAAACACCCACATGTTCCATCCCAAACTTCACCTTCTATGTTTTTTTAAAATTAAAATTCCTAAAACAACCAAAGGAAATTAAATTACACTCCTAAAGTAAACCCCCCCAAAATATTCCCCAAACACAATGAGATCTTAACACTAAATTAGTACATATTTGAAAGGGGGATGAATTTTGGAATTTAGAATTTAGAATTAGGATCCCTTATGATCCGGTACATTGCACTAACAGCGAGAGTTGCTGCGCTTTGCCGCGTTACCCTTTGATTGACTGACACGTGCCTTCTTCGTGACCGTTGGATCCTCGTTGATGTCAAACCCCATCATCGTCGTCATCCCATCTCCACCGACCATCTCCGTAAACATCCTCTGCAGGTCCTCAAAACTGTCCCCCTATTATTAAAAACCGCAAAATTACCATTATACCCTCACAATATTTTATTATTAAAAAAAAACACACACACACATTTAATTTTTATAAAATGTAAATGTAAATAAATAAATAAATAAATGCTACCTCGTCCTTCACGTTGTTCATCATGGACAACATCTCTTGCATAAAATCACAAAAATCCTGCATTAAAAAAAAAAAAAATCATCATGGGCAAAAAGGTAAAACAAAATTAAAGTATAATGATATTTCCAAGGCAATAATTTTACCGCGCACAAAACCAGACGACATCGTTTTACCTTGGAAGAATTCAAAAAAAAAAAAAAAAAATCAAAAGATACGTACTTCGTCTTCGTCCTCCAGAGGATTGTAGAGTCCCACGTCGTACATTGACCTCTTTGCCTCGTCTGATAACACTGTTACAATTTAACGTCCGTTAAATCTCCACGTCAGCACATTATAACGGAAATTTCAACGACACCGTTTCTTTTTTTCTTTTTTTTTTTTTTTGGGAGGGTATGATAAAGTTACCGGAGTAAGCCTCTTGGATTTGCTGAAACCGACGCTTGGCCTCCGCCGTCGCCGCACCGGAGTTCCGTGCCCACCTGTCCGGGTGCCACTTCTAAAAAAAAAAAAAAAACACAAAACAAATCAAAAAACAAAAAACGAAAACGACAGCGTTTTGGGGAGGGAAAGAAAACGGTGGCGTTTAAGGGGGCCGACTGACCAGAGCGAGTTTACGATAGGCGGAGCGGACATCGGAGAAGGAAGCGTCTTTGCGAATTCCGAGGACGGAGTAGTACGAGAAGGAAGATCCACCGTTGGATCCTCCTCCTTCCCGATCCATTAACCCGGATCCACGAATACACGAATAGCTTTTACGACTGAAAAAAGTAACCGAATTAACGGATCTCTTAAAAAAAAAAAAAAAAAAACAAAGGTTGGTGTGGCGTGTGGAGTGATTTAAACCTTAGAGAGAAGAAGAACAAGAAAGAAAAGAAAGCAAAGGTGGTGAGTTTTTAAGAGAGAGAGAAAGAGAGAGAGAGAGAGATGGCTTTAGAGAGAGAGGAAAATATCTAGGACGAGACGGAATAAGGGCTGCTGTAAGGGAGAGAAGAGTAAAAGTACGTTACGAAAGAAACTTCGAGAGATTTTAGATTCAGCCCGGGATATTTTCTTTTGTGAAGGAGCGGAATTAGCACTCGACTTCTGTGAATTTACGACGGCACGCCATTGGTTTTTTTTTTTTTAAGATCAATTTTGGATTAGTTTATTTTGCTGAAATTAGTATTTTTTTTATTATTAAAAGTTCTGTAGATAAAAATAAAAGTTATTTGAAGTAATATAGTGGGATATATAAATAGTACCAAAAAATATAATGAGGTCTATAAATAATAGCAAAAATAAATTAAATAGTAAAATAAGTTGACAAAACTAATTTTTACTAAATACACACTTAATGATGATAATTGATAACTACTCCTACAAATTTTACTATATGACAATTTTTAAATATAATACAAGATAAAATTCAGTTAATATTTTGAGATTTGGGTTAATGTATGTCAGGTTTGGGAATTTTTTTTTTTTTTTTTTTTTTAGTTGATCAACTTGATCATTAAATTGATAAAACCAAACTTGGTCTTTGATTAGCGTGAGAGGGAAGAAAAATGAGTAACGAAAAGTATATCTAAAGAGAAACTTTGAGAGACTTTTGATTCCTAGGATATTTCCTTTGCTAGGGAATTAGCATTGGACTTTTGTGAATTTTTCGATGGCTTGTCACTGGCGTAGCCGCGTATGATTTTTTTATTTATGTTTATAAACAAGAAATTTAATATGTCAAAAATTTAATATAATACAAATTTTAATTAAATTTTTTTTTTGGATAAAATATAGTTAACATCTTGAGGTTTGAGTTAATATAAGTCAGGTCTACAATTTTTCAAAACTAACTAACTTGATTCTCAAACTGATAAACTCAAACTTGGTCTCTAATCATCATGAGATAGAAGAAAAATGAGTAACAGAAGCTATGTTTAGGCAGAATATTTAAGACATTTTAGACCCTTGGGATATTTTCTTTACAAGGAAGGAGTGGAATTAACACTGAACTTTTGTGGATTACGATGGTGCGCCGTTGGTGTATGATTTTTTTTTTCTTTGGGGGAGTTAAGATGATAACTACTACACTTTTTTTTTCCCTTTTTTGGCTGAATAACTACTACACATTTTACTTTTGTTTATTTAAAAAATTAATATGTCAATTTTTAAATATAAACAAATTTTAATTAACTTTTTTTTTTTATATATTTATTGCATTAGTTTATAATTTTTGTTAAAATAATATTGGTGGTATTATTAGCACTACTAGGGAAAGCACGTGTCACGGAGTCTTTTGGCTAAATATTGCCAAAATTAAAACATTTTTGCATTATAAGTACTGTTTGAAGTTTTTTGGCAAAATGAGGAGAGAGGTTGAATTTCGGTAACAGCGTTGCCGAAATTCAAGAAAAAGAGGAGAGAGAATGAGAAAATTGGAGGAGAGAGAAAAACTCGAATTACGGCAATGGTATTGCCGTAATTCCTCTGCCCAATCTGCTCGGGTTTGTGCGTGTGAGGAGTGCAATGTGTGAGTGCCCCCAAAAAAAAATCCCACAATTTCGGCAATACCATTGCCGAAATTGTGGGGAATTTTTTTTTTTTTTTTAATTTGTGGCAATGGTATTTCGGCAATACCATTGCCACAATTGTGGGGAATTTTTTTTTTTTAAAAAAAAAATTTGTGGCAATGGTATTTCGGCAATACCATTGCCACAATTGTGGGGAAATTTTTTTTTTTTTTTTAAATTGTGGGTTTTTTTTTCAATTGTGGCAATCGCATTGCCGAAATTGTTTCAATTGCCACAATTGAAAAAAAAAATAAAATAAATTTTTTTTTCCAAACGGTATTAGGAATTTTTTTTTTTTTTTTCAAATGGAACAATGACATTGCCAAAAGAAAAACTTATCTTTTCCTATTGCCGAAATTCCGCAACACCATTGCCACAATTAGTAAAAAAAAAAAAAAAAAAAAAAAAAAAAAAAAAAACCCAACCAATTTCGGAAATACCATTGCCGAAATTGTGGGAAAAATTTTCCCACTCGGCAATCGTATTGCCAAAATTGGGGAAATTTTTGTTTTTTTGTTTTGTTTTTTTTTTTTTTCCCAATTGTGGGTTTTTTTTTTTTTTTCAATTGTGGCAATCGCATTGCCGAAATTGTTTCAATTGCCGAAATACCATTGCACAAATTAAAAAAAAAAAAAATTCCCCACAATTGTGGCAATGGTATTGCCGAAATACCATTGCCACAAATTTAAAAAAAAAAAAAAAAAAATTCCCCACAATTTCGGCAATGGTATTGCCGAAATTGTGGGATTTTTTTTTTTTTGGCACTCATACATTGCACTCCTCACACGCACAAACCTGGGCAGATTGGGCAGAGGAATTACGGCAATACCATTGCCGTAATTCGAGTTTTTCTCTCTCCTCCAATTTTCTCATTCTCTCTCCTCATTTTTCTTGAATTTCGGCAACGCTGTTGCCGAAATTCAACCTCTCTCCTCATTTTGCCAAAAAACTTCAAACAGTACCTATAATACAAAAATGTTTTAATTTTGGCAATATTTAGCCAAAAGACTCCGTGTCACGTGCTTGCTATTATATTAGATAATAATTTATTGATATTATATTCATATTTAGTGTACAAAACTCCATTTTTTATAAGATTTTAGAGGAATTATGTTACAAAGTTTTGAAAGGATTATGTTAAATCGCCTTACCTTTACCCCAATATCTTGTCGTTACATTGAATAACAATATAATTTCAAATATAGAAACTATTTATAATACAGTCAATAATATGTAAATCATTTTATATGTGAAACACCTAAATTTTTTACCATCAATATTTTTAAAATGTGAGGTATGGAATATAAAGTTTTATTTTCTATAAATTTGCAAGTACAGAACACAATGGGGATACTGACTTAAAAAAAATGAAAATTTCACATTTCAAAACTCATTTACAAGTACAAAAAGCCTTTTGCTCTTAAGAATACATAGTTCATACTGCAACCCACCCTCAACATTACCTTCATACCCAACTTTCCCCATATGTATATGTCAAAATCTGCCTCTCCAAACAAGGCAGAGACGCTACAGGGAATTGCTTAAGAGCTAATCATCAATGGCAAAGAACTTTTAGACCAATTATATTCATAATGATGGGACAACAAAGACTTAGATCTTCTATTGGTAGAGATTCCAACGGTTGACCTTGGTTAATTCACATCCCTGTCAACCAACAAAGAAGAGCTAGAGAAACTTCAATCAACTCTAATGCGCCCATTGTTTTTGCTAATGCCAACCACTGTTATCAATTTGAGAAGCAAGGAACAGAGGAGGAGGAGCAGAACCGAGAAATCATAACCAAAAAAGAATATTGGAAATGCAGCTATAGAACTAAATTGTAGGGATATAAGAGAAATATTAGTAAATTAATGAGTTTTATTTTTAAAAATATGATAATTTTTTGGGACATCTTAAAATGGAATAGAGAACAAATAAATTGGGATAGAGGAGTACAAATTTTATTTAATTTTTTGGGTAAAATACAATTAACACCTAGACGTTTGAGCTAATGTAAGTCAAGTCTACAATTTTTCAAAACTAACCAACTTGATCCTTAAACTAATAAACTCAAACTTGGCCTCTAATCATCGTGAGAGAGGAGAAAAATGAGTATCAGAAACTATGTTTAGACAAAATGTTCAATACATTTTAGACTCTTGGTATATTTTCTTTGCTAGGAGTGAAATTAACACTGGACTTTTGAGGATCACAATGGTACACCATTGGTGTATGATTTTTTTTTTCTTTAGGGTAGTTGAGATGATAAGTACTACACATTTTACTCTTGTTTATATAAAAAAAAAATTAACATGTCAATTTTTATATATAAACAAATTGTAATTAGTTTTTTTATATTTATTGCATTATTTTATATTTTTGTTAAAATAATATTGGTGGTATTTATTAGCATTATTGTGGGGGAAAAGGGGCCCGGCCCAACGTGATGGGCCGAAGGACCATAGCAGGGCTATTTTGCGACAGAGAAGAGGAAGATGGAAAAGGCAGAGCCCGGCTGAAAGTGGGACCCTCAAGAGGAAGAATTATCACAGTCCGAAGAGGATATCTCTTGTCCGAAGAGGTTGTAATCCTCTGACGCCATATCATAGATCAATTGAATGTATGAAAGGCCAGAATGACCTTCCGAGGACTCCACTTGATCAAGATAAGCTTTGAGCATGCTATGGAACGATAAGGATGGAGAAATATCTAAGGGGAAAGCTGCTGCCCCCGTATTTAATGCACTACAACAACTTTTCTGATCGCATTTATGTGAAGAAGACCCCTGAACAGTGCATCCTAACCTACCGCCACTCACACAGAGCTAAAAGAAGATGCCTGACGTGATATGTACTTCAACAAACTCATGGATGAGGAACACGCGGTCGATGGAGATGAGGGCAAGAGTGACTATATAAAAAAGGAAGCTCCTAACAAGAGAAGGGGAGGGATGAAACTTGGTTGTAACCCTAAGATTTTTGTTCATCAGAAAACAAAATAGTGTAGCTCTTCGAATTATCAAAGTTTACGTGCAAATTAATGTTAGCTTGTGTTTGAAAGCTGTGATTTGTTGTTATCAATCTCATACTTAATCTAGCTCTTTCACCCATACTCTACAAATTAATTGTCTTTGGGCTTGGGCCACAAATACCAACCCTACAATTATTATATAAATTTATTGACTTTGGCTAGGTGTTTATTTTATTTTATTTTTCCTGACAAGATACTTCTAGTGTCAGGTTTTTTTGTTTTTGGTTTATTATTTTATAATCTTAACGTTGTTAAGTTTGGGATGAGATTATGTGACAGAAGTAGGGTCTTTTGTACTGAGCACAACCTAAATTTGGTTTACCAAAGAAAAAAACCTAAATTTGGTTTATATAATGTATCATTTTTCATATTTTAGTTTTTAAAATAATAATTGTAGGGTCTGTTTTTGTAGCCCAAGCCCAAAGGATATGGGTTAAAGGCCCAACGAACCCAGAACAATGAATTTGTAGAGAGTGGGCGAAAGAGCTGGGCTGGTTATGGAGTAGACGGTGGTGGGCTAGATTACTTGCAGTGAGGATAACATGAAATAATGCTCAACACACTCCATGAATGAATGTTCGAAGAGGTGTTTTATTGAGTGAACAGTGATTACAACATTCAGAGGTACAATCAAGTTTTTCTCTCTTTTTTCTCTCTCTTTTTCCCCCTCCTCTTATTAGGGACCCTTCTTCTTTATATTGCATCCTCTCCTATCATCTCCACCGTCCACCTGTTCTTCATCTGCGTATCCACTCAAGTGCACGTCACGTCAGGTGTCTGCTTTAGTTCTTGGTGAGTGGCGGTAGCTGAGGTTGCACTGTTCAGGGGTCTTCTCCACATAAATGCGGCCAGAAAAGCTGTTGCAGCGGATTAAATACGGTGGTGGCAGCTTTTCCTTTAGGTATCTTATTGTTCTGATCATCCCCAGACCTACCCAGAACTTATCGTTATCATTGAGATCGCTGGGAAGATTGTGTGGACTTTCCTCACGTTTGTTTGATCAAGACTATTTGTGGCCGAGGAGTGAGACGTCTTCGGACACGTGGTGGTCTCTTTGGACAGTACTCCCCCTCTACTTCTGGGCTTTTTGCCTTCAAATGGGCTGTTCCTACCCAACTATATCTTTTCGGAAATATGATACTTCTTAACCCGGTACTCCAGGCCCGTTAAGTGGCTCTCAGTTTTTACCCCCCACAATAATAATAAAACTGCCCAACTATAAAAATGAAAAATGGAATCTTATACTATGGTTGATACTAGAGTGCATTTAGAAACAACTTATTTACATAGTATTTATTAAAAAAAAGTATAATTTTTAGTAATTTATATAAAAGGATAAAAACTATAATACACATATTGTTACACGCACATGAAAAGGCAATTGAAAAGTGACTTGAAGTCACGATTTTCAAGTTACAGTTTCAATTGCTTTTTTATGACTTCAAGTCACAGCCTAGTTGTTTTTTTATATGTGTGTACGAAAGTGCGTGTAATAAACATTGCTCTACAATTAAATATATGGTGTAAAACTTAAAAGCTAATTTTAAAATAATAAAAAACTAAATATCAAATTATTTGTAAACAAAATTGAGACAAAAAAAACTGTTCATAAACACTATAATTTAAGATTCATAATTGAATAGATAGATCAAACATGGGGGTGGGGTAATTGAATGGATAGATCAAATAAATAAATAACATTGCTAACTTTTGAAAGTTAGGGTTAATCTACTCCGCATTACTTTGGCTAATCCAAATGTAAAGATAAAGTAGGCAACTATTGAACAGAAAGAACTTTCTTAATTAAAATCGTAGTTTTCATTAATGGAAGATTATATTAATGTATTATTTTATAATTTATTTTTTCGTTTTCCTTTTTTTTTAATTTTGATAATACTTTCAAACATCGGGCCACATTAAATTGGTAATAAGCCAAATCTTTAGGGGCCAAGTTAAAAGTGTTGGCCCAAAGAATCTCAACACAGGAGTCAAAACATAAAGGGATCCATAACCATAGAGTATACCACAATAAGGACCTTGTTTAAAGGGGCCTACCCAATAACCAAGCTTGCGAAGAGGCCTAGCCCAAGTTTCAAGGAAATATAATTGGGAAGGGATATAAGTTTTTCTCAAGTGAGAATGTCGTTTATACCGTAGAAATGCTATGTATACCAAATTTTTCTAACGAATTTTATGTGATAAATTGTTTATGATTAAAAAAAAAATTTTAATAGTAGATTCAAATGAAAATAATAACAACTTTCGACTTAAAATTTGTTGTGAAAATATTATCGATATAACACTTTTTTTTATACAAACATTTAAAGAGTATTATTACAATAAATCTCAATGTGAATATAGGCCATGCTATAGTAATTTTTTTTCTAAAATAAAATATTTGTAATCATTCTGAATATCTTTTTCTATTTAATAATTTCCTTACTGTATCAAGTATGGACACATATGCATTTGTTTGACACAAAACACTCAATCATGCGTCTTGATAGATCTTGAATGACAATATTTTTTTTTGAAGGCAGCCTCCACTTTTTCTTTTTGGAATTTTGCTTTTATCCTTGCCTTTTGCTATAAATTATTTAAAAAGGTTGCTATCTAGGTATTGACCAAAAATTAGTAGACCGATTTGTTAATATGGTTTATCAAAATTGAGTGGGAGGACACAACAAGACTCTCTTTCTTCCAATCAATTCAACTAATCCATCTATTAAAAAAAAGAATTAAGGGTCCTTTCCAACAATGATAGCATTGTTAGCAAATTGGATGGCTTAAATTTTGGTCTCATATGAAATCAATTTGGATTCGATGACATAGGAGGAATCAACACTATGTGAGCGTGCTATAAGTACGTCTTTTAATAAATGTAGTGCATTCAACTAATGTTCTATCCACAATTTCATTGGACAAAAACCAACCATGATGACACAAATTATTCAATTAGCCATTGATTGCAATGATTAAACTCACGTTGGTTTAATTTTGTACTATTTTATCTTTTAAAACTATGGTCTAATGGCAGTAAAAAACAGTAATCAGTTGGATTAAATTTAACGTAGGTTTCATAAAAAATTATTTGAGAATGCAAATATGCAATCATGCATCAAGATCCATTATTATAAGTACTTTCTCTTCAATTAAAGTCCAGCTCCAATTAATCCACTACAGATTTAATTTTAGGTTTATAATGGATTGTACACGCACGTTGATGCTATGTTTTCAAACAGTCAAACTGGGTTAACTTTATGTGGAAGCACGAAATTAAACTTTGATTAATCTGGACTTATGATCACAATCAATTTATATCATGGTTTGTAATAATCCACGATGGGAGATTTGAGTAAGAACCAAACAATTTCCTGAATAATATAGGATCAAAGCTTTATTCATCAAGTTTTTCTCACAACATTTCTCACCGTGTATCTCTCTTTTCATTTCTCTCAAAATCTGGAAAAAAATCTCCCTCTTTCTATAAACTTCTTTCCTTTTATACGTCACCTTCCTCTTCTTCTTCATCTTTATCCTTTTTTTTTTTTTTTTTGGATAAAAGGATTATCTTTATCCTTTATTGGTGCAGTTTGGCCTCAACGTCTGCGTCTGGAGGCTGCGTTTTCCTCCTCCTTTTTTTTTTTTTTGGCCGCTTTGTTTGACTTTGGAGGAAAAAAATCGGTGCATAAATAGTGCGTGCACTGTTTACGTACTGTTTATGTACTATTCATGTAATAAAAAATATTAAAAATGAGTCCTACGGTACTATTTACACATTTAAAAATTATTTTGCTACAGTGTTTTCAGTTTTTAGTTTTCAATTTTCAGTTTCAGCAACAATAAGTTCAATCCAAATAAACCCATTATATTTGCTCATTTTTCTTCTCTAGCATGTGATGTCCTTATTCAACTGGACAGCCCTTTGTCCTATTGGAGTATTGGGCTCTTCTTCCCTCAACGTTAGGATTAATAAAGACTTTTGAAGCTTTTTGTCTTATCTTGATCAGTTATTCTGCATTAAATGCAAGTGTGTCAGACGGATTATTGTAAATTTATCTAGAAGTTTTAGAAGCGTCATTGGATAGTCCATTTATTCCGAGATTATTCCTCAAAGGCTTGGAACTTAAGCTGACACTCTAAGCTTAGTAGAGGTATTTACCATGGGTAATTTATCATCGGACAGATAATGATGTACCTTTTTAATTCATGGCTTGAGATATATGCCATTTGTAGAGCCTTTCATTTGAGGAGTATGTGTTAGGCCTATTCTTGCCAATGACCCAATATTATTTGAACCTTACAAATCTGTTATTCAGGCTTTTACAATCTATCCCCATACTCTTTCAAAAAAGAAAAAGGAAAAAAAAAAAAACTGGGTTAACTTTAAATTATCATTATTCTACACTCTACCATTGTAAATTATGTTTCTAATAATTGAAATTCGTATTATTCAATTTATTTGCACTCCATGGCATGAACAGCTATTTGAATGAGATTATTTCCGTTAGTTTACGGGTAAACTACAGGCAATATCAATGTGTTAATGAATGTCACTTTACTTATTTACTTATAGAAATAGACGGTATGATCAATTCGAAAACAAAATCAAACATGCATAATCAAAATGAAAATTTTGAATCGTATAAAGTAAAATAAAAGTATCCTAAAATTTATCAAAAAAAGTGTACTTGGGTCTCTCCCTCTTGTTTGTCAATGGCACCCTAACAAAAAAAAAAAATTATAAAAAAAAAAAAAATTAACACCACTATTATAGACATACAGAAAGACAGGTCACATGACTCACCATGACCAACACCAGTTAACACCAGCACCACAAAATGCAACACCAGCGATGGCATCCCCGAGCGAGTCATGCAACAGGTAAAACCAACAATGATATATAAAGTACTCGTGTTCAATACCCACCACGAAAATTCATCTCCAGCTCAGTTCAACTAAGCTCATTCACAGTTTTGAGAAAGTTTTGGAAAGGAACCTTAGTGCCATCAACCATATGAACCAGAGAGTGTTCATGGGGGTGTGTGTGATACCTTGCTTGCTAGCTAGTGAAGTCTGATAATCCATGGTTGATGGGTCTTCTCAGGTTGGTTCATGTAGATCTCTCTCTCTCTCTCTCTCTCTGTGGTTTTTGTTTTTTGTTTTTGTAGGTGTATGACTTGTGATTAGATGGTTTGTTTTAAGGTGAGGGGTAACTGCAGTGGCCGTTGACTTTGTGTGTGTGTGAAACAGTTACATGAATGTTTATTCAAGGTAGATCAATACGAAAATGTAATTTTCAGTAGGTGGAAGATTGTTATTATTATTTTTTTCTATGAACATTGAAAGGGGGGTGTTTTATTTTTATTATTTCAAAGTAATTACTAAAGAATGACACATTATCTTACTGAGAAAAATTACATTGATAATCCAGGAAACACAACTTCCTTTTTTATTTTTTTTCTTTTTTTTTGGGTATGGTTTGCATCAAATTGAGCTCTGGGGTGGTGGGGTTCTGCACTGTTCAGTGAAAGTTTAGCAGGATTTGGTAGTTGAGGATTAACTGAATAAGCCTGCCACAAGTCATTGCTCATTAGCTTGGATTCTTTTGGTTCCCACCGAAATGCAAAAAGCAAAATAAAATAGAAAAAATTCTTGGAACTCTTTGTCAATCTTGGCCTGATTAAGGTCTTTTTCGTTGCCAATTCAAAAAAAATGAGGCTGCTAAGAGCACTAGGGCAATAAGTAACATTCATACAATAATATTTATATTCACTGGTTTGTGTCTGTTGCATTTTGTTGATGCATAGATTTTCATATTTGAATGTAGAACAATTTTGGATTATTGGACTCTCTTTTTATCATTTTATTTTTCATCTCTGATTATACTTAAAGGGGTAGATAATTTGTTAATTTGCTGTTTATTTCACTGGTTGTCATCCATTACAGTATTATCTCTGCAATTTTGTGTGCTATTGCATGTTTTGGCAGTTTTGCTTGGGATTCATCCCTTATCTCAACTAAACTATGATATCTTTTCAATTAGGATTCAACTGACTCCATTACTTGTTTAAATCTAATGTATCAAAGCTCTCAATGAATGGATATAGGAGGGAGGAAAAAAAAGGTTGTACCCACTGCACAAGGCTTCTGCGTCTATGGAATTTGGGAGGAAGAGACATTCAAATGAGCTCTAACGATGGTGGCATCAAGTGTAATGGAAGCCAAAGCAGCATGGCTGAATAAGTAAGTACATAATCTATATCTTAAGCACACTATTTACCCACTTAGCTCTGATTGCTTCTCCAAAGACAAAATGTAAAGTAATGTCCTAAAAATTGCTTCTTGTAACATTTACTTTTTGGACAGGAAAACCATTTTTACAAAGACCACTTATTACCATGTACATAATGGCACAGAAAAGGAAAATGCAGCACACTAATACTTGAACCCTACATTACACTTGATATGGAAGGGAACGACGATAGTGCTAGAAAAGAGGGACTTTACAAACTAAGCTTAAGAAATATAGTAATAGCTTGCCTCCTTTTTTTTTTTAGAGGAAAGAATTCCTAATGAGAAACCTGCTTAACAATTTGAGCCTAGTAACCACCTAAACTAGTACTAATACAGTAGCCTTGCATTCTTCTAGCTGCCACTCCCCTCCTAACTGACACCCACTTGACAGCAGCCCGAATCTTACACCAAGATGCCTTCGGCTTTCTAGTGCTTAGAATACGTACACCTGAATTGGGAAAAAGAGAATTTCCAACATCTGCTTCATTGCCTGGAGCAAGGAAAAAAGTATTTTGCGGCCCCCATGTTATAATAGGAGCTATGCCATTTCCTGCTAGAAGACCATTTGGAAAATCTTGCACCTCCGAAACACTTGTTGACCAACCATATCCTGCATTGCTGAGTCCAGGTAAATATTCCTCCATCACTGAGTTGTTCCTTGGCATTGCGTGACTATTCTGTACTAAAGAATCTTCTAATTGATAGCTACATTCAGCTGCATGGTTTTCTGAATGGTTAAAACCCAGCAATGTTTCTGGTTGATCTGCAGAAATATAGACTCTTAGCTACTTGGGAAAAACTAGAAACATAATTACCAAAAAATAAAATAAAATAAAATTGAACCTGGTAGATTAAAAGGTAGTATATGATACAAGTAGCCAATGAAAAGAAATGAGGAGAATGATACTTATAAACAGTTTGGGATATGGATACATGACACAAGTTTTTAGTACCTTGATGTGTGACTGGGAAGCCAAATTGTTGCGAACCTTGCTCTGGAACACTAAATGGCTCACCAGCTTGCAGACCTGCTGAGAGCATTGGAAACCTAGCTATAGGTGCTACATTGAAGGGAATGATATCATTCTCATTTTCATAAGCATGCTGCTTCAGAGTTTCCACCAATTGCTGCCATTTAAAAAGGAAGTAACAGGGAAGGAGATCAGTTTCTAACTAATGGATAACTGCACTCAAAGAATATTGATGCATACCTTCTGATAACAGTTGAGTGAATCCAGAGGATAATATTCTTGTCCATCGAATGTTGCTGCTACAACCTGGTAGATGGAATTGAATAACAGAACAACACTTTCTCCAGCTATATGGTAAATATACTTCATTCCATCATCTTTATTACAGGTCAGAGCATGTCCTATGATTGCCTCCCATGTCCCATCTGAGATCCTACCAAATATCTACATTTCCATGGCAGAAAGTTTGATTAGCTAAGAAAAAAAATATTTGTTTTAACTACTAAAAGTGCTTTGGAACTATAATCCAAACACAGAGAAGTCTCTTACTTTGCGTAATTCGGTTGGATTGATTACATATTTCCGCAGTAAGTCCTCAACAGTTGTAATTTTGTGAGATGCCAATCGCTGATGGAATGCACCGTCTTTTCCTATTGTCCTCAACCGCCATATCTCATCACTCAAAGATGGAGGGAAGTGTTTCTGGTTTGCTGAACAAAGAGATTGCTTATCAGTCTCATACGTCTAGTTATGGTAAAGATGTTAGTGATATCAAGCATAATAGAAGCATACTAGAATATCCACTAGAAATTAAATAGCATAAGTACGAACTACTTCAAGAAATGTAATAATTATGCCTCTACTATTAAAGATCAAAAGGAGCTGAAGTTAAGCTCTTATGACTTACTTTCTCCACGATGATCTTTCACCATGAAAGGTTCACTTCGACCTTCCCTAATTCCTACTTCAGTATGAGGCTTTTGCACAATTGCTCCTAATCTAAACTTTCTACTTCTCATCCAGCTTGAATTGTCAGTAAAATTAATGTCACCAATGGAACCAACACCTTCTTTTAAGGCAACGGTCACATCCCCACATAACAATGGCCTTTTACCCTCTCTTTCCTGTAAAACTTTGGCATTGAATTCCTGCTCAGACCAGTCCTCTTCTTCATCGAAAGGGAAATCACCATTGAGTACAACAATACGAATCTTTATTGAAGAAAGCTGACCAGATTTGACTGGAGTCCTGGAGCTAGTATCAAACAGTTTAATTTGAATGGGTGTACCATCTTCAGCTCTTACAGTATTGTTTGTAAATATTTTTGATGACAATTTATTGACAAAGCGCAACTGCAGACTCCTCACTCCAGATGTTCCAGCCTGATGAAATGAGGGTCTGCAACAAAACACAAAACCCAATGTTGGACTGTTTGTGTGGAAAAAAAAATAGAGAAAATCTAGTCATCTGGTGGGAAGCAGTTTAAATTTCGGTTATACTGCATGTTAGGGGGCGCAAACTGTGACAACATGAAGCATGCTAATACTTCATGTTAAGGGAACAGCAAACCTTTAAGATACTGATGGTACTCAACCATAGTCATCTGGTCAGAGTGAGAAAGATCGTTTATATCAATCTTGATTTCATCTGATACTTGACCTGCTAAGAGGTATCAGCGAGACCGAGTGTGTGTGGTATAAATATTCAAGAAAACAATCAAGTCAAAGAACAGACCTTAGAGATGGTTGAAGTACTGGTAGAAAGGCTTGTTGCACCTCCTCTCGCACCTATTTGACATGCATAGGGTATCAAGAACTCAAGAGATTTGAAAGTAAAAGCACTTTAATTTCTCAATGAATATCAGCAATTCCAAATTTTCAACACCATATTGACAACCAGAAGAATATTTCAAACACGTTTTAGTGAATGAAAGCATATCCAAACTATCTAATCCTGCTGATATTAGCACAGTTTAGCTTATTTTGCATGTACAATTACAATCTGGGGATGCATCTATGCAATACAGTAAAAGTACTTATCACAATTGAGAATTGAATGAATTTTAGCTTGTGTTGAGTTTCACACCAGGTGCCTTTGAAGCGATTAAGTTACATAAACAATTTTGGCAAGTTTCAACTGTTACTAATCCTTTTTAAGATATTGTATAGACATGGCTAACCCATCATAAGTCATGACATGTATGGTAAAGAAAGATGACTCCCAAATAGTCAAGATAATTAATCATCGAGACCAATCACCAACTAGCCTATGAAATCAAACTTCCAGTCAAAAAGAGAGTCTTGTATCAGTCAATAAAGCTATGCAACCAAAGAAGTTATACCGAGAAACCGTACACCATCAAAACATTGAGAGGAAAAGAAAACAAAAAATTATACGAGGCATGGTAGCTAATGCTGATATCTCATATTTGAGTACTAAAGTTGAGGTTAGCTAAGAAAAATATAGACAAACAACGCTTATGCAAATATACAAGTTTATGACACAGAATCAACTTACCAGATTCCTAAGAAAAGGTTCCAAGAAGTTTCCATTCAGCAGCTCAGTGATGATGTTTTTGAAAGCACTGCACAAAAGAACACACAAAACCCACATTCAGAAACCAATAAAACATTGAGAAAAGCAACAGACACGAACGCCGAAACATCCACTTCATAAAATAAATAAATAAAACTAAACCAACCAAGCCTGAAGTGCCTGTCTGCGCTTGGACCTTTCAAAGTCATCACCGTCCTTCCCGTTAAGACGCCTCTTCTCCACCATTAAAGACAAACAATCAAGACTCAACTTCTAAAAGCACAAACTCAAAAACCCAAGAGCAACCCAAAAACTGAAAGAACTATGGTGTTTATAACATAACTAAATTGACAAATTCTCAAACCATAAAACTCAAAAACCCAAGAGTAGTACAAAAACTGAAAGTGCTATGGTATTTATTAAGAACACTAGATTGAACATACTCTTAAAGCCTAACAATCAAGAGCCCATGAGTAACCAAAAAACCTTCAACAGCTATTCTATTTATACAACCATAGGAAGGTACAAGGAAGTTTCATTTAAAAAAAAAAAAATTCAAACTTTGTAAATGACGCGGTATATCCTAAAAGTCAAGGCGATTTTATCCCATGAAAAGATTAAAGCAACAAGAAAGGTGTATATTAAATTATTCGTGGAGAAAGTCTATAAACATAAAACAAAAAAATTGATAAAAATTTCACACCCTTAACTCGCAAGTTGTTAAAAGTAAGTAAAACAATAATGTCAATGATGGGTTGAAATGAAAACCGTTAAAAAACTTGTCAATTTAACTACTGTGAAAATTATTGTGTATAATAGTATTGCTCATTGCCAATGTGGTTTCAAATTTTCTTAGGAATGAGTAGAGATAAAAATCGTTAAAAACTTGCCAATTCAACTATGGTGAAAATTGGTGTGGTTTCAAATTTTCTTATTAGAATAATACAAAGTCTACAAAGTAGCATCAGCTTTGAACAGAATGAGAGTTTGATCATTAAAAGGTACAAAGTTGGAGATTCTAACACTTTGGTATTATTCTGTTTATCAAAAAGATACACCGGTATTATTTTAACTAAAAAAAACAAAAAAACCGCGTCATGATTGAAAAGTACATTAACCGTATAAACCATGAAGCTAAATGATGCTACAGATTAATGTATGATTTTTCAGAAAAAGAGCAAGAAAACACGGTGAACTGACGCGTACTTGTAAATGGTGACAAAAATTATATATAGAATTAGAAAACATTGATACGCGTTTATTTGTAGAGTGTGACGGGCCTGACGGCAAGAGAATTAGACACTCTAAAGTCTAAACTAAGTTACACTTGTAAAGTATTTATGATTGAACTTGAAAAAACGTAGTTTCAAGTAAAATTCTTTGCAATGTCATTGGAATTTAAGTGCAGACAGATAGGTGTCTTTTTAATGAGAAAGTAACATGTGTCTCCAGTATACAGGCCCCATAAGTAGGAGTGGAACCCATAGGTTAACTTGTGTTTTATGAGTAATTTTAATACTAAATTAAATGTCATAACTTATTACACATTCATATTCTACGTAAGTCTCTTCTCCAAAAAATAAAAAAATATTCTACGTGAGTCGTGATAGATTCTAGTTGGTTACCTGTCACTTTAATATGGACTAATTGGTTTTTTTTTTTTTTTTTTACTATTCATAGTTTGTCGCATGAACAATTATAGCAAAAGTTGTATTTTTTTTTTTATGTGGTTAATGGTCATAAAATTTTTGGACTTTTTTTAGAGCATTGGAAACCTAGCTATTGGTGCTACATTGAAGGGAATGATATTATTCTCATTTTCATAAGCATGCTGCTTCAGAGTTTCCACCAATTGCTGCCATTAAAAAGGAAGTAACAGGGAAGGAGATCAGTTTCTAACTAATGGATAACTGCACTCAAAGAATATTGATGCATACCTTCTGATAACAGTTGAGTGAATCCAGAGGATAATATTCTTGTCCATCGAATGTTGCTGCTACAACCTGGTAGATGGAATTGAATAACAGAACAACACTTTCTCCAGCTATATGGTAAATATACTTCATTCCATCATCTTTATTACAGGTCAGAGCATGTCGTATGATTGCCTCCCATGTCCCATCTGAGATCCTACCAAATATCTACATTTCCATGGCAGAAAGTTAGATTAGCTAAGAAAAAAAATATTTGTTTTAACTACTAAAAGTGCTTTGGAACTATAATCCAAACACAGAGAAGTCTCTTACTTTGCGTAATTCGGTTGGATTGATTACATATTTCCGCAGTAAGTCCTCAACAGTTGTAATTTTGTGAGATGCCAATCGCTGATGGAATGCACCGTCTTTTCCTATTGTCCTCAACCGCCATATCTCATCACTCAAAGATGGAGGGAAGTGTTTCTGATTTGCTGAACAAAGAGATTGCTTATCAGTTTCATACGTCTAGTTATGGTAAAGATGTTAGTGATATCAAGCATAATAGAAGCATACTAGAATATCCACTAGAAATTAAATAACCTAAGTACGAACTACTTCAAGAAATGTAATAATTATGCCTCTACTATTAAAGATCAAAAGGAGCTGAAGTTAAGCACTTATGACTTACTTTCTCCACGATGATCTTTCACCATGAAAGGTTCACTTCGACCTTCCCTAATTCCTACTTCAGTATGAGGCTTTTGCACAATTGCTCCTAATCTAAACTTTCTACTTCTCATCCAGCTTGAATTGTCAGTAAAATATATGTCACCAATGGAACCAACACCATCTTTTAAGGTCACGGTCGCATCCCCACATAACAATGGCCTTTTACCCTCTCTTTCCTGTAAAACTTTGGCATTGAATTCCTGCTCAGACCAGTCCTCTTCTTCATCGAAAGGGAAATCACCATTGAGTACTACAATACGAATCTTTATTGAAGAAAGGTGACCAGATTTGACTGTAGTCCTGGAGCTAGTATCAAACAGTTCAATTTCAATGGGTGTACCGTCTTCAGCTCTTACAGTATTGTTTGTAAATATTTTTGATGACAATTTATTGACAAAGCGCAACTGCAGACTCCTCACTCCAGATGTTCCAGCCTGATGAAATGAGGGTCTGCAACAAAACACAAAAACCCAATGTTGGACTGTTTGAGTGGAAAAAAAAATGGTGAAAATCTAGTCATTTGGTGGGAAAAAGCGGTTTAAATTTGGGTTATACTGCATGTTAGGGGGCGCAAACTGTGACAACATGAAGCATGCTAATACTTCATGTTAAGGGAACAGCAAACCTTTAAGATACTGATGGTACTCAACCATATTCATCTGGTCAGAGTGAGAAAGATCGTTTATATCAATCTTGATTTCACCTGATACTTGGCCTGCTAAAAGGTATCAGAGAGACCAAGTGTGTGTGGCATAAATATTAAGAAAACAATCAAGTCAAAGAACAGACCTTAGAGATGGTTGAAGTACTGGTAGAAAGGCTTGTTGCACCTCCTCTCGCACCTATTTGACACATATAGGGTATCAGGAACTCAAGAGATTTGAAAGTAAAAGCACTTTAATATCTCAATGAATATCAGCAATTCCAAATTTTCAACACCGTATTGACAACCAGAAGAATATTTCAAACACGTTTTAGTGAATGAAAGCATATCCAAACTATCTAATCCTGCTGATATTAGCACAGTTTAGCTTATTTTGCATGTACAATTACAATCTGGGGATGCATCTATGCAATACAGGAAAAGTAACTGTCACAATTGAGAATTGAACGAATTTTAGCTTGTGTTGAGTTTCACACCAGGTGCCTTTGAAGCGATTAAGTTACATAAACAATTTTGGCAAGTTTCAACTGTTCTGTTACTAATCCTTTTTAAGATATTGTATAGACATGGCTAACCCATCATAAGTCATGACATGTATGGTAAAGAAAGATGACTCTCAAATAGTCAAGATAATTAATCATCGAGACCAATCACCAACTAGCCTATGAAATCAAACTTCCAGTCAAAAAGAGAGTCTTGTATCAGTCAATAAAGCTATGCAACCAAAGAAGTTATACCGAGAAACCATACACCATCAAAACGTTGAGAGGAAAGGAAAACAAAAAATTATACGAGGCATGGTAGCTAAAGCTGATATCTCATATTTGAGTACTAAAGTTGAGGTTAGCTAAGAAAAATATAGACAAACAACCCTTATGCAAATATACAAGTTTATGACACAGAATCAACTTACCAGATTCCTAAGAAAAGGTTCCAAGAAGTTTCCATTCAGCAGCTCAGTGATGATATTTTTGAAAGCACTGCACAAAAGAACACACAAAACCCACATTCAGAAACCAATAAAACATTGACCAAAGCAACAAACACAAACGCCAAAACATCCTCATCATAAAATAAATAAATAAAACTAAACCAACCAAGCCTGAAGTGCTTGTCTGCGCTTGGACCTTTCAGAGTCATCATCACCCTTCCCGTTAAGACGCCTCTTCTCCACCATCAAAGACAAACAATTAACTCAACTTCTAAAAGCAAAAACTCAAAAACCCAAGAGCAACCCAAAAACTGAAAGAACTATGGTGTTTATAACATAACTAGATTGACATATTCTCAAACCATAAAACTCAAAAACCCAAGAGTAGCACAAAAACTGAAAGTGCTATGGTATTTATTAAGAACACTAGATTGAACATACTCTTAAAGCCTAACAATTAAGAGCCCATGAGTAACCAAAAAACCTTCGACAGCTATTCTATTTATACAACCATAGGAAGGTACAAGGAAGTTTCATTTTAAAAAAAAAAAATTCAAACTTTGCAAATGACGCGGTATATCCTAAAAGTCAAGGCGATTTTATCCCATGAAAAGATTAAAGCAACAAGAAAGGTTTATATTAAATTATTCGTGGAGAAAGTCTATAAACATAAAACAAAAAATTTGATAAAAATTTCACACCCTTAACTCGCAAGTTGTTAAAAGTAAATAAAATAATAATGTTAGTGATGGGTTGAAATGAAAACCATTAAAAAACTTGTCAATTTAACTACTGTGAAAATTATTGTGTATAATAATATTGCTCATTACCAATGTGGTTTCAAATTTTCTTAAGAATAAATAGAGATAAAAATCGTTAAAAACTTGCCAATTCAACTATGGTGAAAATTGGTGTGGTTTCAAATTTTCTTATTAGAATAATACAAAGTCTACAAAGTAGCATCAGCTTTGAACAGAATGAGAGTTTGATCATTAAAAGGTACAAAGTTGGAGATTCTAACACTTTGGTATTATTCTGTTTATCAAAAAGATACACCGGTATTATTTTAACTAAAAAAAACAAAACAACCGCGTCATGATTGAAAAGTACATTAACCGTATAAACCATGAAGCTAAAAGATGCTACAGATTAATGTATGATTTTTCAGAAAAAGAGCAAGAAAACACGGTGATCTGACGCGTACTTGTAAATGGTGACAAAAATTATATATAGAATTAGAAAACATTGATACGCGTTTATTTGTAGAGTGTGACGGGCCTGACGGCAAGAGAATTAGACACTCTAAAGTCTAAACTAAGTTACACTTGTAAAGTATTTATGATTGAACTTGAAAAAACGTAGTTTCAAGTAAAATTCTTTGCAATGTCATTGGAATTTAAGTGCAGAAAGATAGGTGTCTTTTTTAATGAGAAAGTAACATGTGTCTCCAGTATACAGGCCCCATAAGTAGAAGTGGAACCCATAGGTTAACTTGTGTTTTATGAGTAATTTTAATACTAAATTAAATGTCATAACTTATTACACATTCATATTCTACGTAAGTCTCTTCTCCAAAAAATAAAAAAAATATTCTACGTGAGTCGTGATAGATTCTAGTTGGTTACCTGTCACTTTAATATGGACTAATTGGTTTTTTTTTTTTTTACTATTCATAGTTTGTCGCATGAACAATTATAGCAAAAGTTGTATTTTTTTTTTTTTTAATGTGGTTAATGGTCATAAAATTTTTGGACTTTTTTTTATTTAAGTTTGTTTTGCTATGGCATAATAATATATTATGGGGGCGTTGGTAAGGGTATATAGGGAAATTTAATGTACTAAATTCGTTGTAAACTTATCTTTCTTTCATTATGGAATTCTTAGCCGCCCATTCCTATGAATATAGGCATTACGTTAAACCGTATAAATCTTTATGTTAATTTTCTCTTTATTTTCACTAATACTATTAAAAACAGAAATCACCAACACAAGTCTAAATTGAGTCTTTTATATAAATATATATATATATATATATAAAGCCAAAAATCTTATAATTCAACTGACATTTACTTATCTAATGAAGAGGTTCAGGATTCAATTCCCCCTCTCTATTCTATCTATCAAATTATATATATAGAGCAAATAAATAAATAAAAGATTATAGTAGATGCATTGCATGTGCACATAAACATTAATGAACATGTGCACGTTTATAACCATTGAATGGTAGGTTTACTTCAAGATCTTGCAGGTTGCTATAGTTTGTCACTATCTTTGTCTCTCCAACCTTTAAAGAAATGGATTTTCTTTAATGGGAAAGCAAAGAAGAATTGGGCTGTGCTTTAAATTTCGGTGAAAGGTCCTGATCAAAAAGATCATACTGGTTGAGTAGCTATAACTTTCCAGCTTCTTTAATTTTTGGTGTTTTTAGTCAATACTCATCATCTTATGGCCACTAGGCGTGCTGGGGATTACAAGTTCCTTCCATGAAGTTTCCAGCACTAAACAGTTTTTCCACAAACCCAGTTTTTCCAGGAAAATGCTTAACTTCTCTTTTCCATTATTTTTTATTTTTTGCTTTTACTTTTCCCCAGAGATTGGAAAACTTTCAAACCTCGCTAAACAGAAGTATACAGTCTAGTCAGAACCCAAAGTATTACTATTATTATTATTATTATTTTTTTAACTTTTTCTAATTCCATATTATAATAGTTCTTAAATCTAATAAAAAATATATTCCAAACGATTTATCTAGGGCCGCAAAAGAACAAAGATAGTGTCGTGACTGTCGTCACATCAACTGATACGACCAATTCCATGGTTTTAAGTTTTATCAAGCCAATTTACCCCCAAAAAAAAAAAAAAGTTTTATCAAGCCATTTTTCTAAAAAAAAAAAAGTTTTATTTATTCTATTTTTTTTACAACTAAAAAAAAAAAAAAAGTTTTATCTAGCCCTTGTAAAACTTCCCCTAACATTTTCTTTTTAATTTTTAAATAGTTTTCAATGCTTATGTTTGTGTTTAATAACTTCAATTTAATCATGGTCAACTAATTAATGACTCACAAATGTGTGTGGGTGTGATTAAAAGAAAAGAAAAGTGTGTGTGTGATGCTTGGTGCGTACGGGACTCACTTAACAAAGCTCCAATAGTTGAAATGGCCAACATTTCTTCTTCTTCTTCTTCTTCTTCTTCTTCTTTTTTTATTTTATTTTTAACATGTTTAAAATCAAAATTAAATGAGATGAAGGAACATAGAGACATAGAGTTATATAAGATGAGATAAGATTTAGTAGAGTTTGAGCAATGTCATATAGAATGAGTTTGTATTATATTGTAGGAATTACTTTCGACCAATTCCATGGTTTTTAGTATTATCTAGCCCTTGTGATTTCACCTAACATTTTTTTTTTAAAAATTTTAAATTAGTTTTCAATGCTTTTGTTTATGATTAAGAACTTCAATTCAATCATGGTCAACTAAATAAATGTGTGTGTGTGATGCTTGGTGCGTGCAAGACTCACTTAACAAGACTCCAATAGTTAAAAATGGCTAACATTTCTTTTCTTTTAAACACGTTTTTTAAAATAAAAACTACATCATGAGAAGTGGACAGATAGAGTTAGGCACTAGCATCAAGCGATAGGCAGAACTAAGGGTCTGTTTGATTGGAGAAATGGAAAAGTGAGAGGATAGAAAATAGTAGAATAATGAAAAAGTGGAAGAATAAAAAAGATTTTATTTTCTCTCCTATTTGTATGGTTGAGAGTGGAAAAGTGGAGGGATGAAAAAAATGAGTTTAAATAAATTTACTCATATACCTTTGTTAAAGAATGATGTCTAATTAAAACAAAAAAGTTACAAATAACCGCCAAAAAAAAAAAAAGGCAATCACCCAAATTTATTTTTAAAATAAAAAAAAGAAGAAGGCAACGTTACCAAAAAAAAAAAGCAACAAGGCAACCTAGAGAAGAAAAAAATAATAATAAAGGCAACTTGAAGAAGCCCATGTGCACATGCACATGGGCATTTTTGTCAATCAAGAAAAAATTAATTCCTATTCAGTTTCTCTTTATTTTGGAGAGAAAACTTTTTTATGAGTCTAAGAGGAAAACACCTGGGTTCCACAATTTATTTTCCTTCCTCTCTACCCAACCAAACACACTCTAAAAAAAATTTCCTCCTTATTTTCTCTCCAAAGTTTTCTATCTACCCTGTTTCACCTCCAAATAAACACACACTAAGTGCAACGTAGTGGGGGCAAGGCCCTCCAAAATTACTAAAATATGATTTTTAATAGGTAAAATTTGAGACAAAATTTAGTTTTGTAAGACTTAGGCCCCCAAAACCAAAAATATTGGGCCCCCCACCTATGACTTGTCCTCGTCTCCCTTCCAATTAAATTAAGCCCTGTTTGGTAAGATATTTATAATAACATTATTTAAATGTTGTGGAAATATGTATGGATTAAAAAGTGTTATAGAAATATGTGTTAGAGTGTTTAAACACTGAAAACAGTTATTTAAACAACATTACTAAACACCCTTTAAATTTTGTAAAACGTTCTCCATCCCCCTCCTAAGTCCCAACAAGTTAGTCGGAGGTTAGTTTTATTTTTTTAGTAATAGATTCCTTTATAAACTTCATCACCTTCACTACCACTTTTTTCAACTTCATTTTCCTTACTAGTCACCCAAAAAATCTCTCATCAATAGCTTAAGCTCTCTTCAATATCTATCTTTGGTTACCGATACCCTTTAAAAGAGGCCAAAATAAAAATGGTTTTTGTAACATAGAGTTTTCTAGCCAAATTAACAGGCTAGTCACCATAGATTTTTTTTTGAGAGGTATAAAACTCTTCCTCTCATTTTTCATTTCTATTTATTTATCATATGGTTTATGATTTTATTTTCTTTCCCTTAATTTATTTTACCCAGTTGATAGGTTTTATTCACTATTTTGAATTCCATATTGGCTTCTACTCAAATTGTCTTTGTATTTGACATTTGGAAAAACCAATCTTGAGTATTTGTAATACATGTCTATAACAAATTATAAAATTTGTGTATATTATGTAGAGTTTAGAACGATGTAAAATTTTCAAATAAGATAATCTCGTAGATATATAAATTTTGTATACAATAAATATATATACATATATTAACCTTGGAATTAAAAATTTATGAATTAAAAATATAAAAACTAAGGTACAAAGATATATACATGCATATATATATATATATATATTTCTATCCTTGACATTAAGTATTGAAAAAAAAAAAACTATTTTATCACATCAAAAGGTTACTTTGATTTTTTTATTTTTAACACATCACTTTACAGTGCACTATATATCACATATTTTATTTCTTTACCACTTTATATAAATTTTTTTAAAATTTTTTTAATTAATATTTTATTCTTGCTTTATTAGAGGTATTCGGTCAATATTCAAGGGGTGAGAGAATGAGTCTGACGGTGAGATGATGAGTGGCTGAGAGAGAGAGAGAGAGAGTATGAGGGTGAGAGAATCAGTGGTTGTGAGAGAGAAAAGTAAAGATATTTTACAAGAGGAGAGAGAAAGGTGATTAAAAAAAACACAAAAAATAAATAGGTCATATGACCGAACCGTCCTAGAGATAGGCCTATACCATAGCAAATGCCAAATATTTTTGGCATTTGACACATCTTATAGGGTTGGTTTTTGGTGTATCAAATACCAAAAATTTAGCAATTAACACTCCTTAAACCAATGCTCTTATATAACATGAGATAAGATTCATATATTCCTATTATGTGTAGAAGTTCTACTAATTGCAAATCATGATTTTTTTGTCACTGCTTATCAAACCAAAAAAAAAAAAAAATTGTTTGTTACTAACACTTCTCTTGTTTAATGTTTAGTGATTGTTTTTTCCCCATCTTTTGTAATGTTTGATTTAACGCAAAGATTCAGAAGACTGTACTTTTCAAGTGTATTAAGTTGGTTTTTTTCTTTATTTTTTATTATTTTTTTTTTTGAAAATTAAATTGAATAAAAATACATTTTTACTTGTACCTAAAACAAACAAATAAAACTTTAAAAAGCTGGTTCTAATCAAATATATTTTTTTTAAATACTAATTAACACAAACATTTTACCTGATAGTAATAATTTGGAGGGGTATGTTGTATGCAAAAGAAGCAGGAGATAATTTTCTCATAATCAGAGGAAATTTAATAAAAGTGAATTGGCATAATATTCTTTTAATTTAATTTTTTTAAAATATTTTGGAGCACTGTTAAAGTTATTTGTGGTAATAACTTTAACAATTTTGAACATTGAATCCTTGACAATAAAAAAAAATTAAAGCAATATTCTGCCTATATTCATATGCACCAATAAACAGTGATGTTGGGCTTTTAGCAGTGAGCGAGAATGAGAGTTCAAAAAAGTTTTTTTTTGGTTTCCCATCGTGTTTCCTCAAAACTTTCAACCAGAGACTAATCACTGTTCACGACGAGTAGGCCCATAGCAAGGTAAATCGCTGGCCGAGGGAGTTTTTCCAAAGTACCGGTACCTGGACTTGAACTAGGGAGCTCCTAGTCAAACCCAAGACGACCACTTTGAGACCAAGTTATTTGTGGTAATAACTTTAACAATTTTGAACATTGAATCCTTGACAATAAAAAAAAATTAAAGCAATATTTTGCCTATATTCATATGCACCAATAAACAGTGATGTTGGGCTTTTAGCAGTGAGCGAGAATGAGAGTTCAAAAAAGTTTTATTTTTTTTTTGGTTTCCCACCGTGTTTTCTCAAAATTTTCAACCAGAGACTAATCACTGTTCACGACGAGTAGGCCCATAGCAAGGTAAATCGCTGGCCGAGGGAGTTTTTCCAAAGTACCGGTGCCTGGACTTGAACTAGGGAGCTCCTAGTCAAACCCAAGACGACCACTTTGAGACCAAGTGCCCAACCACTTGGCCAACCCCACTAGGTTAGAGCCCAAAAAATTGAGAGCCTAAGACTTGTCATTTGATGCTTCAAAGTTCAAAGCAATAATTTTACGGCGACAATAAAGATAAAATTTTTAAAAAATGGAATGTCCCTTGAAATTTACTTCCGAGAATTCTTATGGCGATAAAACAGAATATTGTCGCTTCTATATAACTTTTCATAACGCTCTTTGCAAAAATATTTTACAAAGGCCACGCATTTTCGCCTCGACAACTTCTAGCCTCTATAAACTTATCCGCTACATTCGAAAGGTATTTATAGACTTATACTAGTTTCTAACTTTTTATTAAGGTGAACTTTTGTGGGGGAAAAAAAACTGAAGACTTTATTAGAAAGAACTGGTTATATCAGCTTGAAGTACAGAATGAAAAAGCCGTAAAACACTTTCATCCATATAGCATAATCTGAGATATTAATAGAATACCTTACCAAACTTTCTATTAAGGTGAACTACGTCGTCTTTTAGATGTATTTAAAAATAAATAAAAAATTTACTACATTTTTTTATAAAATATATATCATATACCAAAATGATAATATAATAAAAGTTGAATTTTAGAAAACATAGCTATTTCCTTTATGTGAAAAGTGGCTACACTCTCATTAATTGTTAAATTAATTTTTCTTATAAATTTTTATGATATACTAGCTAGTATTATGTCTAGTGCGATGCACAACTTAGTTGGAAAATTTATGTAAATATATCAAAATATTTTCATATAAACTTATAATGTACTAATGCATTATGTGGGATATCCGCTAATATTTAATATTGTAAGTAACTTTCTTGAATTCTTTTTTCCTCCCATCATTTTCAATATCTTTCTTTTGCAACTAAAAAATACTGTCTGTATTTATTCATATGACTACTTTTATTTTTTATGCCTATTAAATGTAATATATTCTTAACTTCTTATGATTATAGTTAAATTATTGAAAAAATAAAAACTGCATTGCATTTATTTTAAAGACGTAAAATTTTTCATAATCTTTTAATTCATTGTTAAAAAAAAATTATGTCAGTTATAAGGTAACATAAAAATGATCTTGTTTCAATCAGAACTAATGAAAATCACATCATACCCATGTGTAAAATAGAATTTGAATGCTCTTGGCGTTGACAACCCTTCAAACGAAAGAGAGAAAAAAGCTTGAAAAGGCATACTTAATGTGCTGGTTAAAATGCAATTTTACACTATTACTCATATGAAAGAGAATGCTCACACTCACAAAACTCCTGAGGCATTATGAAGCTTGAATCTCTTATCCATCAGTAAATTTTGTTAGCCTGTCCCTATGACTCTCATAGTCTCATTCTCACTACTTTGCCTTTTAAATGAAAACCCTAAAAGCCTTTCTTTTCTTTTTTCTTTTTAATCACTTCTCTAGGGCTTGTTCTTAATTTTTGGATAATAAACCTTGGCAATGGTGTCATTGCCGAAATCAAGACAAAGACAGAACGAATCCTTCATGAATTGAAAATTTGTAATTTGTAATTTGCTATTTCGAGGTTGGGCTCATTAATTTTCTGATGCTTTATCTTTTGCTACTTTTCAAATATTTGATAATAAGATTTTTCTAATTTCTTTTAGGGTGTTGATGCATTATATTTTTTTTTATGAGTAATGCTAGGACACTATAAATTTTACTATATACTAATTTACAAAATAATGAATAAAAGTTTAAATATACCAAAAAAAAAAATGCACTTATCATCTTGTTGATGTGACACTAAAATGTGTCATACCAATTTGTAAGTTTTTTTATAATAAAATTAATGATAACTTTAGCATTTTAGCATTTCTTGTTTTTATCAATTGGCTGGTTTTATATATTGATACAAATGATTAAAGTTGAATTTTAGTATAAAAAAATCTCAAATGTGGAGTCATGGGAATAAAATTGTGTTAAGGTAATGTAAATATCTATTAAAACTAGTCCCTATCCATGCTATGTACGAGATAATTTAATGACATTTATATATATTTACTTTGCTCAAATAAATACTTGATTAATACTAGTTACTCCAAGTTTTTGTTTTAAAATATTGTTGCAAATACTATCAATGAAGAAAATCCAAATCCAATCAGTGCATGCATACATGGTTTAATCAAGAAGTTCTAACTGCCATTAGTCAGAATAGCATGCTAAATTTCTATATGTTTCAAATAAAAGTAATAAAAGTATTCAATTTGCTTGAAGGTACAATAACTCATTTCACATCTATAATAAATTTTAATGGCATGGGATGAAACAGAAATTTGACATGCAATCCGAAAATTAATATAAAAAACTCCTACGAATACTAATGCGGTTTAATTATTGGGTTGATGCAGTGAGGTTTGTGCGCGAGAAAGAAATAAAGCTTTATGTTTGCATTGACTGTTGATGCAGTGTGTATCTTCTGGGTCAAAAAAACAAAAACAAAAACTACCTCTCAAATTGCTGCCATAGTTTCTTAGTCCATGAGATAGAGAAATTATCCTCATCAAATACCTTGCATATTGAATTGCTGGGTTGAAAGCTAATGAAGAATTAAACCAAAGCTTTATGTTTGTGTATCTGCTAGCTAGGTCAAACAAACAAAAACAAAAATTACCTCTCAAATTGCCACCATAGTTTCTCAGCCCATGAAACAAAGAAATTATCCTCATCAAATACCTTGCATATTGAATTGCTGGGTTGAAAGCTAATGAAATGATCTATACTTGATCTGCAATATTGAATTGCTAGATTGAAAGCTAATGAAACGATCTATGCTTGATCTGCAAAAAAAAGGGAGAGAAAAGAGTTAAATTGAAGTCTAAAAGTAGTAGTGGAAAAGTAACTAATACAGTAATGCCTAACAATTCGTGATTAAAAAAAAAAAAAAAAAAAAAAAAAAAAAAAAAAAAATAATAAAAGTAATAAAAGTATTCAATTTGCTTGAAGGTACAGTAACTCATTTCACATCTATAATAAATTTTAATGGCATGGGATGAAACAGAAATTTGACATGCAATCCGAAAATTAATATAAAAAACTCCTACGAATACTAATGCGGTTTAATTATTGGGTTGATGCAGTGAGGTTTGTGCGCGAGAAAGAAATAAAGCTTTATGTTTGCATTGACTGTTGATGCAGTGTGTATCTTTTGGGTCAAAAAAACAAAAACAAAAACAAAAACTACCTCTCAAATTGCTGCCATAGTTTCTTAGTCCATGAGATAGAGAAATTATCCTCATCAAATACCTTGCATATTGAATTGCTGGGTTGAAAGCTAATGAAGAATTAAACCAAAGCTTTATGTTTGTGTATCTGCTAGCTAGGTCAAAAAAACAAAAACAAAAATTACCTCTCAAATTGCCACCATAGTTTCTCAGCCCATGAAACAAAGAAATTATCCTCATCAAATACCTTGCATATTGAATTGCTGGGTTGAAAGCTAATGAAATGATCTATGCTTGATCTGCAATATTGAATTGCTAGATTGAAAGCTAATGAAACGATCTATGCTTGATCTGCAAAAAAAAGGGAGAGAAAAGAGTTAAATTGAAGTCTAAAAGTAGTAGTGGTAAAGTAACTAATACAGTAATGCCTAACAATTCGTGATTTTAAAAAAAAAAAAAAAAAAAAACTAAGTATTGAACCCTTTCTATCTCTAAAAACAATACCAAAACCTCTCTCAACACCGTTTCTCTTCTACTGCTAAAAAAAGCTATGCTAATAAATAATCACCACTGATCACCTCCTGCATTAGTCCTAGAAGAGCATTCTTTAATCGTTATAGATCCATATAACGTATATGAGACAAGCGGATGAGAGTTTGAGTTTAAGTTGGACTCATTAGAGAGATAGAGTTTCACTATTTGTTAAGTTTGGACTTTAGCTGTTGATGTCAAAGATTAGTCCTCCTCGAGTTGAAATTGATATTGTTAATTAAAAAAAGTTAAATAATTTTGTTTTAAAATAATAATAATAATGATAATGATGTGGCAAGCTCTACAGAGATCAATGAAAAGTCAAAAGTTTCGGTTATATATATATATATATATTATGTTTAGTAGTAGAGAAATTCACTTTCCCCCTGTTTTATAGAATTAAATTATTTTTATTATTAGTTTTTTCAATAATTCAATAGTTGGGAGAAGAAAATTTTAAATATTGTATGTTTTCATTAAAAACACCAGAAAATAACAGTTAAATGAAGATGGAAAATTTGAACTATGTACGTTTTTATTTAAAAAAACCCGGAAAATGACAGTTGAATGAAGAAGACCACTAAAATTGTGTCGTTGCAAAAATCATATTCAAATCCCAAAGAAGCTCCTCTTTGCACATAGAGTCCATGACAACTATTGTATACCCAAAGTCCGACATTTTTAACATTATTACCTATTCTCCGTTAGCATTAGGGACAGAACTAGGATTCATACTGGGGGGGCCAAAGCTTAAAACCAAAAAAAAACTTATGAAAATAAAAACTAATATCTATTTTATATTCAACAAAATACTACATACAAAATAAGTATTTCTTAAACATTTCATATTATAAAACACACCAACAAAGTATAACATACAAAATAAGTGTTTCTTATTTTGTCTATGTTTTTTGTTTAGTCCATATATTTTTTTTTTTTTGTAGTTAAAGGGACATGAATTTTATTTATTTATTTATTTTCTTGTAAGTCAATATCTAAATATTTTAGATGAGAAGAGACAAATATATATATATATATATAAAAGAGCAAATCTTAATTTTTTTTTATACTAGTTTTTTTATTTTTTTATAATTTTTTTTTAATTTGTTTGTGTTGGGGGGGGGGCAATGGCCCCCTCTGCCCCAACTTGGGTCTGTCCCTGGTTAGCATTAACTCCTCCACCATCATTCATATTGTTATTGTAAATAGAGTCTTTCTACATAGAAAATACGATAGAATGATGTTTCTGTTAATTTATGTGTGATATCACGAGCGGAGATTCAAATTTTAGAATATAATTGCTAAAAAAACACTAATGTAGCAATAAACATGATTAATGGGCACAATACAAATTTTAGAAGAAAATTGTTAAAAGTATTGGCAATTGATGTGATTGGTGGATTTCAATTATTTCATAAATAAATATTTGAATTATTGATTGATAATATATCAATTTTTAAATTTAGAGTAGTAAAACCTTTTTTTTTTTTGCTAAATAAGTGCAAGGGATAGAACTTCCGAGTAAGAAGTTACAAAGGAACCAGGTGCCACTTGGCTACAAGTCTATTTGCTTAAAGTAGTAAAACTTGTGATAATAGAAAAATCTACATTTTATGATTGAGCCATTTTAGAAAGAAAAAAAAAATCATTTTTTAATTTATTTTTTTAATTAGTATTTCCCAATATAAACTAATTAATACTTCCTTATTTAAGCCTTAATTATAGAATATATTTTCCATTTTTCACCTGAATAATAGTGGGTCCGTAGTATATTCTATAATTTTCCTATTAATACGAAAAAAAAAACCTGGTTGACGCCACAATCGCAGCATTAGCATGTTAAGAATCAACAACCAAATTTTTGCATCGAATTCAATTTCCACAGCTAGCAAATCTAAGGAAACGCAGAGGTTGATGCCCATTGCCATCTTCTCTCACTGCCCAAACCTCCTCAGCGACACTTTATGTGTGTATGTATAGTTTGTATAAACTCGTTTCTTGCATTGTGTCTTTGCTGCTTGCATCACATCACTGACTGATACTAGGATTCATGTTTCCTTAAATAGATAGAAATCGTGTTTCCTCAAAAAATCTAAAACATTAGTAATAGATTCCACCAGTTTCCAACTCTGAAAAAAAGAAAGATAAATGTTTTTTGGGATCAAAATATTTGATTCCTAAGTGATCTTTCTCCAATCATAATTTGCCCCACGATCTTAGTCTTATTTCAGTTGTATAACTTGTAAGAGAAAAGATAAACTTTTTCACAACAAAGTTGCAATCTTTCTGAACTCTTTTGCAAGCAAATCTCTTCCTTTATAAAGTTTATAGAACTTCAACAAGCGTCACTTTGATGAGTTTGATTCATAACAAAGACATGGCCACCACTCTTCCAAAATCACCACCACCCTCTTCTCTCTTTGCATCCATAGACATGGGCACTAACTCCTTCAAGCTTCTCATAGTTCGTGCCAACCCATCTGGCCAATTCCTCACCCTCAACCACCTCAAAGAACCTGTCCTCCTTGGCCTTAACTCCACCCCAACAAACCCTTTTGCTATCTCCAACCAATCCCACCTCGTAGCCCTCCAAACCCTCCAAAACTTCCAAAAGCTTTTGCTTTCCCACCGAGTAATTCCTGATCACACTCGTTGTGTTGCCACAGCTGCAATACGTGAGGCAACAAATGGGAATGAACTTGTTGAGTGTGTCAAGGAAAAGATTGGTCTTGGAGTTGAGGTTTTGTCTGGTGAAGAGGAAGCCAGGCTTGTGTACAAGGGTGTGCTTCAGTTTTTGCCACTTGTTTATGAGAAATTGGTGTTGGTTATAGATATTGGAGGTGGGTCCACTGAGTTTGTTGTTGGGAAGGGAGGGAAAGTTTGTTTTGGGGCTTCATTGAAGTTGGGGCATGTGAATTTAACTGAAAAGTTTGTGAAACATGGTGATCATAATGTTGGGGACATGAGGGAGTTTATTAGGTTGGTTATAGAAGAATCTGGGGTGTTTGAGAGAATCAAGGAGTTTGGGGGGGTTGAGATGGTAGTGGGGTGTTCTGGTACAATTCGTGCAGTTGAGAAGGCAGTGTTTTATGGATATGCTAAAAGTGAAATGTTTGAGAATGACAATGTGGTTTTGTTTGAGGAGTGGAAGAGGGATTGGAGGTTTAGTAGAAGGGAATTGAGCGGTGTGGTTGAGAGGTTATGTGATGGGAGGGAGGGAGAGAAGGCAAGGAGAGATAAGTTCTTTAATAGGCGGTCAGAGTTTATTGTGGCTGGGGCTGTGTTGTTGGAGGAGATATTTGAGGTGATTGGGATTGAGGATATGGAGGTTTCTGGGTATGCATTAGGGGAGGGTGTTATTGCTGAGAGTTTGGGTAAGGCGTATGGTGGTTATGATTTGAATGCCAATGTGAGGTGGAGGTCTGTTGTGCAGCTTGCAATGAGGTTTAATAGCAAGAAGAGCATGAGAGTTGCTGCTCAGTGTGCTGGCATTGCAAAGGTATACTGAATTTTCTTGTTTTTGTTTCTTTATAAGGTACCTGCTGAAATTTATGTCATACCAGGTATAACGCCTGTTTGGTATTGCTGTAGGAAGTAAAACTTTAGTTGTAAGTCTTTTAAGTTGGAAAAGCTTAACTGAAAAGAGCTATAGCATCTTGCGCTTTTGGCAAATTACAGTGAATACTGCTTTAAAGTTATGGATTTATAAAGCATGAACAGGAAATTGTAGAGCTTTTAACTAAAAGCTCTAAATCTCGTTTTTTTTTTTTTTTTTTTTTTTTTTTTTTTTTTTTTTTTTTTGTTGTTGTTGTTGTTGTTGTTGTTGTTGTTGTTGTTGTACTTACTGAACCTAGTGAGATTGTGGTGATTACCATGTGTCTTGTACTTATTTTTGCACATTAGGATTTGATTTAAAATTCTAGAAGTTGAACCTAATGAGATACATAACATTTTTACGGTTTTTCTTAGGCATTATGATATAGGACTGCTTAAAGACATCCAATGATATTAACTAAATGATTGTCCAGGTAATTTTTGAAGGCTTGAGAGAATGTGAAGAGGTTGCTGCCTCCTTGAATGAAAGGGATCTTGAATACCTTGAAGCTGCCTGTTTGCTTCACAGTGTTGGGCTTTTCATGGGAAAAAAGGGTTACCATAAGCGGACTTATCAAATAATCATGGTATGCCTTTTTGTTCTTTAGTTTCGTGTTCCATGATAGTCTTGCATACATGCAAATGAGAGGCTTTATATGGCTATTGAAGAAATCATATATGCTTTGAGATCTTTGAAAGTTGACAATTTGTCATCTCTAAAACATTTCAGTATCTTGTGTTGCATAAATAAAATTATTCTTCTGTTTATTAATCTTTGATCTTTTCCATAGGATGGTGGTCATCTTCATGGTTATAGTACTGAGGAGGTCAAGGTATGTTGTCCATCTATCACTATTAGTTCTGCTCTGTTCTTAATGATGCATATTTTTAGTGTTCTTTGTGCTACCCCTGGGCCTTGCCTACGGTGGTTAAGGGTGGATTGGAATTGATAGAGGTCCATGTTTGTACTCAAACTCAACTCAGCTGAGCCTTAATCCATAAGGAATAAATAGACTCTGTAATGATAATGATTAGTACATCTGCAGTTAATGGCTCTACTCGCAAGACATCACAGAAAGAAATTCCCAAAATCTGATCATGCTTCTTTAATAGCATTCTCTAACGAGGTATCTCACTCTATATATTCAGTTAATTATTGTCATTTTTCCTAGTCCTATGCAGGAAAGAACTGTTTACATTCCTCCCTACCTTTTTCTTCTATTATTTTCAGGTAAAGCAGAAATTTCGATCTCTTTGTGCAATTGTACGAATTTCTGTAGCATTGCAGCAGCATCAATGCATAAACATTCAAGAAATGATCCTTTCAATTTCACATGAAGGTTTCAAATTGGTATGTGCCAGTCTGAATGTCACCTAGCTAATCATTTAGTTTTGTAGTCTAATGAGAAGTTGCTTGATAATGTATAGCTATTCTATGAAGCTTATGGAATGAGTTTTTTTTTCTGCTCTTAGAAAGCATCAATTTAGAACATAAAAAGTGGAGTAAAATAAATCTGGTTATGAATGGGAAGTGAATCATCACATAAAGCTTATGTTGCAGTTTGTTTTGCTGTTCTTTTTTTTTTTTTTTTCTTTTTATGTTAAGTAATGATGCATTATTGAAAGTTAAACAAAAGTGATCCCCAAGTAAACAGGAAGTGTACCAAGGATGCAACAAAGTTTCAACTAAAACTACATAAATCTAAAAAATCATCTAAGGTAGAAAAATAATGGCCAGTTAAGGCAGCTGACCAATCAAACATGGATTGTAAAAGATACAATTTTAGCTACACAGACAAACACTCAATCCAATCAAAAGTACGAAGACTCCTCTTCTTCCAAATAATCAACATAACCCAATGAGGCATGGTTCCCCACACATCAATAGAATGATGGTTACCAAAGTCACACCTTCCAGCACTCCATCAACTCCAGCACCCTTTTCGGCAAAATTCAATTCACACTCAAAGACAAAACACCATAGACCATAGATCGTGTGCAATGTCACAATGAAGCAACATACAGTCGACGGTCTCCCCACTGTGCTTACACACTCAACACCAATCAACAAGGCATCTATTCTGCTTCTGAAATTCTTTATGGTAAGAATTTGTCCCCAAATGCAAGCCACGTTGAAAAAAGCTACCTTAGAAGGAATCTTATCCTTCAAACGGTTTTACACAAAAGATAAGGGAGTGACCTGTAATAAGAGCTTCATAGTAGGACTTAACCTCAGATAAACCACTCCTAGTAGGGGTCCCAAACATCTGGTCTTCCTTAGCCCTTGTAACTTTAAAGAAATACAGAAGACAAAGAAATGATTGCAAAATCCCAAACTCCCAATTATTAACAGATCTAGTGAACAAAATATCCCATTGAAGAACCCCAGAATTCCAATTCGTATTTTCTGCCATGAACGCCTCCTTATTTCTGGCTATATGGTACAACATCGAAAAGCATCCTTCAGGATTGTATCTCCACACCATAAGCCGGAAACGAACTTTGAGACCATCACCCAAACCAAACTTGACATACGTGAAAGCCTCCCCACCCTTTTTTAATATACTTCCAAAGGGACACACCATATGGTCCCTTAAGCACACAGGAAGTCCAAGCACCCAATATACACCCATACTTCGTAGCCACCACACTTCTCTATAAAGAATTAGTTTCAGTGGCATACCACCAAAGCCAGTTCCCCAACAATGCATTATTAAAATGTGCAGGCTTCGCACAAAGTCTGCTTTTTTGGACTACTTGGTGAAATCCATCTTATCAAACAAAGTCTGCTTTTTCTTGGACACTGACATTACACTTCATTAGTTCTATATGTGTTATATAGATATAGGTATATCATTGTGACACCTCATTCTCTCATAAGAATGGTGAAGGGTGAGGTCATGGGTTCAAAATTCATTGTGTGTGTCTCTAACTTACCAATAAAAAAATTTGGAGTTTTTCATCAGTTATTGAGCCTCCCAAAATTGTGATTTGTCCTTACAACAATATCAAGTATTGTATTGCTCTAGATAAATCAGGTACGTATGGAAATCCTCTTTCCAAGGACACTTCCCATTAAATGTTAGGGATTCATAATCTTTTCATGTTCAAAAACCATTAATTTCAGGCAAGTAGTTTTTTCTTGTTAAATTTCATTTTGTGATCCTTTGATAGATATACTACCATTCTTGCCTAAATCGACATTGGTTGATGTAACTGGACTGACTTGGAAATCTTTCAATCTATGATGTGCAGTTGGGCTTTTAAACTTTTTTTTTTTTAAAGTACATATAGCAAAGGCAAGTTGTTAACCTGTTTGCATTTGGTCTTACTCACTTTGCATCATCCTGGGGCGCATTTGCAGGAAATAGGTGATTCAAAGATCAAAATTGTCTGCCTACTACCGCACAACCTTTAGTGTTGACACTGTGGCAGAGTTAGGGAAAGAGTTGGAAAACTTTAAAAAGGTAGATTTTCTTACCTGCTCGCTTGATTATGATTTAATTTTTGGTAGATATTTTCATGAATGTGGGTTAAATTGCAAAGTTTATGTCTTTAACATCTATTTTATATGCATTTAGGTATTTCAGCAAGATTTGTCTGTAGTAGTTCATTCAAGCACTTTGGAATCATAGCAGTAATAGGAAGCAAAACACCATAGCTTGTCATGCATTAGATATGACAATAACAAACGCTAAGAATCGACAAGAAACAAATGTTGTAGGCATGCAAGCAAAGCTCTAAAAGACCATGGTGATAGCAAAAGAACTGCTAAAATTGGGACAATCAACACTAGAGACAAATCTAAAATGAAGCCACTGATAAGCAGAAGTAGAGACAAGTGTATATCTGTGAATCATTATAAAGTGAGACAATTTAACAGCTTAAGGGTTCCTCTGTGTTGGCCGAGCTCATGGATCTTCTCAAATTATGTTCCTACCATTCATGAACCTAACTGTACTCCTTTCTTCGGTGCCAAACCCAAACTTAATTAAAAAGAGCATAAACAAACACAAAGTCTTTCCTCCACAATCATCAATACGGGAGGGAGAAATTGTTAGAACAAAGTAAGTAAACAATGGCCATTTGAAACTTGAAAAGTAACATTTCCTAAAATAATTTATATGGGTTTATCCTATTTCCACAAGTTTATTATTATTACTTGTTAAAGATAAAGATTTGAACAAAAAGCATCAATAGAAAAAGAGTCTAAAAAATTTATGAAAAAAAAAAAAAAAAAAACCCATAACATGTAAATGATTAGATGATTATAGAAAAGGGAGAGGGAGAGACCTGGAGGTGGTGGAGCTTGATGTGTTCCCAGACCTTCTTGACGGCGTGGGTGCGAGAGGACTCGTGGCGCCGTCGAGGAATTTGCCGAGTTGAGGAGAGAACTGAACCACCTTCTGAATGCCGATGTTGGAACGAGCTTGGTAGTAGTGAGAGAGACAGATCGGCTGTGTGAGTGAGCGAGAGAGAGAGGGAGGCTGAGGTGAAGTGTGCGACTGAGAGAGGCTGAGGTAAGGCTGACTGAGCTGTGCGACTGAAAGAGGGTGAGTGAGAGAAGACGAGAGAGGGTGAGTGAGAGTGGAGAGTGGAGAGTGACTGTGAGAGAGGCATTTAATTTGAAAATTCCTATTAAAAATCGACTTTCAGAGAGTCGAGGTCCATGTGGACCGACAGATCAGAGCCAGGTGGCCCACGTCAACGCCAGATGGCGTCTACGTGGAACTCGAGTTTCAGAAACTCGAGTTTTATGTGGATGCCACGTGGTATCACACCAGTCAAACAGCAAAAATCGAGCCTCAAAAAGTCGAGGTCTGAGCGCAAATTCGAGTCTCTAAGACTCGAGGTGTTACTAATTTATATTGTTTCCAAACCGGGCCAACTAACAATATAGTTGGCTAATTATGGGTAATTACCCATTTCGTCCACTTTTTTTTTCACGAGTAGTTCTTTTTTTTTTTTTTTTTTTTTTGCTAGAAACGAGTAGTTCTACTTGCAGTGGCAACCGTTTTACTTTTTTTACTAGAACTTTCTCCTTCTTAAGTTTTCGGTTACCATACGTTGAATGAAAAGTTTTTATTGTCACATATATATGTTCAATTGTGTAATGTCTTTTGCCACCATAAATTTTCATTAGAACATGGGCCTGTTTGGCAAGATAATTTTCTTTCGTTTTTTCAAAGTAATATGAAAATAAATTTCAAAAAATTGGACTAGAAAGTGGGTTTCAATTATCTTAATTAGTAAAATTTCTGATGGTTGAATAAGAGATCTAGAGTTCAATCCTTGCCTACACCAAAAATTAATTAGTGTCTTTGTAACGACCCCGCCCCAACTGTGTAGATATTGTCCGCTTTGGGATCCATACCCCTCACGGTTTTGTTCTTCCCCAGGTTGCGCTGGGGAAAAGGCCTCTACACATTGAAGGGAGGTCATTCCTTATAAACACATTCTCATGTGCTTCCCTAGGCGATGTGGGATTCCATGGAATGCAAGACCCCCCTTTTTGGGTCACTACAATCCACCTCCCTTACGAGCACACACATCCTCCCGTGTGGGGCCCACACTTCCAACTAGGACATGGTTCTGATACCATTTGTAACGACAGAGCTCCCACAGTTCCCGACTGTCGTGTGCACATACTTCAACCCAGGTTTAGGTCCTTGAGTTTTCACAAGCTTCTGGGGTAAAAGCTTGTGCACACGTTAGGGGTTGCCCATCACTTATGAACCTTTGTTTTGGTCGCTCACTTTGCGATGTGGGATCAAGACTTTTGGGCTTAGATCCCCTCACCCTACCACACCTTCAAGAGAAGAGCTAACCTTGGCTCTGATACCATTTGTAACAACAAAATCCCCACAGTTTTCCTACTGCTGTGTGCACATACTTCAACCTAGGCTTAGGTCCCCGAGTTTGCACAAACTTTTACCCTAGAAGCTTGTGAAAACTCGGGGAAGCTTGTGCAAACTCGGGGACCTAAGCCCAGGTTGAAGTATTTGCACACGGCAATCGGGAACTGTGGGGGTTCTGTCGTTACAGTCTTAGTCTGATGGTTGAAACTTTCTTAAAAAAATTAGACTAGAAAAATATTTTTTGAGAACACAATACAAAAATGTGTTCATTACCATATTTTTAGAACAATTTTTAAGAATTGACAACATAAAAGTCAAGAGCATTATAACTTAACTAGCTTTTCTTCTCTCCATTATAAATATCGAATTATTTATAATAGAAAAATTATATATATATATATTTGGTATGAAGATCAAATTTTAAGAACAAATCTCTCTCTCTCTCTCTCTCTCTCTCTCTCTCTCTCTCTCAGTTAGAGCATTTCTCCTCCTCCCACTCCAACTCACGACACAAACACCATCTCCTCCCATTTCCGTCAATCCCTCAATCAACTGAGTTAACTTGGTCCCTTCCCCTCTGACCCTAACCTCCCACTTGATCTCTTCCCCCTTTTGCGTCAACCTCTCCAACCTTAACCCTAACTTTCATTCTTCTTCTTCCTCCTTCTTTGCCCTCAAGCTCACCAAATTGTCGCCTACGTCCTTTCCCTCACCAGAAACATCTCCAGCATCCTTTCTCTAGCCATCAAGTTCTCGTCGTTCTTCGACGAGATTGGCCTCATTTGGCACAACTTTTGCCACTTCACGCGCACGAGAGAGAGAGAGATGTTATTTTTGCATAAAGTGTGGGGTCCATGATTTAAAAAAATAATAATAACAATGCCATTGAGATATATGTTTTAGAATACTGATTTGGCATTTAGTACAAAGTAATGTTTTAGCATTTCTAAGAATGTTGAAAGATTCTGATGTTTGGTTGTAAATCACACAAATGAATCAAATATTAAGGGTATTTGGATTCCTACTCAATCCCTTCTTGTAGAACTGTTGATTCCCTTTAAAACATGTGGGTATCCAGATTTCCAAGTTTAAAATAAATTACATTTATTAGAAACTGACAATTTTACCCATTTTCCCTTTTTTATTTGTATCTCCTATTTGGGATTGGTTATATGCTAAAATAAAATAAAATATTTATTTTTATTAACAAAACATAATATTGTGATTTCCATAAAGAACGCGAATTTAAATAGCTATTTTTTATATTATACATGTCATTTTAAAATGTTCAACTATAGTTTTTATGAATTTTTCATAATTTAGTTTATATTTTGTTTGTCATTATTTATTTAAAGGAAGATAATAAATAAATAAATAAAGATTTGATATTGGGTTTATAAATCTAAGGATAATGTGAGAAAAAATAACTCTTTTAAGATCTATAGAAATAAACCAAACATAAAAATAGTTACATTTTGAGACATCTAGATTGTAAGAAATTACATTCCTAAAAATTTGCATGCTCAAGATAATGTGGATTTCCTATGCCAAACGTCACTTGAGTGTTTTCAAAATACATAATTTTTAAACATTGTATTTTGGAAATCATTTTCTATCAAGTGCATTTCAAAAACACTAACCAAACACAAAATCTAAAAATGGGAGGTTTCAAAAAAAATATATATATATATATTTTTAAAAAAACCTCATACCAAACAAGCCCATATTTTGCATTCAATTATTTGTACCATACGATTTTTTTTTTTCCATTTAATGTTTATGAGATATACAAGTACGAAGGTTAAAAAAAAAAACAATGATTCATTGATGTGAGAGACCGCGCCCCTGGCCCCTTTTTAGGTGTTGGGCCAAACTCATGTGAATTGGTGAAGTCGTGTTATTGCCTCTCAAAATGGAGGTTCCACTGATTATATTTTTCCCTTTAGATTAAGGGTTTTACAATGGAGTCACTACTTTTTTAATTATTGAAATAAATAAGAAAACCAATATTGAAAAGTTTCTCATTTTATTAATTTGAAATTGAATTTACATTGATCATAAGAAATTACATGACTTTGGTCTTAAGTACAATCTAAGATAAAGTACATGACTTTATTTTTTAGTTACAATCTAGAAATTGAAAATTAAATGGATAAGTATTTGATCTACTAACCATTGATCTAAACTCAAATGCTATGTTACAAGGTACGAATATGTTAAGCACCCACCTTACCCAGTGAAATTAGTCTTCTAAACTATGGTGGCCAACATTCATATCATATCATTCAATATGTCAATCAATTTGTATGTTGAACTTAATGTGTGTGCATGTGATAAACCCTAGCATTGTATTTAGATTGAAAAATGAATTCTAGTGAATGTGTGCGGATGGTGATATCCTAGATTCAAGAATTTGAAAGAATTATTAAACAAAAATCTTTTTTATGTTTTTGATGTGAATTTAAGATCAAAACTAATGTTATGCATGAATATATGATAAACAACTAAGAACATATGAAGAACACATAAGAACATTTAAAAACATTCAAACATATTCAAGGAAATTTAAATAATTACTATCATGCTTTAATCTTAAATTTTCATCAAGACAACATAAAAAATAAGTTAGGGGAAATGATTATACATTCATGCAAGATTCATACAGTGGATGAGGAGACTCTTGGTGGAGGTCCTAAGGATGAAAGAAAAGAAGAACTAGGATAGGGTGAGTAAGTCTCACTCAATATCTTGAGTCTTAGGAAGACCAAGATGTGACAAAACTACTCTACTTCATTAGAACTCAAGAGATGAGAAAAGATGAGGGTTTTTCTTTTTAGTCTCGAAATGGAGGAAATGAATGTTTATATAGTAGTGATGAAGAAAATATGAACAAAAGGTCATTTAATGAGAATTGACAAAGAATCATAAATCTAGACCTTATTTTAGCATTTGGGAAAATCTAGTGCATTAAATGTAATGATTGGTGAGAGTAAGGAGTAAGCAAAATTCAGTTTTCCCGTAACTACTGTAACAGCTTGTAGAGCCAACTTCAAAAAACCATATCTTACTCAATTCTCGGAATTGTCTTATTCTTGTGCTCAAATTGAAGCCCGAGATGTGTAGTTTCTGGGAAAATTAACCTCCTTCACATATTCAAAATATTATGAGAGATATCAATGAAATGGTGAGCAAAGGTCATTTGTTAGAAAATAATTTCAGCATAATTAACATTAATAGATCCCAAATTAGTTTTGAATTAACATTAATAGACTCCAATCACTCATATTTCAGACTTAATTAGTTCCAAATTTACCCTAATTAAAAGATAATTGCATAGATTACTTATTGAATAATTAATGCTTAACTATTTAATTAATAAATTATGTACAACTTTACCATAAAATGTAGTCATAACCAATTAAATTATGACACGTCATTAATCTTAAATTGATTATAATTATAATCAATTGGAATCAATTGTATATAATCACATATAGTCAGACTTAATTTGTGATAGTGCATCTCGGTCATTAAAACTTGATTTGATGATAACTTTCAATCTGATGGTCCGATTAGGGCCTATGACCAATCTATTTAATCGTTACAACATCAAGATCATTTTGATGAAATACAATTAAAGATCTAATGACCACAATTAAGATGCCTATTTCCAAGGTGAAATTAACATTTTACCTTTTATGTGAGGTTAAATGTGGGTTGCAAAATGAGGTGTCAACAATTGAAAAATAAGAAACATAAACAAAACTATAATTAGTGTGTGGTGGGTCTTTTGTGTTGTTAGGCTTTGATTCCTCCTACTGTACTGCGGCCCGTGGGTCTAAGGTAAGAGAGTTGGAGCTGGCCTAAACGAGATACACTTTAGGTTAGCTTGTGCACAAGTGAAGCTATTCCAATATAGACGTGTTCTGGCAGAGGCATTGCGGGCTGAGTGTATGGTGTGCCCACAGTAGGAACAACTGTTACAGATGTTATAATAAAAATACATTACAACTATAATACGAAACAAATGATACTTACATTGAAATAAAGGAAGGTAGCTTAATAAGGTTATGGCAGAATAATACAACAAATAGAAATAACGCTACATCAGACAGTTTAATAACTAAATGATAAACTAATCACCCAACAAGCATAAAATAAAAACTTGTCTACCAAAAAAGTAAGCTTAGCTTCTTAGCAGATACGAGTCCAATAAGTAAACCTAGGGGTGTGCAAAAAACTGACGAGCCGAACAAACTGGTCGAAATCGATCGAACTATTGTCAAATTTTCGGTTCGGTTTCGGTTTGGTTCGATTTCGATTTCATTTTTTAAAAATCGAAATTTTTGGTTTCGGTTTCAGCGTTGGATTTTTTCACCCGAAACCGAACCGAACCGACCGAATATATATATTTATGTATCATTAAAACATAACTGATCAGTGGCTTAATGGTATGCTCCTTATGGTTTAGCTACCTGATCCCAAGTTCGAGCCTTCGCGCGGGACGTGGGTATTTTTTTCTACTTAATTTTTTAAAACCCTAGTAGTAGCATAAATATGGAAATACTCCTGTTTATTCTTCCCTTTCTTTCTTCAGCCACCCCTTCCCCCATTTTTTTCTCTCAATTTTTTCTCTGTCTCTCTCTAACATTCTCATCTGATGCAAACTCTGCAATCACATCATCAACAATACTATCACAACCCGAAAACCCTTTCGCCTTCTCATCTTTGCCCGTTTTGAACACTAACGATGTGAACATCGACGAGAGCCTTTGTTTCCCCATTGTAGCTGCGGCGGCCGATAAAGAAGCAAAAGAAGCGGAGGGTTTCTTCGGCTGTGGCTCCCTCTTTTCTGCCTTCTTCCGTTTCGGCCTCTCTAGTTCGTCGTTCGACTTACCGGACGATAAAGGGAGGCTGGACTTTGACCAGTCCTCTTCCTCGCCCTCGTCACCATAGTCGAGGCCGTCGTCGTCGACAATAAAAGCCCTAGCCTCCTCTCACCGCTTAGCCACGAGTGCATGTACTCGTCCTCTTCGACGGTGTCGTAAATCCGTTTCTCCAGCTTGATCTGGAACCCTACGCTGGCATTGGACTCTAATTAGCGGGATCCGCCCTAACGAAAGGCTTTCAGACGCTCTAGAGCCTCGTGGTGTGCCGTCGCCTCTAAGCCTCGAGCCCGCTGCGGATTGAGATCGAAGATAGAGGGTGAGGGCTTGAGAGATGGAGGCTTGGACCATGGCCATGCCTTTCTCTTCTCTCTAAGTCACATGTCCTCAACAACGGTAAAGTTCTATCTGGACCTTTTGCTAATTCAAAATATTTTCAATTTTTTGTTGGAATCTATATGTAATACTGTAAATTGTTGAACAAATATTGTTGGAAAATTTTCTTTCTCTGCTCTCTCTCTGTTGCTCTATCACTTTGTTTTTTATATATGATTAAATTTAGGGTTTTGAAAATCTCAATAACCCTCCCTTTGGAAAACTAAAAACCAACCGAAACTGACTGAAACCGATATACACCGAAACCGATGGTTTTCCAGCCATTTCGGTCGGTTTCGGTTGAGAATTTCACAAACCAAAATATTTGGTTTCAGTTGGCCATACCTATACAAACCGACCGAAACCGAACCGAGCACACCCCTAAGTAAACTAATCCCCAATGTGAGTAACCTCAAGGAAGGCTTCTATCATAAAAGTTACGCACTTTGGAAAAAGGGCCTAAATGGTTTAAGCTTCAGTACTCAATCTCTTAGAGAGTGGATTTGTTACGAGGGAGAGAAAAAGGTAGTCTATTGATGCATGCCTCTATTCCTACAACTTATGTCTCTTTGATTTTCCTGTATTTTCTTTTCTTTTCTCTCTATTCTTTCTTTTTCTACCTATTCTTTCTTCCGTGCCTTGCTCCCCCTTGCACTATTCATAACTATCCCCTTTTATACCATTTGTTGTGGCGGGATTTGTCATTTTTACCCTTCAACTGCTTTTGGCTCCTTGTGGGCGTCCTTCCAAGATTGCTCACTGGTCTGCCAACTGCTCAGTCACTACCATTACTCTGAATATATTAGTCACACCACTCTCCATTCTTAGACAAAATTGTTTGTCTTGTTTTTTACCTCTTTCTATTTTTAACCTCCCTCATCCAGATAAGGATTAAACCTTTCCATTATTTACCTCTATGGCATGTATCAAGTGGTCTCAGCCTACACTTACCTCTTTTTGGTGAGATGTCATCCCAGCAAGACATCTCTCCTCAAAGAAATTTAAGCAGGAACCCCAAAATAGACCCCCTCTTTCTCCCCACCGCTAGACCACTCCCTCTGAAAACCTTGACCCATGGCCCACCTCCCATATATTGGCTGAATAAAAGTAGGTGGTACCATAGTCCTTTGTCAAAAACGGGCATCAACAAAGTGTTACGTCAAAATAACTAAAATCTATTCCCTAAAAAAAAAAAAACTAAAATTATAGCTTTGCAGCTATGTTATTTGATTGAATTTCTTACCTTTTTTCGTGCAACTTTTCGACCATAAATATAGTTAACTTTGAATATACTCTCCGTAGGACTGTGCTTTAGAATTTTTATAATAATAATAATTCTCAAACATTTTCATATTCAATGTAAATAATTAGAGATGGTCCAAAACTCCAAATATCTATCCATGCACATAACATTATGATTCTTTAAGGGTTTGTTTGGGATTTATTATTTGCTGAAATTGGAAACTTTTTGTTAAAAGTATTGTAGATAAATGTAAATGTTAGTTGAAATAGTACAATAAGATCTATGAATAGTATCAAAAAGTATAGTGAGGCTCATGAATAGTACAAAAAATAAGTTGAATTGTAAAATAAGTTGGCAAAAAAAAGCTAGCTAAACAAACACTAAATAAAAGGTAACTCTATCATGGAGTTACTAAATCTTATCCATCCACCGAGGATTAGATTTTATCACATTTCCTTCTCAAAACCAAAAAAAAAAAAAAAAATGATAAAAGATTTTATCATATCATTAATAATTTAACAATTACCAAAATGATAATAATTGATCGTTTTATAAATATAGATGATGGGGTAGAATCCAATCCACTTATTTCAAAATTGATGGACATATATGGAACTCCATAATGAAGTTTCCCTACAAATTCTAGAGAATCTTAATCCTTGGCATCTAAGTACCTATCAAATTTAACTTTCGAGAGGATGTACATTCCTTTAAAAATGTGAATAAAGAGGTTCCTTAAGACTTTTGTTTCCTTTTTATGTCTATTGCAAATTAATTTCTAAATACTCTCTATTTCAGGAAATTCATAGATACTCTCGGAGTATGGATAAATGGTGATCACTTCTCTCACATTCATGGCGGACCTTACCATGAATTGAATGAGCGGTCCCACTATAAATATGAGAGGAAAGAGTACCATTCTATGTGTTTTAAAAATACCTAAGATAAGAATTACTCTTCCATTTCACTATTGTGCCTTTTTGGCTTTTCCCCCTCTCTTAGAGAGTAAATTGATTGTGCTTTACAGGTCATTGTTGTTTCAAAGCAATTAAACATGATACATTTCATTATGAATATTTAATTTTCATGAAATTGGTAGTTTACACCCCTTAAATTATTATTATAATATTGTGAAATTATATATTATTAGATTTATAAAAAAAAAATTAAGTCTTAATCGAAAATGGTCCATTTCCATTTCATGAAATAAATGGAAAAAAAAATCTTACTACATTATTTTGTCTGTTTAGAATCGGCTTATTTTGCTGAAATTAATTAATTTTTTACTAAAAGTACTATAGATAAAAGTTAAAGTTAACTGAAATAGTACAGTATGACCTACGAATAGTATCAAAAAGTACAGTAAGACTTATAAATAGTAGCAAAAATAAGCTGAATAGTAAAATACGCTGACAAAATTAATCATACCAAATATACACTTAGTATTTACTTTAGACTCTATGAAATATCATTATCCTCCTGGTTTAACTTAAAACATTAAACTTGAGGTAACGTAAAATCCCCTATTTCTATCAACTCATAGTTTTGCGTTCATCTTTTCATAACAATAAATAAGTACTTAGTTATTTTTAGGCTGGCTGAATAAATAGAAAGTACTTGTAACAATTTTGTTATTGTTCTCTTCTTGGTCCACGTTTTGAAAGAATTTAACTAAAAATGTGATCCATCTCACCCTTTAGCCGTCAAATTCTTTTTATTGACATTCTTGTTGCCATGAAAATTCTTCTTTAGATGGCTTTGACTCTCCGTACCTTCGAGGTAATAATATGGGAATGCTTCTAGATAGTAGTAGATTTTTTTTTTGCTAATTCTAGATACTAGTAGATACTGCGTAGTTCCATCAATAATTCATTAATTACCTACTTGTTTTTGTTTGATGGGAACTTTTATTTATTTATTTATTTTATGAATCCGTTTGATAGGAATACCAAACCAACATCCATTGTCCACGTGACATCTATGCTACCTAGCTTTTGCCACGTTGGGAAAAAAGAGGGAAAAAAGTATAAAAAAAAAAAAGACAGACTCTAATCATTATACAAAAACCTAGCTAAACTATTGACACAAAAAAAAAAAAAAAAAATTGCATGTCTATTTTATGCTAATAAACAAGTTTCGGCACTAAGAGTTTAAGAGGAAAAAAAATGTTATTAAAAAAAAAAAACCAGCCAATTCAGCTCAAAACCTGAAAAATGATTTTTGTTTTTTTTGTTTTTTTGTTTGTGGGGGGTGGGGGGCTTCTAATTTAAGTTTGAAAAGGACAGAATCCATATAATTACAGTAGGGACGCTCTGAGACCGACCACATATATGACCATGACAGTAGGTGACACTAATTTTTTGAAAAGCCACCATGGCCAACTTGAAAGTTGACTAGTAATCTGTAATCACTTGTTAAAGAATATCATTATACATGGGGCGAATTTTCTTAATGAAATGTTGAATTTAAATTTGACCACCAAGGAGTAATCAGGACGTTTTTATAAATTATAAGCACGTCAGTGTTTTCATGCTTATCAATCTAACCTTTACATATATTTCATTAAAAATCTAGCCTATCTTGCATCACACAATTACTTAATTTAATCACTCAATATATAAATTCTGGACCAAATATCTTCTTTTTTTTAGTTTCTGCTTGACTCGACCCTTATTCCTTAGAAACAACAGTATTTCTTCATAACTTTTTTTTTTTTTTTTTGAGAAAGATATTTCTTCATAACTTTTATTTAAAGAAAACAACAACAACAACAATATTTCAAATCTAAGGCCCCAAGCCCCCAAGTTGTAGTATTTCAAAACTATAATACTGGAGCACAAGATTGGAGATTCTAGTTCTATGTACCCAGCCTCCATAAACTCCCAAATTAATTAAACACACATTAATGTATAAATGACTGTTAAGATCACCATCAGGGACACCTGATGTGAATGTGAAAGGCCAAGCAACTTAGGTAAACTACTGGTCATTCTTAATTCCGAGTTTCTGAACTGGCTTCAATGACCGACAAGGAAAACTAATTATAAGCTGTCTTGTACGTAATAAAACAGCTGGCTATCGGCTATGGTCTTCTAAATTCTAAATTCTAATGGTTCCCAACCACTCATTATATGTATATATATTCCTTTTTGTTCTTGTTGGTTTTTTTTTTTTTTTTATTAATACATTTTATGTTCTCGCCTTTAAAGCTTGAGATGTGTTCAATTTCTTTATTATTATTTTTTTAAAAGATGTGTTCGATGTATCCATGTTTATTATCTATATATATATATGGTTCCAATTCAATAAAAATCATTAGTTTTTTCTTTAAAAAAAAAAAAAAAGAAAAAAAAAAAGAGTTACTGTGAGTGAATCCCAAAGAGAGAGAAAAAAAAAGAAAAAAGAAAAAAAAAGAGGGACAAAAAGAGAGACCTTTACCTGACCGTTGGTGCGACGACGCTTTGGGAAGACCTACAAAACCAGCGTCGTCTTTAGACAACCACCTTCTTCATTCACACCCCCAAAATCAAAATTACCCATTCAATATTTTTAATTATAAATATATTCTTATTCAATTTCATAACCTTTCTCTCTATCAATATATGTATGTATATATTTGAATGAATGTTAGCTTTATAGCTCTTCAAGTTGTAGATCTCTTTCAACAACCCTATTCTTCTTTCAGGTTAGTGTTTTATTTATTTATAAAATAGACCTTTTACTTTGTTTCTGTGTTTTCTTTGTTTTATTCTTGATGTTATTGTTCATGTGAGGTGGGTTTTGTTTTATTAGATTAGATTCAAGGGTCTTCTTGGTTTGGTTCTCTTGGGACATTGGCTATATAGACAGACTATACTTATATTCTTGAATTGTCCCTTCCTTTGTTGATCATGCATTTCTCTTTCTCTTTCTATGGATTTTGGCAATGGCGGCAGATTTTCATCAATTTCTTTGCCCTTCCCTCAATTGAATGCTGTTTGTTTAAATCACCATGTTTTTTTTTTCTTCTCTTTCTAAAACAATTACTAGTTTGAAATCCGGGTAGGTGTTGAATTTAAATTTTAGTGGATAATCAGTATTGTGTTGATGTACATAATCTGTATCTTTCCACAATTACGAATTTGATTTATTTATTTTTCCAATTATTAGTTGGGATCTTGGAGTCCTCCCCTCCCTTTTTGCTTCTAGTATTATTATTATTATTATTATTATTATTGACATAATTGCTCTTTTTGTAATAACGATGAAAACATTTTCTTCTCCAAATACTATTTTATTAGGTCTTTGGAAGTTAGTTTTCATATATAATAATGTTAACCAAAAGAATTATCTTAATATTGTACTGTACCTTTTTACGTGTTATATATAGATGGCAGTTCAAATTGATGATTCATGCAAGACTTTGGACTGGCATTTGAGGTCCTCTAAAAAATAGGGCCTTTAACAATCTGTAGGATCAATTAACATTTTTTTTTTTTTTAATATAAAATTTGTTCAAGGCTTATACGACTTTTAGACTCTGTTCTACCTTGGTTAAGAACAATATCTCATGATGTGATGTGCTTTATCTGGTTCTGTGGAATTTTTATGTATTTAAGATAAGTACATCTATCTTGGGCATCAACATACCATTGTGGATTTCCATAGTAGATGTGTAAGTGATTCTGAGCTTTAATATCTTTGGATTTCAATGGAACTGCTAGATGGAATCTCGAATCTTGATATAAGTTTTCATTTTTTTTTTTTTTTTTTGAAAATGGCATGAGGAGGACTTTTAGAAACGTGACCATGCACTTATATTTATTTTCTGTATGAAGATGCATTTTATTCAATTGAATTTCTTAATGCTTCAAATATTTTTAACATACAGCTGATTACTTATCTAAACTATATTATATGATGGGTATTTTTGAAATCATTACTTATCTGTGTTTGCCAAAATTTTCAGTGCTCATACATCAAAGCTCGATATGCATGGTACTGCAAAGAAATTAACCTTCCAAGAATCTAGCAGATCTTGTTATTCCAAGACAGAATCTGGGTCTAAGCTGATTGCATCATTCAAGTTCAAAAAGGGTAGCAAAATATCCGATGGCAAGAAACACAAACCAAAATCAAAATCTCATGTAAACACAGTTGGTTCAAATCTTTCAAAGAGGACAGTTACTGAGTCCGTAAGCAGGGGGCCCAAGAATGATTCCATAAGTAGAAAATTTGTGAGTAAAAAAATTCTGCATAAAGCCCTTGATACAAAGTCTTCCAAGAAGCAGTCTTCATTGAAGCTTCAAGGTGGAAAACCCTCGCTTAATAGCTCTGAGAGAAATGGAAAAAATGCTGATGGGGAGGTCAAAATTACTAATCTTAAGAAGAGGAAGAAGAGAATGCAAAAGGATACTGTGGAGCTGGATGAAGCTTCTCGTTTGAAGAGGAGAACAAGGTACTTGTTGATTAAAATGAAGCTGGAGCAGAACCTTATTGATGCTTACTCTGGGGAAGGTTGGAAAGGTCAGAGGTATGAAAACCTTAACTCACATATCTTTCCATTAAAGAAGAAAAGTTCGTCTTTCTCATTCATCCTTAATGTCCAATGAAAATCAAAGATAAATTTGGCAACAAACATGGTTGTAGCCAGGCTACAATATCTTTCTTTCTTTCTTTCTTTCTTTTTTTTTTTTTTTTTTCTTTTTTTTTTGATAGGTAATAAAAGTTTTATTAATAAGAAAAGTACATATGTGTTTACGATATAGTAAACTCACTACACTTGAGACGAATACAAACAAATCAAAGGGAAGAGCTAATAGAAATAAAGAAATCAGATGTGGTAATACAATGCGTAAAACCCCAAATACGAGATCACTCAAACAAAGTCCTTGCTAGCAAAGACTTCAACAGATCAACAGGTTTGTCATTGTCCTCGAATATTCAGGCATTACGTTCTTTCCATATTAACAACATAAGACACGTTGGTACCATATTCCAAACCTTTGAAAAATAAGTCCCCAACCAATTCCTCCATGAAAAATTAACAAGAGGCAAGTTATTCTTGACTAGGTTATCGATTGTAAGAATCCCACCCCTAGCAGCTGTTCATAAAGAGAAAGACACCCTTTTAGGTACCTTAACACGCCAAATGCTCTGCCAAGGGAAAGAAATAGAAGGAGCTTCCAATAATGAGTTATAAAAAGAGTGCACGTAAAAAACATCACTACAAGTCAATTGCCAAACCAAGATATCATCACCCTCCTCCCTTGGTAATTTGGAGGTGATATGCTTGAAGAAGAGTAAAATCTCTCCAACTCCTAGTCATGAAAGTCAAGAAGGAAAAGTAAGTTCCAGCTCCCACCTCCCCCATCTGGTGCAGTAAAACCAGGTCAGAAATCTGAGCTTCTTGAGCCACAACACATGCAAACAAATCTAGATACAAATCTTTCAAAGAAATAGGATCGCTCCAAGGGTCGTACTAGAACTGAATGCGAGAACTGTATACACCACATGACCAAAGAAACTCTCTACATCTTTCCTAATGTTCTTCCACATCCCACAACCATGAGTCCCTCTAACAACTCTAGTGCACCAACCTCCACTAGCCTCCACATATTTGGTGGCTATAACCTGACGCCATAAATGGGTGACTTCATTCCAAAAACGCCATAGCCACTTCCCAATCAAAGCTTGGTTAAATAGGCCAATCCTCCGGATTCCTAAACCACCAGTCTTCATTAGCCAAACAACCTTTTCCCAAAGTAACAAGTGGATATTTAAAAACTTTAGTAGATCTCCCACAAAGGAAATTCCTTTGAATCCTCTCTTATCTATTTGCCACATGTTGTGGAATAGTAAATAAAGAAAGATAATAAGTGGGAAGGCTCGATAGAGTCCTCTTCAATAAAGTAAGCCCACCCCTTTTTGACAAATATAATCGCTTCCAACCTGAGACCTTTCTCCATTCTTTCTATAATAGGGTTCCAAATCGAAGAATCCTTATAATGAGCCTCAAGAGGCATATCCAAATAAGTCATGGGCAAACAACCAACCTTACAACATAAAGTACAAGCCAGAGCATCCAAATTCCCAACCTCACCAACTGGCACAATCTCACTCTTACCAATGTTTACTTTCAAGCTTGTGATAGCTTCAAAGAAAATCAACACCATCCGCATATATGATAATTGTTCCCTAGATGCATCACAAAAAAGAATAATATCATCAACAAACAAAAGATGAGAAATATGCAAACCTCCTCGCGCATTGGGCCTTGCTTGGAAACCAACTCTTCAATATCCTATTAACAACTCCATCACCAATAGGAAAAGGAGTGGAGATAAAGGGTCCTATTGATGAAGACCGTGAGGACTACCAAAAAAAACCAGCTGGAGTCCCATTAATACGCACTGAAAAATGTATTGTAGAAATACAAGCCTTCATCCATCGCCTCCACTTCTCTCCAAAACCCATCTTCTCCGTAAGGTAAAACAAAGCACCACAATTCACATTATCATAATCCGTTTCAATATCCAACTTGACAACCACACATGGAATACCACTCTTCAATCTACTATCCGAGCATTCGTTTGCAATGAGAACAAAGTCAAGAATTTGTCTTCCCCCAACAAAGGAATTTTGGGAGTTGGATATAAGTTTATACAACACACATCATAGCCTATGAGCCAACACCTTTGACAAAAGTTTGTACAAACTGCCCACAAGGCTAATAGAATGAAAGTCTTTAATATTAACTGCATTGATCTTCTTTGGTATCAAACACAGAGAGGTGGCATTGAGAGATTTCTCAAAGATGGTCTATGAAAGTCCGCAAAGAAAGCCATAACATCCCTCTTAAGCACACACCAACACTTTTGAAAGAAAGCCATGGTAAAGCCATTAGGACCAAGAGCCTTATCACCCTTAGCCTCCCAAAGAGCTGCAATGATCTCCTCATTTTTAAACTCCCTTTCTAGTGAAAGTCAATTGGAATCATCCAGACTAGCAAACTCTAACCCATCAACAGTGAGCCTCCAAGATTTGGACTCTTGATATAAATTCTATAAAAACCCACCACCTGATCTTGAATATCTAACTCAGCCTCATACATAATGCCCTCAACCTCCACACCCTTCATAGTATTAGCACGTCTATAGGAATTAGCAAGCCTATGAAAAAACCCAGTATTATTATCCCCCTCTTTTAGAAACAGAGCCTTCGATTTTTGCCTCCAAGGAAGCTAAATACGTGATAGTGGCCTTGACCTTGGTTCTTGTTCTATTTGCTAGAGACAAAACTTGCATCCCTTCTCTCGAATCTAGAACCAGAAGCTTAGACAACAAACATTTTTCCTAAAAGACACGTCCCCAAAAACAAGTTTATTCCAATGCTTCAAGTCTCCTTTAAGAGCCTTGAATTTACAAGTTAGAACATAACTAGGAGGCCCCCACAAAATGATATCCATTCCACCAACCCTAAACTCGATCCACAAAACCCTTAACTTTAAGCTACATATTTTCAAATTTAAAGGAACTCTTCCCCCTCAACATACCACCTGCCTCCACAAGAAGAGGACATTGATCCGATACCACATGAGGGAGAGGCCTTTGGGTCACATCCAAGAAGTGATCATCCTAGTCAGTTGACACCAAAACTCTATCAATTCTAGACATAGAAGGATTCTTAGAGTCTTGAAACCACGTAAACTTAATCCCCCNTCCTCCTAGGTTCTAAACCCACATATCTATTACAAATAACCTGTAATAATTTTAGCTCCACTAAGACAATACCACAAATGTAACTAAATAACACTACAAATGTCTCCAAACTAACATAATATTAACATAGAAATATATTATCAAATACATAACATTGTTTATAACCATTATCAAAGTTCCAAAGTATTAAAACAAATCCTTCAACACTTCCAAAAAAATGCAATTGTTTAAATGTGGTTCTTCGTACACAAAGCCATCAAAAAATTATAGCATCTTCAGTATTGTAGCACCATCATTAGTAATTGTCACATCTCCAATATCATCAACGAGCATCCGAAACCATCAACCAGAAAGCAAATTAAAATTACACCCTTTGGTAGAAACACATAGTCCAAATAAACCACCTGTAAACGAATGAAATTGTAATTAAAAAGAAAGAAAAAAAAATCATTGTGGCGCTTTGAAATCATAGATTGAAAAGTATAATTATTATCATTCAAGCATTTTCTCAATGGTGATAGCTTGACCAAGTTGAGAGAATATCAAACATTGAAGTAAAACCAAGTTGAGAGAATATCAAACATGGAAGTAAAAGTGGAAATTAGACCAACTGCATCACACAAATAGTGGGAACAATGAGTTATGGTGCTCAAATTTACTGATAGGTAAATCTAAGTTGCAGAGTAAGTTAATAATAAGTGAGTATCAACATGACATATTCAACAACAACAACAACAGCAACAAGAAGCTTTAGTCTCAAAATTCTGGGTCGGCGAGTATTACCCCATTTAAAAGTTTCCTTCCACTAGCAAGCAAAATGTTGACATACTTGGAAGCCATAAAGAATCCAAAAAGCACATTGTGAAGACCTTTGCTAGTCTAGCCCAGTCACGAAAAATAGAATATTGCAAATGAACAACTCGAACACAAAGAACTCACAATTTTATAACAACACAACCAAAGACTCAAACTAAGAAAATACAAAGGAAAAGATAGATTGCATTAGAACATAATGAAAAGGTAAAGAACCCCTATTCTCCACAAAACCCTAACATTTTGGTATTGGATAGAGGAAAACAAAGCTTTTTTCCAAGTCCCCAAAATAGGCAGATGGAAAAAAAGACAACGAAAGGTCAAGGTTTTTCTTTTTTAATTTTTTTTTTAAAAATACATTAAAGTATTGCAAGCATATGTAACCAAGTGGAGAAAAAAATGAGCATCTTCAATTCTCTTAAGGCATATGTGTACGGTGGAATTCTTAAAACAAAGAACAAGAAGCAACTGGTTGAAAAAAAAAAGGGGGGGGGGGGAAGAAGGAAGGAAGAAGACCACATCATGAAAAATAGAAGAAACAATGGCACAAATGAGAAAAGAAGGACAATACCTTTCAATTGGCCTTCATGTGGAGACCGCTCCAGACCTGCACAAATCAAAAACCCACTTGGTCAAAATGTTGTTTGGAGGAATGGGGCAAGACCCATATTGTGAAAAAAAAAAAAAAAAAAGGCCCAAATCTTTAATCATTCCCATCCTTACTAACAATATAAATACTCAAAAATAATCTTAACTATTATTTGGTGGATTGATAATAATAGATGGCTTGAGAGAGGGACGAAGGAGAAATAACAGAAAGCTACTTGTTTATGGGGGTAATTTGACACCCACTTTTGGCAACTACTTGTTTGTCAACAACATTTTTTTTTTTTTTGGTAAACCAAACCACATGATATAGAGAACCTGCCTACTTCACTTGGACCTTACAATGTGTTATCAGACATCTATGCATGATCACATTCTCAATCTTTCATCTAAGATATATATTTTAAAAAAAATGTAAGGAAGCCTTAATCTTTCATCTAAGATATATATTAAAAAAAAAAAAAAAAACACAAAAAGAGGTAAGGAAGCCCCAGACTTCCTTACAATATAGTATAAGCCAAGATGCAACCTTCATAATCATGCTTTTGTACACTGGACAAAGCACATCAGCCTTGGCAAAGTAAAAATAATCAATCCCAATCTACAATACTATAAACCCAAATATACATCTAACATCTCTAGAGTACCAGGATTCTCAATTTGTCATTTGAATCTCCACAATTAAAAGAATTCTTTTCTATTGGTAACAAGATCCAACTATTATTAGATTGCCAACTTGGCAATTTTGCAAGCCAAGCTTTTGGAGGACCACCTAAAGGCCATAATTATAACACGAAATTTAACAAGTTCTTTGCAAAAATTTATCCTTTGCACATGAAAAATGTAGACAAAAGTTGAGGAAATCAAAAGTCAAAATGACATGAGTCCAATTATACTTTTCAAAGGCCTGCTTGTCATCTAATATAGGCAGCCATCCACTCACACAAAGATTCATACATATATATATATATATATATGATACTACAACAAAAGCATGAAGACCAACCATTTAAACGGAAGAAGCCGAAGATTAGAGAAGCAGTGGCCTCCATGAAAACAGTGTAAGGCAAGCAGAGCGCCAGAGTGAGAGTGGACCCCAACGTATGCGGACATGGCCACAAACCCATGCAATCCGACCATTCTCCTAACACCTTCATTGTTCCTTTCTGTCCTATCCGTACCTTTTGCTAAGCTCCCTCACTCTTCATGCCTAAACACAAAAATGAAAGGGGTTTAGAACCTAGGAGGAAAAAAAAAAATCTCACCTATAGTGGCGGGCAAAAACCGTCGCTGAAGGACTAATATTTTAATATAATTGAAGACCTATAGCGGCATTTTTGGCACGCCACAATAGTATAGTCTTTTTGTAGTACAAATAATTAATTGCGAGGGTATAAAGTTCCTCACAAATAGTTATTAATGACGACTGTTTTCCCTTGATAAAAATAAGTCGTCGACTTTTCTCGTCGTTTGGTAATATATTTATGAGGGTGGATTTGTTCAGTAACGACAGTGAATTGCCCTCGTAAATTATCTATTTGCGAAGGTATGGTCGCAAAATCTCTTTTAGGAACAAGAGCAAATACGACGGCCTTCGAGGGCCATATACCCTCGCTAATAATCTTTTGCGACGATATTTGAATTTTTGCGAGGGTATTTTATCCTAGCTAGTAGACTCTTTTCTTGTAGTGTTAAATTTTATTTGATTGGGACCTTTTTTGATCTTCATCTTTGAGTTATAAGTTTACTAACACGTTTTTGAATTATTTGTAACTAGATTGACTAGGGGAATGGTCAAAATCAAGTTCTAGAGAGTTCTTCTGTTGAGGAAAAGGTTCTATCTTTGGCTCTTCACTTTTCTTAGATTTTCTTTGATTCCTTTGTTTTATACATGTTTTAAAGCTTTAATGTATCTGTCTAGTCTTAGTTTATTTTGCGTTTGTGTTAAAAGCATGCTAGGTTTTTAGTTTCCTTGTTTCTATTTTGTTTTCTTTGTTTTTTGCTCTGGTTTTTTGGGTTTAGGGTTTCAAGTGTGTATGCATGCACATGCAACTTGCATGCATACGCAAACTCATAACGTATGAGTATGCGTACGCATACAATTGGTATGTGCATGTATGTCCTATGTATGCGTATGCATACTCAAGCCCAAAGAGTATAATTCCATTTATGTTTTTTTTTTTTCTTTTGTCCTGTTCGTATGTTTTAGCCTCTGTTTTAACCTAGCTTCTGTATCTTTAAGTCTTTTCCTCTTTGTTTTGTTTTAGTTTGCATTTTTCTTCTCTTTGATGCTTATTAGGGTTTTAGATTGTTTGAATACCATGAACATGCACAAAAATATAAACAAGCATTGATGTATAGGTGTAGTGATGCAGTGAGGTAAGTGAGATAAGTTATACATAATCACAAGGACATGCATTTATTTATTTGACGAATATGATATGGTTGAGGAACATGAATATGCTTGGATTGAATGCTATTCCTTTAATGTTTAGATGTCATAAAATGCTTGTTTGATTCTACCATATGATGTATCTTCCTTTGGAGATATGTGTTTAAATGCTATGATAGATGAGTGGTTAGGTTTGGGATGACTATGCCATGTTTGTATGTCTAAGATGCATGCTAGAGTATGTGTGAGTTAGAATAACGTATTAAACTTGCCTTTAATGAGATTAAGATTTCGAACATAATGAGTGGAAGCTGACCCACGGGTCGGGTGGGGTTAGGTGTCTTACACCTTCCCATCCCGATACCTAAACTCCAGACACGTGCTCTAGTAAAAGATCAGTCCTTCTACAAAGGACACCCTAGGCCAAGGCGTATTCACCCAATCCAACAAGTATGACTTGTCGCGGGTGCTTACGCCCACAATAGTGACTCCACTAGGGGATTGAGAGTTTGATTCCATTGTGTTCCATTTCTTAATCTTAATAAATGTGAAAGTCAAACTTTAAGGGAATGCTTCAAGCAGTTTGCAAGATCGTTTGATGATCTTGCCAAGAAATCGTGACTATGCCTCTTGCTAAAGCTCAAGATGATGTCAAGATGATTGTTCGGAAGTCCATTTGAAAGGGAAAGACCATACTAAAAAACCTGCCCTAATGTGGCGTTTTCCATTGTCTTTCAATTACTTTCACAACTTGGTGAGATTTTTAACTGAAGGGTGTGAGGATTCACATATCAAGAAACCCAAAGACATCCCAAGATACTTGGGGTAATAGAGGATTTCATTTAGGAAGACTCAAAGGAACTATTCTCGTAAAATAATCTGCAAGCGCACAGAATCGTAACAAGTAGTAAAGTGTTTTTAGAAAATGAATGTTGAACCCACAAGGATTAACTATGTTATTGAATACCGAAATTCACTAAATTAATTACTATTTGGAAAAATAAAAAATAAATGGAATGTTCTACTATCTGAATTAAATTAAACTATTTAATAAAAATAAATCTACGAATAAAAAGAATTAAAAAAGAATAAAAATCTAACAGTGTAAAAATATGATAAGAATGGATCTAGAGCAATTGACTTCACCTAACAAATCCCACACAATTTATCCTTCCTAATTATTAAATTCTAATAATTTCCCATTGATGATTAAAAATTCCTTAAGTATTCAATATCTTCTCTCGAATAATATCAAAAATATCTTCAACTAACAATTCCATATCTCTATGTGAATTTAATTAATTGGAGACTCATTACATACTTTGAATTTTCTGAAAAATCACACTAGTCACAGTAAAGCGTCTCTACTTTCACTCAACTAATGGTGTTTAATTCTAGAACTAAAATAACAAATCACCTCTCGGTCTCATTGTAATTCAATTGATCAAACTATAATTTGTAAAAAATAGTAAGCATTAAGAATAAGAATTAAACACTCAATCATGGAAATATTAAAAATAAAATAACTCAGAAAATAAATTGTGTGTTCATTGCTAGACTACATCAATGCTCTAGAAAATAAAATTTAGTTCATAATAAAATTGAAAAGAAAACAAATAAAACTTATGTCTTTCATCCGAATTGGTTGATCAACATGAAGCTCTCGCTTTGTCCTCAGATACTCCTCTTTTGAAAGACTCCCAAAAGCAAATTCTTCTATGCGGCCCTCCTTTTCCTCTCAGGTTTCTCCTCTCTTCTTTTTACCCTAAAGACCTTTAAATAGGTCAAGGAATCCTATTACAAGTTGAATTCCCGTTTGAGAAAATCCCAGATTTTTAGGCTTCATTTAACCAACGATTTTGGCCATTTAAATTCAGAACTATGACTTTGGTAAACTACAAAGTTGTAGCCTTTAAGTTAAATTTCCAGCCCAACTTGAATCATCTCAATTGGATATCTGAACCAAAGTTATGCCAAAAATACTAACTGATGTGCAGGCTGGAATCCTAATCCGAATTGGACTTGGATTTGGTGCAAATTTCCTTTGATTTCTTGTCCAATTGGACTTGAATTTAATTGGCCTAGCCCACTTTGATGTAAAGCCCTTGTTACCTGCAAACAAAGATATTATATAATCAATAACAAAATAACATAAAAGTAAAGCTAAATATGTAGATATGAAGTACTTTATTGTATATATTTCATGCACATCAAATACCCCCAAACCTACATTTTTGCTAGTCCTCGAGCAAAACAGATAAAGAGTAAAAAAAAAAAAATCCTAACTAATCCACTGTCGCTGGAAATTTCGAATTCATTTAGCATATGCAACAAGCCTTTAAACCCCTAGCTTACACTAGTGGACGAGTTGTAGTCTCATGAGGGTTTGTACGGAATATACCCACAAAATTCTGAGAATAAATACTAAAATAAACAAAACAAAGAAAATCCATTTTTTTTTCAATTGCCTTTTGCAAAGAGGATTGGTTCAAGTTCAAAACACTACAAATGCTAAAGAAATTTCTCATGCCATCAAAACTCATTGTGAGTGAAAAGTTGTAGCCAACCCAAACATACCCTTAGTTTTAGAATAAAATTGACTTGAATTTCTATTTGAAAGTATGCTTCAACTCAACATTTCCAGTGTTATCACTCAACAAATGAAATCACTCTGAAATAGGGTGTAACACTCTCAAAAATATATGTGAGTGGAATAATGTAAGAAAATAAAAATCTCACATATAAATCACATGAAAAACACTTAATCAAGAAAGAACAGTAGTCTCATGAAAAGATGTCAAAAAAGAATTTATACCACACTTTTTATTCAGTCATATCAATATTTGAACCACACAATCCTCAAGATCAAATAAGGACTTTATTAGGACGTAATGTAGGGTAAAAGTAAAGGGTATGAAATAAAAATGGGCAAAGGTAATATAAGAAGTGTTTTAAAGATTTGTTGAATGTCAACTGCTTTTCGAATTTCCATTCAACATTTTTTTTTCAACTCTTCTTCTTCAAAGCAATACTCCTTTACATTTCACTTCTCAAATTTGATGAGAACCCTTTTTATTTACTTCTTTTTGACACCTTTCCTTTTTTTTTTTTTTAATTTTAATTATTTATTTATTTATTTATTTATTTTTATACTTACTTCAAGTCGTCACTTATCTTTTGACGTGAATGTAGGCATTTGTGATGGATGCACCCAGTTACCCAACAAGTCACAAACTTGAAGTGCTTTTGCATACTCATATTTCAAGTTACGGTTTGACGTAAGAGTAAACATTGGTAATGAATATCCTAGTTACTAAACAACTCAATACATTGGAGTAAATGGAACTCTGTACAGTTTTTTTCCTTCTTTGAATTCTCACACAAACCACCACATTGAAACAAACTAATCAAATTCCATCTTGAAACACTATGGACAAGGGCTTTAAGAAAGAAAGGCTAATTAAAAGGCTCAATGGGGTGACTAGCGATACCAAAAAAAAAAAAAAAAACACATATATGGCTCAAAGTAGACAAAAATGGTCTAATCTCATCTCTCAAATACTAGTATAGTTCATTCAACATCAATGACTTCAAAAGGTTCAAGTGTGGCATAAAATCATTTTTTCTTGGCCAAAAGCAAGAACAATGAGACTACAACAAGGAAAATATATTACGCACTTCCAAATGAACTTTAAGATTAGAAAAAAAATAAAATAACCCTCCAAAAATAATGATTGGCTCAAAACTCATAAGGGTTATAGTCTCCACATTGTTATCATCAAGATTTTCTAATCATTTTTATCCTTCAACAACAAGTTGTGTCTAAGTGGCTACGTGCATGTGCAATGAATTGAGCATGAAAGCAATGAAGCAATGAAATTCTTTAAGCAAGAGTAGTATAATGAACTTAAACACAAA